>NC_142051.1:30402899-30718454 GCF_982192425.1 Myodes glareolus
AACCTTTCAAACAGACCCAGTCTCTCAAATGTGGACTCTTACAACGTCAAAGGAACAAACAAAAACAGGATAAAAGCTTTCTTATTCCAAGAGGGAAGAACCAGGACACAGTTACATTCAAATCATAGGAAACCAAAGACCAGCTTCTGATCCAAAAGGCTCTTTGGGCGCCATGATTTGTATGGCTCTTCTCTTCACGGCACACACAACTTGTGTAGTACACTGAGGCTGACTCTACTGTATAAGGGCTGCACCCTCACCCAGAGCCTCTCGGGGACTCTGCCCCTGCCACATGGTGCCACGCCTCAGCTTTCTCTATGAATCCCGGCTTTCTATTGCAACAATGGCTTTAGCTTCACCAGTGGCCTCTCCTGGCCTTTCCTACTGGCAAGTCTTGACTGTTCTTCAAACCAAGTACCGTCTATGAGACTCAAATTACCAAGTTCAGGATCCAGCACAACCTTATCCCCTGCTGGACCACAATCTCTGTGGGATCCAGGGAAACCCTTCCTAGAAGGTTTTGTCTCAAGGATGCTTCCGCCTCATGTGATGGGTATCAATTGTCCCAGCAAAGCAAATATTTCGCTTTAGTGGTTCTGGTCTCTCGATAATCACCACTAATTCTTCAACTCCAGTTGATCCAAACCACAGAATCTTAACTCAAAATTGCAAACAACCCTGATAGATTCTATAAGGGTCTCTCAAACTTCCCTCTAAAACTTCACAAGACACGCCTCTCTCCATCAGATGTGCTTTTCTCGGCATTATCTTCTAGAGTCCCACAACAGCTCGTTAAGCTGTGAACGCTCAATAGCTTTTTCTAGTCCAAAGTTCCAAAGTCCTCTCACAATTCTCCCCAAAGCACAGTCCGACCTGTCACAGCAACATCCCATGACCTACTACCAATTTCTGTCCTCGAGTCTCTGATGCTGTGATAAAACAGTATGACCAAAAGCAATCTGGGGAGGAACGGGTCACCTTACCTTACATATTTTAGGTCTTACTCCATCACCGAGGGGAATCAGGGCAGGAACCTGGAGGCAGAAACCTGGAAGCAAAAATCTGGCAGCAGGTGATGCGAGAGCCATGGGAGAGTGTTGTTTACTCTTTCGCTCCAGGTAGCTTTCTGAGTCTGCTGTCTTACACAGCCCAGGACCACCTGCCAGGGCGGACTGGGCCCTCCACCCACCAGCCACTGTGAACTGGGCCCACCCACAGCAATCGTTTCTCAAGAAAATGTCCTACTGGCTAGCCCAGAGGCAATCTGAGAGAGGAATTTTCTCAATTAAGGTTCCTCTTCCCAGATATATCTAGCTGCTGTCAAGTAGAAAACAAAATAAAACCAGAAAACAAAATAAAATGAAAACCTCAACAGATTAGCCCACAATCGGTAACCAGCGAGTATCATCCTATTACTATTGTTGCTTCTTTTTTTGTTTGTTTGTTTTTGTTTTTGTTTTTGGAAAAAAGATTATTCTTAATTTGAAAAAAAATTTATTGTTTGAGAAGGGGGTCTCATGTAGCCAAAGCTTGTCTCAAACTCACTATGGAGCTGAGGGTGACCTTCGCTCCTCATCTGCCTGCTTTCGCCTCTAAGAATTACAATTACAGGTGTGCGCTGCTACAGTGAGCTTCAGTTTGCTTTTAAAGATCTATTGGAGCCACACTTTGTATGTAACAAAATGCATACGTTTATATGGCACAATCAACTGACAAATTCCTGTCAACGTACTGGAACCTGTTGGTCATTTCCATCAGCCCTAGAAATTCCCTAAGACACTTTTTAACATTCTGTCTCCTCTGAACCAGGGAAACACTCCGGCTTCTAAACCTTTAACTTCACCTTTTGCCTCCTTCTAGCCTCATCTAAATGGTCTTATGATGTCGTCCTGGCTGGCCTGGGACTTCCTCTGTTAGACCAGGTTGCCCTTGAATTGGTTACAGTTCCTTGCTGTCTCTGCTGCCCTGGCACTGGAAGTCTAGGCAAGTTCGGACATGCCTGGGCAAGTGTTTCAATTCTCTATGCATCACAATACATCCAGCCTTGCCCTGGAGAACAAGCAGTCTGTCTTAGGTGGTTCTCTTTTTTAACCTTTAGGAATTAATTGTTGCATATATCTTTTGATGAATACATGGTTTCATTCACTTTATTAACTGTCCAGAATGGAATTGTTTATATATAATGTTTTATATATATATATATGTATATATATATATATATATATATATATATATATATATATATATAATGTTTAAGTCTATAAGCAACTACCAGATCCTTTTCACGTTACATCTTACACCGTCACTGAGGATAGATGAGGGAAATCTTCCTCCACATACTCAATATTAAGCATGTTTTAGTCTTCCAGTAGCTTTCTCACAGTTTAAATCCTGAGTATTCTCCAAAGCCTACAGTATTGAAGTCTTTGTCCCTAACCTGTTAGGAATGGTCGCTACCATTCTGTGGAAGTGGGGCATACAAGAAAGAAGGGTCAAGCCACTCCTTTGAAGGGCCTTTCCGTTTTTGCTTTTTGGCCACCACGGAGTGAGCTCTTTGCCTCCGTGTGCTCTCTCTACAATGTTCTGTGATCACTAGAGGCCAATGAGTAACTGGCCAAAACTGAGCTAATAGTAAATCTCCCTCTTTTTAAATTGATTACATCAAATATATGGCTACATTGATGGTTTGATTCATTTGTTTCCCTAAAAACTAATGGTGTTGAATAGTTTCTCATATGTTCTAGAAATTCCAGTATCTTTTATTCAATGCCTTCTTTTAATAAGATTTTAAAATACTTTTACACGTTTTACCACTAAAATGGAATTCTTAATGTAACCTGTGCATATAAAGTGAATCATAAACTCAATTTGTTACTGTCTTCTTAGAGCATGGATTTAATCTCGATAGCAGATTTCTCATTATTATGGTGCTGTAGTAAGAATCTGTTGTGTCTAAGAAACTTGCACCCACCTCAGCATTGTAAATATGTTCACCTGTATTCTTCTAGTTTCCAGTGTTAATTTTATAATTAGGTTTGCTGATACAGCTTAAATTTTTTTAAATCTTAAATAGTTTCATTTGCCGAGAAAAGCACGTTCTTCTGCCCTTGAATGAATGACCTTGCTATCTTATAGGAAAGAGCAGTTGACAACATGGAAGTGTGCATTTGTTTGGGACTCTATTCTTTCATCTACCACTTTTCCTGCCTTTGCTCTGCCGCTGTGTTTTCTTGACAAACGTAGTTTGCATTCTTGAAATCGCAGCTATCGGTTTGCTCATTACCCATCAGCTGCTCCGAGAGTGTCCCGGTCTCCACGTAGAGCTGCAGGTTTGTCCTCTTATTAGCTCTCTGTTTCCCCTTCTGCAGGAGAAGTTCTGTAATTAGTAGATCAGCACTTTGAGAATCACGTCATTATAATAATCTATAGTTCTCATATCAACAGAACAGTGGCACTGAATTTCCCAGATCTAGGACTAGGCTTCTTTTCACCTTTATACTTTGACTTATAGACTTTATACTTATGCTTTAACTTATACTTTAACACTTGAGGCGCTTGGCTTTTCTCTCTCATCTAAGACAGTCTAGAATGTTTACCGAGTTTGACCGTCATCGAAACAATTCTCCCTCAGATTCTTTCCAACTTTTCTAAAGTGTCTTTCACCTATTTTCCCTGGCACTATTTTCAGGTGTTTCAGGGGCTACAATATATACTCTTACCGGATCAGAGCTCACTTAAATCATCATCCACACCAAATATCTCCAACACACTGACTCCAATTCCTTTTGTTCTTTCCTCTGTAGTAGTTAAGCTCCATCCTTACGTTTATGTATGTCAGAAGATATAAAATATCATTTTTTTTACTTAAGGTGGTTGACTTTTTCAAGAATTATTTTTCATTTCTTCAACTGACATAGAATTTCATCATTTCCTCCCCTCCCTTTCCTCCCTCCAACACCACACATACCCCTTTCCAAGTTAGTAGCCTCTTTATCTTTGAGTATATTTTTGATTATATTTGTTACACACATACTCTGTGTGTGTGAGAGAGAGAAAGAGAGAACTTTCAAGGCTGACCATTCTGCACTAGACAAACTATAAGGGGGCTCATCACTGACCCCTTTTTAATAATTTTTAACAGGATAAAACAACTTTCTATATCCACCTACACACATACTCTTTCCTGTGTTCTCCGTGCAAAGTGGTAGTTGCTTTTTTTGTTTCTTGCTTTTTTTTTCTCCTGTGCTTTGCCAAAGATGACTTAGTCTCTTAAAGACACACTTGTTCATATATGGAAATTAGGCTTGGCAGTGATGAGGTCTGCCTTTGACTCACATCCCTAGAGGACATGTCTGAAGCCGACTTCAGCTCAAGATTTGCCAGAGGACGGTTATCGGAGAAGCCGCAGCTGGAGGGCAGGACCAGAAAGGCCAGCTGCCTTCTAAATCCAGCTGAAGATAGAGTACCGCTTCTCATGTCTTCTTTGAGTTTAGTTTCATTTTGACTGGCACATATATACATGTATGGGGTGCAATGGGGTGCAATGGGATGGTTTGATACAGAATCCTATTCAGAAATTCTGTCATTCGCTATGATGTAAAGAACCTAGGAGATATCACGGTAAGCAAAATAAGTTAGCAGAAAAGAAACGAACACTATATGTAGAATCCAAGAAGGCAGAACCCAGAGGGAGAGCAGAGGGGCATTAGCAGCAGTGGGGGATCAGTTTCAATCAGACTCCACAGGGGAGATCTGCAGCCCCAATTCTACCAGCCGGTTCTGTGTCGAGCAAGGTCGCTGCCCTTTGGTTCCCGCTGCTAGCCAATTGTTGGCTAAGGTGGTCCTTCCTCTTGGAAGGGAAGCATGCTCAGCCTCCTGGGACAGGTGGTTTCTGTTAGCTGAATCGTAATCTCTCGTGAAGGAGCAGATGTGCTACGTTATCAGCCGAGATCTGGCTCGGCAGTAAGTCATCCCTTGTAGGGAGGCGAGAATACAGTAGAGTTTTGAAAAGAGCGCCCAATATTCATGGATGTGTTTCCAATAGACTGAGTACATAAATTCAGAAATGAAAGTGGGGGAAAAAAAGTGTCTTCCTTTTCCCCTTTGCTCTAGTGGGCTGCTTGAAGAAACTGCCTTTCTTGCTACTTGCAGAAGTTGCCTTTGTTGCCCCCACAAGGGTATGTTCTGTGGTTGTTGATGCTCTGTCCATAGAAAGGCCAGCGCAGAAAGGGTCTATACTGCCAGGTGCAATTGGCCCTGATCTTTATGAGAAAAATGACTACCTCTCAGTGTGGGAGCGGAGTAAATGGGTCTAACACACAGCCAAGGTTTTATAAATGTGCGCCTCGTTTAGTAGTCCTATGAGTAGGTAAAGGAGCCATGATCTGTCTGACGCAGCCGTGACGGCAGTGATGGCTAGAAGTCGAGCATTCCTCGGAGATGAGCATCTGTGTTGCTACACAAGACAAACAGCTAGATCGCAGCCCTGCGTTTCTAGGGTGGTGGAAAGCTAGACTTGGAGTATTTGTTGTGAGTTTGATATTAACTGCGGGGACAAAGAAGTTACTCAGGGCAGTAATACTCCCCTTGTTGCTCTCCTAGGAATTTCGATCAACCACCTTGGCGAGGCTGAGGTGAAGTTAGTGTGAAAGGCATGTGCATTTTTATGGGGCGAGTTATGAGCTGAAAGTCTCGGGGTGACTGACCGTACCTTCTCCGACCGCTTCATTGAGCGGGCGCTTCTATCCCCAGCTAAAGTGAGTTTGGCTATTAGTAACAGAGAGGGACTGTCTGTCATGTGGGCTGATAGGAGCAGAACCACTCTAGCAGATGCTTCCATGAATCTGTGTATTCCACTGGCTGTACAAGGGTTCAAGATTTACTACTGTGAACTCCATGATCTACTTTTCTTCCTGCTTCTTCCTTTACATCAGTTCAAAACCATCTTCCAGGTCAATGCTTCCTGCTTCTAGGGAACTGAAACTAAGCCAACATTAAAGACAAACGAAATCTGGGCGGTGGTGGTGCACACCTTTAATCCCAGTACTCGTAGAGGCAGGACCAAGCAGATCTTTGTGAGTTCGAGGCCAGCCTGGTCTACAGAGCAAGTTCCAGGACAGCTAAGGCTGTTAAACAGAGAAATCCTATCTCGAAAAATCAAACCAACCAAAGAAATAAACAAATTAAAATTAAAAAATAAAAATTAAGAACATTTTTGTCCTTCCTATTTTTCTTTTTAATTTTACTTCTCTGTCTCCAGAAATTTCTCACTGTTTGATAATACATTTTGAAATATTCTAAAAACATTTTGTTTAGCAGAAGTGTTAGTCTACCTATCCTAGTCTATGGTTTCTGAATGATAAAGTGGATCAGCATATATCTACCTGGGTTTGGGCAAGCTACATTCTTAGTTGTTATAGTTATTAAGCACTTGGTGTGCATTAGGCATTATGCCTAAAATATTACATTTATTAACTCATTGTAATCTGGCCATTAATCCTACAAATTATCCAAAGGTATTCTAGTTGCATTCTGAATTAAGATATTATGCCACACAAGTTTCAATTAAATTTCAATTAATTTTCAATTAAGTTTATCTTAAACTATGTTAATGGTAAGGGGTCAAACCAAGGTCCTACTTAGCAGAATAGCTTCAAAGCTCATAGATTACCCACGGAGGTACATTAGCTAAGGGAGGTTTCCTAGTTAGCTTTTGCCAAAATAGTTTTTCACAAATTATGTGCCAGCACAAGGGGTTTGAAAGTGGTTTTCCTGTTAACTCCAACATATGTTTTATCAAGTGCAAATTGCACTCAATTCAAAGCTTTCTGAAGCAGCTTTCCACCAATGGATGATGGTGTGAACATTTTAGATCCATGTTAGGAAAAAACAGTGAAGCCAGACAACAGTATTGCCCAAGTAAGAATTGTAGAATAAAGATTCAGGTCATTTTTACTACTTTTTACTATGCTACTTAGTACCAGTAGGGTTTTCCTTTAGTTTCAAATTGTATGTTTAAAAATTCATTAAGACTTCTTAAGAAAACGCATTAGGGGCTAGAGAGAGCACTCAGCAGTTTGAAGTGCTTCCTGACCTTGCAGAAGACCCAGATTTGATTTTCTAGAAACCACATGGGAGCCCACAACAGTTTTAGGAGACCCAAAGCCTCCTTCTGACCTTAGCATGCTCCTGCAGGCCTGTGATGCACATACATGCACTCAGCACCACACACATGCACACGAAGCATCTAAACAGAGAAAGCAGTGTATTGGGCACGAAGTATTTGCTGAATGAGTGATAAGTGAAATGTGAAATAGCATTTTGCTAATGGGCTGAAGGAAAAATACTATCACAAGAAGTTGAAGGTAAGTAAGAGCTATGTGACCAGAGCATCAAGCACGTCTCTCTGGTAAGAAGGAGATCCAAGTATTAAAGAATTAGGTACCATGAAGAGACCGTCTTTACCCTGTATGTATTATGGGCATCACTGTCAAAGATCAGTGAACTTTGGGTCAGGCAGTGGCATGCCTTGCAGCCCAGCACTTGGGAGGCAGAGGCAGGCGAATCTCTGTGAATTCAAGGCCAGCCTGGTCTACAGTGCGAGTTCCAGGACAGCCAGGGCTGTTACACAGAGAAACCCTGACCCAAAAAAAAACAAAAAACAAACAAACAATCAACAAAAGGATCAGTGGACCTTACATGATTAGTTTCCCTCTGGTTCTCTAATGCATCCCACTGCTAATGTATCTATTTATACATGCAAGAAATATATTGTTTTGAGCATGATGGACTTATAATTTGAAGTCAGGAAGTATGAGATGCACTGATTTTCTTTCTCAAATCCCTTTTGTTATTCAGCGATTTTCTTGTTTGTTTGTTTGTTTGGGTTCCATATGAATTTTAGGATTGTTTTTGTCCTTCTATATATAGTAAATGCCAGTGAGATTTTGAAAAGACTTGATTGACTCTGTGTACCACTTTACAGTGCATAGACGTTTTAACAGTATTGAGCCTTTCAATATGTGAGGGTGGGCTATCTATTCTTTGTATCTGCTTTAATTTCTTTTTTTTTTCGGAGCTATGCAATTTTCAGTGTATGGTGTGGAATAATTCTGTATTCTGTCAATTATGTTTTAAGTAAATGCCGATTGGCCAGTAGCCAGGCAGGAAGTACAGGCGGGACAACCAGACTGGAAGTAGAGGTGGGGCAATGAGAACAGCAGTATTCTGGGAAGAAGGAAACTCTTTCCCCAGTCCTGTCCAGACACCGAAGAAGGAAGATATGACCTGTCCCGCTGAGCTATGTGGCTAACATAGATAAGAATAATGGGTTAATATAAGTTATAAGAGTTAATAAGAAGCCTGAGCTAATAGGCCAATCAGTTTATAATTAATATAGACCTCTGTGTGATTTTCTTTGGGGCTAAGCAGCTGTGGGACCTGGCTGACAGGACAGAAGCCGGACAGGACAGAAACCCCAAAAAGTAGACCCTCATGTTACAGGTGTACAGGTCTTTGGTTTAAAAATCTCTTTGCTTAAGTTAGTTTTTATTTATGATAGTATTATATTTGATGCTGTTGTAAATTGGTCATTTTCTTAAGTTTTTTTATAAATATAATCAGGAATGTATAGAAGTAACAGTGGCTTTTATATGTTGGTTCTACATTCTTTAATTTTGCTGGTATTTATTTGTTCAAACAAGTTCGTAGTCTTAGAGTTTTCTAAATAGAGATTATTACCCCTTTTCAGTTTGGACAACTTTAATTTCTTTCTTTCTTTCTTTCTTTCTTTCTTTCTTTCTTTTTTTTTTTTTTTTTTTACCAAATTGTGCTTGCTAGAACTTCCCATATTATGCTGAATAGAACAGAAATATTTTTCTTTCTTTCTTTCTTTCTTTTTTTTTTTTTGGTCTTAAAAAAAAGCTTCAATTTTTTTGTATCATTAAATGTGATGCTAGCTGTGGGCTTCTCAAGCATGGCCTTTATTATAGTGAGATCATTGCTTCTATACCAAGCTTATTGTGCTAAATTACATTAAGAAAATAGGACATATACATGTAGCAATTAGACCCGAATTGAACACCACACATACAAATTATTATGAAGTTGATTAAAATTTAAGATTTGACATTGGAAGGGTCTTAGATGAAAACAGAAAAAGTTATTGGATATTGGACTTGGCAGCCAGTTCTTGGACATGACATCAAAAGCACAGGCCACAAAACCCAAAGAGACAAGTGTAATGCCATCACACTAAAAAGCTTTTTTGCATCAAAAGAAGTGATCAGCAAGACAAAAAGGCAAGCCATAGATGGAGAGACAATATTTCAAAACGTATATGATAAATAACCAATCTCAGAAATGTCCAAGGAATGTCTTCAATGAAAGCAATGGAACAAACAAACCAATTATGAATTGGGTGAAGGCACTGAGGAGAAGCCCTTTGTGTAACAGTTTCCTCTGACCCTGAAACATTCCAAGCTGTAGGAAGCTGCTAAGACAGAAGGTAAACAACTCAAAATAGCCCCAGGAGTCCCTGAAGCTGACCAGACTCATTAGGCCCCTCCCTGCCAGAGTAAACAGTGAAGATTGAGCTGCAAAGACTGGGAGACCTGACCTGCTGCCTGGAAGAGGCAGAAACCAGCTGAACAGCCTGGAAGAGGTTAGACCAACCAGTTTGTTGGAAAGTGTTCTCTCCAACCTGTTGAGCTGCCTGCAGGCTGCACAGTGTGCTCCAGGCTGCCAGCTTTCGTGAGTTGTCACCCACAGTGCTGGGGTGGGCTTTGGTGATGCAACTGTCTTTGTATCCTTTCTGCTCTGTTAGTATCCCCTCACCCCTATTCCTGTAAGTATCCCCAATGAAACTCATTAGTTCCTCAAATTGGACTTTGGTGGCATCCGTACTTTGGTCTGTCAAGGTCTTGCGATCTAGGATGGGTAGTGTTGCAGCTTACCAGAAAAAGTATTTTCATACAACAGTATCTGTTGGTGCAAACATACCCATACACTAAGCGGTACTAGAATTTCCAACCATCAGGGAGACTAACCTGCGAAATCTCTTCATACCTGCTAAAAAAATTTCTTTAAAAAAAAAATAAAAACAGGAAGCAAATGCAGGTGAGAATGTGGAGTATACCAAGAGCTCATTACTACTGTGGGATGGTTAGTTGGGAAGACCACAATGGAAAACACAAGCACTTCCTTGATAAGTTGAAACTAATACTCTCCTATGACCTAGCCCATCTCACATCTGTGCATAGACTCATGAGAAAAAGAAACGTCAGTGTGAGCCGGGCGGTGGTGGCACACACCTTTAACCCCAGCACTCAGGAGGCAGAAGCAGGAGGATCTCTGTGAGGATCTTAGCCTGCTCTATAGAGTGAGTTCTAGGACAGCCAAGGCTGTTAGGCAGAGAAACCCTGTCTCAAAAAAACAAACAAGAAACAAAACAAACAAATAAACAAAATGGTGGTGCAGGAGAATTGTCTGCATTCTGTCAATCATGTTTTAAATAAACGCTGATTGGCTAAGCAGGAAGTATAGGCAGGTCAACTATACAGGAAGTAGAGGCAGGGCGATGAGAACAGAAGAATTCTAGGAAGAGGAAGCCCATTCCTCTTAGTCCTACCCAAATCACCAAAGAAGCAGGATGTGACCTGCCCTGCTGAAAAAGGTACCAAGCCATGTGGCTAACATAGATAAGAATAATGGGTTAATATAAGTTTAAGAGCTAATAAGAAGTCTGAGTTTATGGGCCAATCAGTTTATAAATAATGCAGACTCTGTGTGAGATTTTCTTTGGGGCTTGCCAGCTGTGGGAACTGGGCAGGAGAGAAACCCCAACAAGCCTGGCCCTCAGGTTACAAAATGGAATCTCAATGTGAAACCTGCGCACTTATGCTTGTTACAGCATTATTAGCATTGGCCAGGACAACCAGAGAACCGAAATATATCCATTGTATGCTCTTTGAGATCCATGACCAGGTCCTGCTCCAGTCTACACTAATGGCCCTTCCAGTGGCAGGTGGCCAAGCTCTGTCCTAAATTAAAAAAAAAAATCACAAGATTATGTCACAGAATCCACCAATCCCAGGCCACCATGGAAAGCTATTCCTACCCCCCCCTAAGAAGCCCTATATAAAACCTTCTTTCTGCCCAGTCTTGGCTGCTTCTTGCCTGAACAGAGGCAGACACCCTCTTGTATCTTTCTCAGTAATTCTCCTAAGTGAGGTTTCTTTCTGTGAGTGACTTTGTGGTATTCCTTGCCTCCCAACTGTCGGGATACCTTTTCCCTCAGAGCTGCAACACTTGCATTGGGGGAGGGGTGGGCTTTCCCCTCATAGCTGTAAGGCATATCGTCCATCACCGGATGAACATATAAAGGAAAATGTGGCCCAAACATCAAATGAAGTATCATTCTCCCTTAAACAGAAGAAAAATCCTCTTACGTGAACATCATGGCTGAGCCTGGAGGACACTGTGCTCTGTGAGTTAGACAGAGGAGATCAAATATTATGTAGTATACGTGCATGACAAACCGAAAAGAGTCAAACTCAAAACAGAGTAGAGTTTTTCGGTCTTTTCTCCCTGTCTCCACTCTGGGAACCAAAAAACCATCCAGGAGTGTTTTACTCGTTAAACCTGGACTTTTGAGTCTTAATTTGGTTTGATTTGGATTCCTGGGCTATCAGAGAGTCTTAATATCGGGGTACAGAAGCCTTTCAGGGAAAAACAGAGGTTTGAGTCAAAGGTAAAGATAGAATTTTGCTATAAAGTATAGGGATTATAGTCAGCAATATTAAAAATATTAAAAAATAAAATTGTACTTTACACTAAAATATGAAAAAGTAAAATTGTACTTTATACTAAAAATATGAAAAAAAAACCCCAAAAGGCCGAACAAATGACTCAGTAGGGAAAGCATGTAGTGTGCAAGAGTAAGGACTTAAGTTCAAGTCTCCAAAGCCCACGTGAAAACCTGTGCATTGTTGTGTATACCTGTAACCCAGCTCTGTACAAAGCAGAGACACAGGGATTCCTGGGATGTGTTGCAACTCAGCTTAACTCCAGGTTCAGTGAGGCATCCTGCTGTATGGAACAAGGCATCGATAGAACGATGAAGCAGGATCCTATGTCATCCTCTGGCCTCAGTATAAGGGTGTATACACCCACCCTCACACACATGTGCACATTCACATGCACACACACACACACACACACACAAAGAAAGAAAGAAAAAAGAAAACTGATATCATATATAAAAATTATCTGAAGAATACACATCAAGAAAGAAGAGAAATGATATCACCTATAAAAATTATCTGAAGAATATATCTTACATTTAGTGCTCTTAATAATTAAAGTAATGGTAACTAAGAGAAAGGGAGAAATAGCTGGAGAGGAGGGGTGCACGTGTTGTTTGTGTTTGCTACTGCACCCCCGTCTGATTTCCTTAGGCACATAAATGTTTTTTGAGAAAGATTTCTTTGTCTATTTGATTCGCTTCTGTGGGTCCTTACTTCCTTGAGCAATCCCTGGCATAGAACGGATGTTTTATAAATATTTATGGGATCACTGAATGTATAAATATCGCTACTAAAAATAATGTAATGTTAAAACAACAGGTTCCCTTACGGAGAGCTCTTAGACAACTTACGTGTGCAAAGCTGCTCAAAGTCACAAGACATGCATGTTTCCTCTTTCATTTCTCCACCTGCCTTCCAGAAATTTGTGTCGTTTATAGGTAAAAAGATGAGAGGATTCTTCCAGGTCTCTTCCTTTGGCTAAACGTGTACTGAGAAGGAGTGAGTGAATGAGTGGGAAGAATTGGGTTGTGCCCTCAGGAGAGTATGGGATTTTTATAGTAAGTACCTATTTGGTCTGTAGAGAGCCTTTGAATGGGCGGGGCATCCTTCAGAGTGAGACTCAGACAAGGCTCTTTGCCTTTGTTCTGCCACTGCTCAGACTGGAGTCTGTCCCTCAGTCTACAACCTAGTGACCTCCCATTTTTCAATCATTAAATAGAGCTAATAATCCTGTCCTTGCCTACAATGGTCCTGGGAAGTGTGATTAATTAGCCGAGGTTTATGAAACACTTTGACATCCTCAGATGAAAGGCACTAAAGGGATGCAGCGTGCTATTATAATTTTTAACAACCGGTAAACCTAATATTAAAGCAGTGACAACTTATACTTTAAGAAAAAATTATACTTTGAAAAGATCAAAAGTTTTTTTTTACCCAATGTGATTTTTATACTCTTTGCATAAAGAAACAGACAGGGCTGGGATAAAGCCTGTTTCCAGTTATGATCTGCAAAGGAAATGAAGGGGTACCCACCAATGTTCTGTGAGCATGAAACTTCAGATGAGGCTGGGTGGGGGCTGGGTAACTGCATAGTTCAACAGATTGGCCAGCTCTAAGATTTGAACAACCCAGTTGCCTGCACTGGGGTTGGGGGTGGGGGATGGGGGAGAAGAGACTTAAAAGCCAATGGCTTCTTCATACCTTATTACAAGTGTTCACAGATATCAATACTTTCTCCACTAGCTATCAAGTACAAAACACAGTACTTCCTCAACCCCTCCTTCTACCCAGTTGCAGACCTGTGCTCTAATCTGATAAGAGCAACAATAACTCACTCCTTCCTTGCCCGTGCAAGCATGATAGAAATAATCTCAAAGAGGCAAAAAGCAAGAACAAACTAAGGACCTGGTTACCTAAGAAAGGTGGAAGCCACTGGAGAAGTCAGAAGAACTTTTTGTCCATTTAGTTTTTGTAAATAGATCACATGTAAAAAACAAACCAAAAAAGTAAAAACAAAAGACAGAACTAAGCATGAAGTTGTACTGGGTGATTGGAAATCCCTACTGAGTCCTATGAGGAACTGTTTTTCAAAACCTTCTACTAGTACATGTTGCTCATGTCATTTCATAATCCTGGATAATAGGAAACAGGGACGTTTCCGTGGGTAGGTGTTTGTGCAAAGAGCTGCCAAGCAGAAAAATGCCCAGCCGAGATATCATCCCCCTGGCCACACACAGGTAGATTAACAAAAGACTCCAGAGTGCAGAGAGTAAATGACTCTGTGGTATATTTGATAAATGTACAACCTGTGTCCAGATTAAACGTTCAGGAGTCTGAGAAGAGAAAGAAGAAAAAGCGATTATAAATGACGTGCTGTCTCTCTATATTTTAAAATATTACACCTGAAGCAGGTCCTACACACATCTGTCCAAATGAAAAATGGACATACTTAGGATGCTCTTTGGGGCAAGGAATGAGATGGGAAGGAGAGAGATGAGTAGAAGGATAAAGAGAGGGAATTGTTAAGACATCTAACAACTCCATCCATCCTTCCCTTCAAGAGCAGATAGCCATAAAAAACTTTTGTAATGGATGTTATGACTCTTGATGCTTCTATCAGCATTATTTTCCCCATGCCATGAATAGTGTACATTGGATCATGGTGATGTGCACAGATACATTTATTTGAGTCAGTATGACTTGTAAAATCAAGATAGTTTTCATCTTGTGGTCAATGATGACCAAGGGTAGTTTTGCTAATTGCAGGTTTATGACTTAAAAGTCTAAAATGAATAAACTATGCCAATACTGTAGATTAATTAGTCCCAAGAATTCAGGAATGGATGAGTTCCAAAAACCTTGTTCTGAGGCCTAGTAGAATAAGGTAGAAAAGGAACTCTCAAGATTTTATCTGGACGTGTTGGGATGAAAAGAGAAATGGAAATATGGCAAAGGATTTGAAAGAGATTGAGAATCGAAAGACAATATTACTAGACAATGTTTTGTTGCAATACGTTTGAAGGTCCAAAGTACTGATTTCTTCTTCAGGAGAAACTAAATGATTTTCTAGTAAGTCGTTAAAACAAACAAAAATGGAAAACCCAAGCTAACAATCATCAAAGACATTAGGACAGTAATGTAAATACTAATCTTTAAAAAGTATAACCTTTAAGAAATAGGCCTTTGTTCTCTATTTAAACTATTTCTAATTCTTGGGAAAGACACGACTTTCATTAGGCTGGTAAGCGGCTACAATATCACGTACTAAATGTATTCAATAATATAAATATAAAGCTTAAAAATGAATGTTGGTTGACAGAAATAAATAGTTTACCAAAGGTAAGTACACCATGATCCAAGTGGATTTAACAAGATGTGAAGATGGTTTTGAGATCATAAAATCCATTATTTTATTATTATTATTGCAATTTATTATACTAATAGAGAGATATTAATAATTTATTACTTTATACAAATTTGAAATGCTCATGCTTTTTGGGGGGGCATGATACCCAATTTAAAATGCACTCTCAATCAGTGGTTCTCAACCTGGGGGTTATGACTCCTCTGGGGTTGCAAATCAGATATTTGCCTTATGATTGATGACAGCGAAGTCACAGTTATAATGTGGTAATGAAAATAATTTTGCATTTCCAACAACACGAGGAACTATATTAAAGGGTTGCAGCATTAAGAAAGTTGAGAACCACTGCTCTAAATAGTAATATTTACAGTGTAGGTAAATAGAGTATTTATTCAAATCTACTATGGTGCATAGTACAACATAATGAGATTCAGCCACTACTTAAATTAAAAATGAAAGATCTCTCTCTGCTTCATACGTGCATGTTCATATTGTATATAATATATTACATTGGATAATGCTCTTTTTCTTTTAGCTTAAACACTTAGTATTTGCAGAGGTATGTCTTTATATGCAGCATTCTCTGCCAATATTTTCTAGGTCAGTGCTTTGTTAAATAACCTTTCCTGTGATTTTAAACGTTTTAAACAGACATGTCTTTCACACATCTGGTTTGTTTGTCGCTGAGATATAGTAGATCACAGATGACTCTTAGAAATACTTGCAAAGGAATAATCATGAGGACTCTATAGTGTATGATTTCATTTGTGTGAACTTTTTATAGTAGGTGAAACTAGACAGAATAGTTTGGGGCTCATGTTGGGCTGAGGAAAGGAAGGGGGTAGACATGTGTTTTTGCCATGTGGGTAATGGAAGCATAAAATACATCCCTCGATTAAGTTGTGGTGATGGTCATACAACTTGCATACACTAACAACATCACTTCTAAAGTTTAAATTATATATTCTGGATGGCATCCGATTCATCTGTTATCACTAGTAAGCCAGTTTATTTGTTGATGTTGCTGCTTTAACACTGATGGTAGCCAGGTCCAATCATGATTTCTCTACTTGGCAACTGTGAATTGAGATGTTCTTTCATGTCCTGAAAGCCACTGCATGAGGCTGGTGATGGTCATTCCTGCTTCTAAGTTGGGCAGAAAAAATAAAATCAATCTATACTTAACAACAACGACAGATTCATGGAAATGCCAGGAAAGTCTCAGTTATCTAATATCCAATACATTTTAATACATATATTAAAAATAAAATATCCAATACATTTTTAATCCCCAATAATTGTATTTTTCATTTCTATGAGTTCTAATTAATTATTTCCGAAATCAACTTACTGTAGGCAGAAATTTCTGTCCCACCTGCCAGTTCCCAAATAACAGACACAGAGGCTTAGTATTAATTATAAATGCCCTACCAATAGCTCTGGCTTATTACTAACTAACTCTTACAATTTAAATTAGCTCATTTCTATTAATCTACATTCTGCTAAGTGGCTTTTACCTCTATCCCATTTTGTGTATTCTACTCATTCTGCATCTGGCTAGTGACTCTTCTGACTCTGCCCTTCTTTACCCCAGCATCCTTAGTTTGATTGTCCAGCCTATACTTCCTGCCTGGTTACTTGCTAGTTAGCTTTTATTAAACCAGTCTGAGTGACAAATCTTCACAGTGTACAAAAGGATTATTCCACAGCAACTTTTTCTATTTTTTAAATTTACTTCCTCTTACATATTTAATAATAATTTAAGCATCCTTATTGAATAATTTGTCAAAGACTTTACCTAATTAAGAGTATTTACTTTACTTAATAAAGTTTAAATCCCTTACATAAAGAAGGTACTCAGTAAATAACTTTTGAATTTTTGACTGAATGCCTACTGCAGAGAGATGTATTTTTCCACTGTTTTCCCAAAGAAATGTCATTGTCTTAATTCTTTCTTTTTAAATAACAGAAACAGAAATAACTCTGCCAAAGTTGTTAAGGATCAAAATGAAAGTATGTCTAGTTTACTAAGGGCCACATAATCTGCATGTAGTTATTCACATTGCCTTTCTGCCATCCTCCGCACTGCTGTTTGGTGTCTTGTCAAGTTTGAAACATCACTTCAGGATTTGCTGATTGTTTGCTGCGTTTTTCTTCTCCGTAGGGTTTCATTGCGTCTTTATTTTTATTTTTATTTATTTATTTATTAAAAATTTCCACCTCCTCCCCGCCTCCCTTTTCCCTCCCCCTCCCTGCTTCCCTCTCCCTCTCTAGTCCTAAGAGCAGTCAGGGTTCCCTGCCCCATGGGAAGTCCAAAGTCCTCCGCTCTCCATCCAGTTCTATAAAGGTGAGCATCCAAACAAACCATGCTCCCACAAAGTCAGTCCATGCAGTAGAATCAAAACCCAGTGCCTTTGTCCTTGGCTTCTCAGTCAGCCTTCATTGCCAGTCATGTTCAGAGTGTTCATTTTGATCACATGCTCCATCACTCTCAGTCCAGCTGGCTTTGGTGAACTCCCATTAGATCAGTCCCACCGTCTCAGTGGGTGGACATACCCCTCGTGGTCCTGACTTCCTTGCTCATGTTCTCCCTCCTTCTTCTCCTCATTTGGACCTTGGGAGCTAAGTCCAGTGCTCCAATGTGAGTCTCTGTCTCTATCTCCATCCATCGCCAGATGAAGATTCTATGGTGATATGCAAAATATTCATCAGTATGGATATGGACCAAGGCCAGTTCAGGCACCCACTCCTTTGCTGCCCAGGGAACAATCTGGGGACCTCTCCTTGGACCTGAGAACCCCTCTAGAATCAAGTCTCTTGCAAACCCTAAAATGGCTCCCTTAATTAAGATATTTACTTGTCGTTCTTACACAACCTGTTTCTTGTCCTCAGGTCCCTTCACTATTGGGCTTTTGGGCCTTATATATATCATTATGTTGTTCTGGACAGTCCTTGTGTTTTACTTCTTTGCTATTTGGTTTGTTTAGATGCTGGATTGATTGGTAACAACTGTGCGATATGACCTCAGGGCTGGCTCTTCCAAACCTGCCTCAGGTGGGTGGGTGTTGGGGATGGTATCTCTCCACCAGGTGACAGATAATGGGGTCAACTCTCCCACGTTCACATCTTCTGGGCTAATTCATCCACAACTCCGCTAACAGGATCAACTCGACTGTGCTGCCCAGCAGGTACAGGGATGCAGGGCAGCAACAGGATGTTCAGGAAGAGTCCCAGTGAGGGCTCACCATCGTTGGTGTGGCAGAGACCAGGGGTCTCAAACCAGACCACTGATTCTTTGCGATCAACGTGTCTACATGTAAGATGTATGGTTAATGGGGTTTGCTGCGTGACTCACTGTGTCACACTGCAGCTTCCGTGATGAGGTTTTCCCTTTCTCCCATTTCCCTTCTTTTTTCTCTTAAATTTTATTCTGGGGGTGGGGGTGGGGGGGAGAAAGATGGGTAGAATCAGGAGAAGAGATGTGAAAGGCACAGAGAATAAAAAGAAAGATAAAAAATAGCTATGCTAAGTATAAAAATTCACTGCATCATAACTGAATCTTAACTAACTCATATATCTGGAGGCCACTTCCAGTTCTGCTTCCTCTCAGTTTTACTGGGTTCTCCTTCAATACCTTAGGACCTGCACTTTAGACTCCCTTTGATTGATTGGGGGTTTCTTTAGCTAGCCCCTGAGGAATCTTGTACGTTCTTCTTTGAGGGAATAGAGAACCCACTAGTCACAAATCCCAAGTACCATTCATTGGAAGAGAAATGAAAACAAACAACTGGAAACTTAAAATTCTGTATGTGTGCACAGTGCTTTCAGTTTTTGCCTTGCTTGAGTTAAAAATAACAAGCTATGCTTGTGTGAAATGATTTGCAAAGATGTTTTTATTTTTTATTTGTCCACTCCCTTTGGTACAGAAATGTACTGTATACAGTACTCAGCAAACACTGAATTATTCCATAACTCACATCCTTCTTAAAACAGCCTGAAATTTAGCTCTTCTTCATATTATCCAGACAAACATGTGACTGGCAAGGCACCATAAGAATACAGCATTATCAATGTGGTAGTCTTGGTACTATACAGTTC
Organism: Myodes glareolus; assembly: GCF_982192425.1. Lineage (NCBI taxonomy): Eukaryota > Metazoa > Chordata > Mammalia > Rodentia > Cricetidae > Myodes > Myodes glareolus. The sequence goes on from NC_142051.1 coordinate 30,422,166, forward strand.
AGAATCCATACAACCTTCTTTCTTTTCTGTGAGCAATCCGAAGCAAGAATTGAGAGAAAAACAAAGAAAAGAGGAAATACCTTCTGAGGTAGTAAAAACAAAACAAAGCAAAACTATTTTCAGCTATTGTTCAGTCTTGAAAATGCTTTTTTTTGCTTCATGTTTTTTTTGAAAGTAATTTTATTAAATTATAAAAGTTTCCATTTCCGCCCCTCTTCCCAACACCCTCCCACTCCCCCCCCCTCCCTCTCCTCCTCCCTCTTAGTCCCTTAGGGCAGTCAGGGTTTCCTGCCCTGTGGGAAGTTCAAGTTCCTCCTCCCTCCCTCCAGGTCCAGGAAGGTGAGCATCCAAACAGACTAGATCCCCAAAATCCAGTATATGCAGAGGAAACAAATCCCAGTGTCATAGTCAATGGCTTTTCAGAAAGACTTCGGGCCAGCCACATTCAGAGAACCCGGCCAAATTCCGAGAATCTGGTTAGATCACGTCCTTGTTCAGTCCCAGTCCAACTGGCCTTGGTAAACTCTCATTAGATCCGTCCCCTTGTATCAGTGGGTGATAGCATCCCTCGCAGTCCTGATTTCCTTTTTCATGTTCTTCCTCCTTCTGCTCCTCATTTGGACCTTGGAGGGCTCAGTCCGGTGCTCCAATGTGGGTCTCCGTCTGTATCGCCGTCCTTCGCCAGATGAAGGATCTATGGTGATAAGCAAAATATTCATCAGTATGGTTATGGGCCAAGGCCGGTTCGGGCACCCTCTCCTCTGTCCAGAGAACAATCTGGGGATCTCTCCTTAAACCTGCGATCCCATATATAATCAAGTCTCCTGTAAACCCTAAAATGACTCCCTTAGTTGAAATAGATTCATCCCTGATCCCATATTCATCCTTCCTCCCTCCCCGCCATCCCAGGCCACCGAGCTTTCCCCATTCCTCCCCTACTCCCTTCTCTCTAACCCTCTCCCCTTCCAACAACCCCCCCCCATGCACCCGAGGTTACCTGGGACTCTTGTCTATTTCCTACCTCCTGGCGGATAGCTAAATAATCTTCATCAGGTTCATCTTCTTATTTAGCTTCTCTAGGATCACGAATAATAGGCTCACAGACCTTTAATTATGGTTAGAATCCACTTATGAGTGAATACATACCGTGTTCCTCTTTTTGGGTCTGGCTTACCTCACTCAGTAAAGCGTTTTTTATTTCCATCCATTTGCATGCAAAATTCAAGATGTCATTGTTTTTTACCGCTGAGTAAAACTCTAATGTGTATATGTTCCACACCTTTTTTAACCATTCTTCTATTGAGGGTCACCTAGGCTGTTTCCAGGTTCTGGCTATTACAAATAGTGCTGCTATGAACATAGTAGAACAAATGCTTTTGTAGTATGTTAGGGAATCTCTGGGGTATATTCCCAAGAGTGGAATTGCTGGGTCCTGAGGGAGGTTGACTCCCAGTTTCCTGAGAAACCGCCACACTGATTTCCACAGTGGCTGCACAAGTTTGCATTCCCACCAACAATGGATGAGTGTTCCCCTCACCCCACATCCTCTCCAGCATAGGCTATCGTTGGTGGTTTTGACTTTAGCGTTTCTGACAGGTGTAAGATGGTATCTCAAAGTGGCTTTGATTTGCATTTCCCTGATCGCTAAGGAGGTTGAGCATGACCTTAAGTGTCTTCTGGTCATTCGAAGTTCATCTGTTGTGAATTCTCTATTCAGTTCAGTACCCCATTTTTTAATTGGGTTAATTAGAGTTTTAGTGTCTAGTTTCTTGAGTTCTTTGTATATTTTGGAGATCAGACCTTTGTCTGATGAGGGGTTTGTGAAGATCTTCTCCCAGTCAGAAGGCAGCCTTTTTGTCTTACTAACAGTGTCCTTTGTTTTACAGAAGCTTCTCAGTTTCAGTAGATCCCATTTTTTGATTGTTTCTCTTATTGTCTGTGCTACTGGGGTCCTACTTAGGAAGAGGCCTCCTGTGCCTATATCTTGTAGACTACTTCCCACTTTCTCTTCTATCAGGTTCAAAGTGGACAGATTAATGTTGATGTCTTTAATCCATTTGGACTTGATTTTTGTGCATGGTGATAGATATGGATCTACTTTCATTCTTTTACAGGTTGACATCCAGATATGCCAGCACCATTTGTTAAAGATTCTTTCCTTCTTCCATTGTATACCTTTAGCTCCCTTGTCGAAAATCAGGTGTTCATCGGTTTGTGGGTTAATATCTGGGTCTTCTATTCGATTCCATAGGTCGACTTCTCTGTTCTTTTGCCAATACCAAGCTGTTTTCAATACTGTTGCTCTGTAATAGAGTTTGAAGTCAGGGATGGTAATGCCTCCTGAAGTTCCTTTATTGTATAAGATTGTTTTGGCTATCCTGGGTTTTTTGTTTTGCCATATAAACTTGATTATTGTTCTCTCAAGGTCTGTGAAGAAGTTTGATGGGATTTTGATGGGGATTGCATTGAATCTATAGATTGCTTTTGGTAGAATTGCCATTTTTACTATGTTGATCCTCCCAATCCAAGAGCAAGGGAGGTCTTTCCATTTTCTGGTATCCTCCTCAATTTCTTTCTTCAAAGACTTAAAGTTCTTGTCAAATAGGTCTTTCACTTCCTTGGTTAGAGTAACCCAAAGATATTTTATGCTATTTGTGGCTTTCATGAAAGGTGATGTTTCTCTGATTTCCCTCTCTGCTTCTTTATCCTTTGTGTATAGGAGGGCCACTGATTTTTTTGAAGTTGATCTTGTATCCTGCCACGTTACTAAAGGTGTTTATCAGCTGTAGGAGTTCTTTGGTAGAGTTTTTGGGGTCACTTATGTATACTATCATATCGTCAGCAAATAACGAAAGTTTAACTTCATCCTTTCCAATACGAATCCCCTTGATCTCCTTATGTTGTCTTATTGCTATTGCTAGAACTTCAAGCACTATATTGAAGAGGTATGGAGAGAATGGACAGCCTTGTCGCATTCCTGATTTTAGTGGAAAGGCTTTGAGTTTCTCTCCATTCAGTTTGATGTTAGCTGTCGGCTTGCTGTATATTGCTTTTATTATATTTAGGTATGATCCTTGTATCCCCAGTCTCTCCAACACCTTTGTCATAAATGGGTGTTGAATTTTGTCAAATGCTTTTTCAGCATCTAGTGAGATGATCATATGGTTTTTTTCTTTCAGTTTATTTATGTGATGGATTACATTGATAGATTTGCATATGTTGAACCAGCCCTGCATCTCTGGAATGAAGCCGACTTGATCATAATGGATAATTTTTCTAATGTGTTCTTGGATTCGGTTTGCCAGTATTTTATTGAGAATTTTCGCGTCGATGTTCATGAGTGAGATTGGCCTGTAATTCTCTTTCTTGGTTGTGTCTTTATGTGATTTTGGTATTAGGGTAACTGTAGCTTCATAAAAGGAGTTAGGCAATGACTCTTCTGTTTCTATATTGTTGAATACGTTAAGGAGTATAGGTATTAGCTCTTCCTGGAAGTTCTGGTAGAATTCTGCATTGAAACGATCTGGTCCTGGGCTTTTTTTGGTAGGGAGATTTTTGATAACAGCTTCTAGTTCTTCGCGACTAACAGGTCTATTTAGATTGTTCACCTGTTCTTGGTTCAACTTTGGTATATGGTACTTATCTAAAAAAATGTCCATTTCTTTTACATTTTCCAACTTTGTGGCATATAAACTTTCATAGTAAGATCTAATGATTCTCTGAATTTCCTCTGTGTCTGTGGTTATGTCCCCCTTTTCATTTCTGATCTTATTAATTTGCATGTTCTCTCTCTGCCGTTTGATTTATTTGGATAGGGGTTTGTCAATCTCGTTGATTTTCTCCAAGAACCAGCTTTTTGATTCATTGATTCTTTGGATTGTTTTCTGTGTTTCTATTTTGTTGATTTCAGCCCTCAGTTTGATGATTTCCAGTCTTCTAGACCTCCTGGGTGAATCAACTTCTTTTTTTCCTAGAGCTTTCAAGTGTGCTGTTAAGTCTCCAATGTGTGCTTTCTCTGTTTTCTTTAATTGGGCACTTAGTGCTATGAACTTTCCTCTTAGCACTGCTTTCATAGTGTCCCATAGGTTTGAGTATGTTGTGTCTTTGTTTTCATTAAATTCAAGGAAGACTTTAATTTCTTTCTTTATTTCTTCCTTGACCCAGGGGTGATTTAGTAGTTGACTGTTCAACTTCCATGAGTTTGTTGGCTTCCTGGGGGAAGCATTGTTGTTGAATTCTAATTTTAGTCCATGGTGATCTGACAAGACACAGGTGGTTACTAATATTTTTTTGTATCTGTGGAAGTTTGCTTTGTTACCGAGTATGTGGTCAATTTTCGAGAAGGTTCCATGAGCTGCAGAGAAGAAGGTATATTCTTTCCTATTTGGGTGGAGTGTTCTATAGATGTCTGTTAAGTCCATTTGATTCAATACCTCCAATAAATCTCTTAATTCTCTGTTTGGTTTCTGTCTGATTGACCTGTCCATTGGTGAGAGAGGAGTGTTGAAGTCTCCTACTATTAGTGTGTGTGGTTTGATGACTGCCTTGAGTTCTAGAAGAGTTTCTTTTACATATGTGGGTGCCTTTATATTAGGAGCATAGATATTCAGGATTGAGACTTCCTCCTGATGAATTGTTCCAGTTATGAGTATGAAATGTCCATCTCCATTTCTTCTGATTGATTTTAGTTGAAGTCGATTTTGTTAGATATTAGAATGGCCACACCCGCTTGTTTCTTAGGTCCATTTGCTTGGAAAACCTTTTCCCAGCCCTTTACTCTGAGTAGGTGTCTGTCTTTGTGGTTGAGGTGTGTTTCTTGTAAACAGCAGAATGTTGGATCCTGTTTTCGTTTCCAATCTCTAAGTCTGTGCCTCTTTATAGGTGAATTGAGGCCATTGATATTAAGTGATATTAATGACCAGTGGTTGTTGACTCCGGTCATTTTTTTTTTTAGATAGTAGAGTGTATGTGTTTTCCTTCTTTGATTTGTGCTTGTGAATGGTCGCTAGATGTTTGAATTATTGTAGGCAGTGTTGGGAATGTTGAATTCCTTTGGTAGTGATTTTCCTTCTAATATTCTCTGTAAGGCTGGATTAGTAGCTACGTATTGTTTAAATTTGTTTTTATCCTGGAATATTTTGTTTTCTCCGTTGATAGTGAACGATAGCTTGGCTGGGTATAGTAGTCTGGGTTTGCATCCATGGTCTCTTAGTTTCTGCAGTACCTCTATCCAGGATCTTCTGGCTTTCATGGTTTCCATAGAGAAGTCTGGTGTAAGCCTGATAGGTTTACCTTTATCAGTTACTTGACCTTTTTCCTTTGCAGCTCTTAAAATTTCTTCTTTAGTCTGTATGTTTTGTGTTTTGATTATTATATGGCGAGGGGATGTTTTTTTCTGATCCAGTCTATTCGGTGTTCTGTATGCTTCTTGAACCTTCATTGGAATATTGTTCTTTAGGTTGGGAAAGTTTTCTTCTATAATTTTGTTGAATATATTTTCTGGGCCTTTGATCTGCAGTTCTTCTTCTTCAATCCCTATTATTCTTAGATTTGGTTTTTTTATTGTGTCCCAGATTTCCTGAATGTTTTGTAAAGAGAATTTGTTGGATTTGCCGTTTTCTTTGACCAGAGCATTTATTTTCTCTATGGTATATTCAGAATCTGAGATTCGTTCTTCTATCTCTTGTATTCTATTGGTTATGCTTGATTCTGTAGTCTCCATTCGTTTACCTAGGTTTTCCATATCCAGCCGGTTCTCGGTTTGTGTTTTCTTCATTGCCTCCATTTCAGTTTTCAAGTCTTGAACTGTTTCCTTTACTTGTTTGATTGTTTTTTTCTTGGTTTCTCAGGATCTCATTCTCGGATTTACTTATTTCTTCAAACTTTTTGTTATATTTCTCATCTATTTCTATACTCATTTCTTCAAACTTTTTGTTATATTTCTCATCCAATTCTTTAAGGGAGTTATTCATATCCTGTTTAAGGGACTCTATTGCTTTCATAATGGCACTTTTTTCCACTTCTCCTTGGTTAAGGTGTTCAAGTCCTTCTATTGTAGGGTCCTTGGGATCTGGTGTTTTCATGTTGTTTTTCAGATTGTTGGAGGAGGTCTTGCCTTGGCGTCTGCCCATCTCTTACTTCAAATGTTCTCTATTGGAACTTCTGTTACCAGGTCAGGTTCCCTTCTTGGGCAGGGACTTCACTGACAGAATGCCCACCTTTCCTCAGGCAGGCTATTGAAGCACAGGCACTCCCTCTTTCCGGGATGCGCTTACAATGCAGGCTCAGCTTGCAAGGCAGCTGAGCTGGGGAAATTTTATGGCCCCAGGGGGAAGGGAGAAATATAGGAATTCGTACCTGGATGGGAGCTGGAATGGCAGGTGGGAGGGGGTAGCCAGCACTGCAGGGTGACCTGGGCGTCTATGGGGTCAGGGAATGCCCAAGCTCCTCCTCACCGTGACACTGCCATGGCCCGAAGCAAACTCACCCCTCCGATGGCCCTCTGCTAGAAGTCAGGGCCCCTGCTGCTCAGGAATGTGGCTGAGCTGGCACCTGGTCCACCTGTCCTCAGAGAGGCCTTTAAGACCCAGGAACTGCCTCCAGCCGGGATGCACCTACAGCTCAGGCCCAGCTCGCAAGGCAGCTGAGCTGGGGAAATTTTATGGCCCCAGGGGGAAGGGAGAAATATAGGAATTCGTACCTGGATGGGAGCTGGGATGACAGGCGGGAGGGGGTAGCCATCACTGCAGGGCAACCTGGGCGTCTATCTGCTTCATGTTTTTACTGTTCTAGTATTCAGTACTGAATGTTCAATAAAGGGACTCATGGTTGTTCACCCGAAGTCAGAAAGCTATGGTTTTTATTAATTATACTCACAGAGTTGGTTATTTTGTTTTCATCCACTTGAAATACATTCCTTATTCTGGAAAAAACTCATCCCTCCACCACTTTGTACAAACCAACCCAATTCTGCTTTAGCCCAACGGAGACTGACCAACTATATCTTCTGGGAGGAACTCTCTGTGGAAAGATAGACACAGTCGTATTTGGGAGCATTTGTTCCTGATAAGGGCTATGAAACTCTACTAAAACAGGTAGTCAGAGAAAATAGCCCATTGGACGTCATTGATTTCTAGGGTCACTCACAATTTGACATAACTGATATGGGGTGCTTTTCGTAATGAGTCATTTATTATAGGATTAGTATTTTCTTTCTTTTTTTTTTTTTGGTTTGTTGTTTTCGTTGCACTCAATGATACTGCAGATTCCATGAAATACATGAAGTATAGTCACCCTAGATTTTTGGGAAGCTTGTTCTCTCTACTCACCTTTATCTTTCTTTGAAACTGTATCATTAAGTAGCCCAGATGGACCTCAGATTTTGTATTCTCTGCTTCCACCACCTGTTCCTCAGAATTCACCTATGTAGCCCCACACTGTTAACTACGAGTGTTGAGTGCTTTAATATTAGGTAAAGAAACACTTAAGGCATAGTTAAGGATCTCAAGAAAGAGACTTGATAATCAATTAGCTACTTTTCAACAAACCTGAAGAGAGCTAATAGTCACAGAGCAATAGACGGCATCTTTAATCTGACACAAAAAGCCAGGTGGTTTGCCAGCATTCTCTGTCAGAAAACTCTGAATCTGTGCAATCTGTGGGTGGAAATACAATCTTTGGACACACTGGAAGGCCTTTGACATAGCCATGATTCATAATAGTCCCTAGAATAAAAAAATATGTGCAGAGAGGGTTTAGAGGGAGGGAAGGGAAGGGAAGGGAAAGACGACACAATTACATTATAATCTCAGAAAGTGACGGTGTAATTGAAAAATGGCTTGCAGGCCTCCGACTATGGGGCTGTGACAGAGAGCTTGCCTGAGTCCCGTTTCCAGCTTTGTAAACAAACAAGCAACGAGCAAGCCACAAACAGCCCCAAAGACTTGCCGAGATGGGTGACTCCATGAGGAAGAAATCTTCCTCTCCTCCTCAGAAAAACTCAAGGAGTTTGCAGGTACTGCCTGTCTAGGCCACTTTTCAAGTCCTCTTCGGGGGACAGCAGTGGGGAGCTGACAAGCATACATGTCAGAGTGGACAAAGGTCAGGAACTAAAACTGCCAGCTCCAAACCTAAAGCTTTCAAATGTCGGGGTGACAGGTGAGGCTGTGTTTGCTTGGATTGAGGTGTGCCCATCCTGAAACGGAACCCCTGAAGATTTCTGCAGCCTTTTCCATGCCGCTGTAGGTAATCTGACCATGGCTTGTTCTCTCGCTACCAGGAATGCTTTCTAAAATTTCAAGTCACCCGATAATCGTAAACCCTTCCAGTCGGTAGAGCAGAGGATGTACGTGGAGACGTTGTTCCGTCTTGTTCAGACGGCTTCCCTGAAGACAGTGCCTCTGTGCATAGCTAGTATATTTTGGCCTTAAGCCTTGCACCTCCCAATGCTTTTCAAGTGACTAGGACTATCTTAGAAGTGTCATAATCCTTTAGAAATGCACTGTTCGGTTTTTGTCGTTATTGTTATGAAATTGCTAGGAATGCATGAACCAGTTATGGAACAGTATTCTCTGGCAGTCAAAGGATCAGAACAAATGTGTATATGCCCCATCACGTCTGCTGAGCTAAAGATAGCTTGAGATAATTTCCTAATTGACTTATTTAACATTGATATTATATAATTAGCATTTGTGCTCAGTCTGTTTCTCTTTTAAAAGTCACGGAAAGCAGGCAGGGGATCAAACCTTTATGCAACAAGGGTGTGGACCCACCTTTGAAAAAAAAAATCACATTCCACTTCCAAGAAGATGGAAAACGTATCAAGGTCTTTTTTGTTTTGTTATTGGATTTTTTTTTCCAGTCTGCCATCACACTGAGACAAATGAAGCAATATCAATCTAGTTGAGATGTGTATCATTTCAATGCTTTATTTGAACAATAAAAGTCGGGCTGCACTCTTGAATGAGCACTTGGGTTTATCCTCAAAGAACAGTGGTGATGGAACTGAGCATGCCCAGATAGCAAAGTTATAAGCTCCTCTTTCATAACCAACTTTAAGACTCCACCCACGCCTGAGCACATTGTAATCCATGATATGGATGTTCTTGGGATTGTTTTGATTCAACCACATCTAAAGCAATGCTTACATTTTATTTGAAATGCACTGTTTATGAATTATGATCTAGGTGGCATGAGTAAAGTCAAACATGTATTAAGCATTTACGTTAAGCTTTACATAGATTTTTTTACTGTTGACTGGCTTTCTGGGATGCCTACATTTTTCCCTGTTTCTTTTTAGTGAAAAGAAGAACAGTTTTAGTGTATACTATCGTAATAAAATGGCATTTTAGAAGACATCACTTGGAAGACCAAGTACTCTAATATTCAAAATAAATAATTCTACACTCCTTCTATATTTCTAAATTGCAACTGTTGAAAGCATGCAGCTTATCTTGAAAATGGCTAAATAATTGCACGGTAGTCTTAGGTATTATTTAAGAGAAAATTCTCTGCAGCCAGACTTCTGCTTCTCATTTTTCCATATTACCTGATAGCAGGATGACTATCCCCTGGAGGATCAATTTCAAGCTCGCACTCAGAATTTCTGTCTCTACTTCCTCCTTTTGCAGAGCTCTGACCATAAGTCTCCACTTTATTTTAGTTGCTAAATTTTATAGTCTCAATGCAGATTTATCATTAACCATCTATAATATGAATGACCAGAATTTAGCCTTCTAATCTTAGCTCCTCCCTTTATAGCTTACTTCCTGAAGTTCTGCAATCCCAACATGTCTTTAATTCCACTAGATTCTGCAGTCCCCCGAGATCTGCTTTCCACACTGATCCATCTCCCACGTGCTTTCTGTTCTCTTTCACTCTGGGCTCCACAATTATAATAATTTGCTTGTGCATTGTCAAGTTCTTCGATGCTCTCTTCCCATCGCGATCTCCGACAAAGCCCAACTGCTGCCAAACCAAACTTTCCACACCCTTGCTAGCAGCCTCCTAGTGCCAGGTGACTGAAGGACACCGTTGTGTTCAGAGCCTCTTCAACCCGCATTACTGTGAAGCTGGGTTCTAATGTGTATCCACACTCTGCCTTTTCCCTTCTTTTTATAGATAATCAGTCCTTGCTGAGAGCAAGGGCATCACTAACCAGGAAACTAACTATTCTCCCTTATTACCTGGTCCACCCAACTCTACGCTAGCCATTCTCTTCTCTTTCTCTGGCTTGCCCATTATTCTAATCAACCTGATCACTAACACAATCATACAAGGAAACATCCATTTCTTTCATTATAAATACACACACACACACACACACACATCCTTTACACTCTTTTTTTTCACAATACAGTCACTGTCTTTCCCGTGTAGCCAAACATCTCCCACCCTCATTTGTGTATACACACACACACACACACACACACACACACACACACACACACATATATATATATATACACATTTGCTCTCATTTTGGTTTAAACTGTTCAGTGGGCTTTAAACACTCTTGCTGAATCAAAAGCTTTTTCTTCAAGGACATGGATGTTTCCAAATTCATTGTTCAAGTTTCTTTGCCCCTGTTTGAGAGTGGATTTCTTCCTCCTACTTGAAGCATCCTCATTCCTAGGACAACATATGCCTCCCAGGTCTACCAGCTGCTTCCTTTCCTTGTTCTTCTTATCCTTGGATTTTATATATTATTATGTTTCAAAATTTAAGATTTCTAGATATTTTATTTTTCAGTTAGATCCCTTTAGTGATCTTGTTGATTTTATTATTCTTTTTTTCAATCGAAAAGAGAGTCTTCTCTCATACAATACATCCCAACCACAGTTGACTTCCTCCACTCCTAGCTCCTCCCACTCCTTGCTCCTCCCAGATCCACTTCCCCTCTGCTTCCTTTTCAGAAAGGAGCAGGCCTCCGAGAGATGTCAGTCAAGCAGGACAAAACAAGATACATTAAGACAAGCAAAAAACCTTCATATTGAGGCTGGACAAGGTAACCCAGTAGGAGGAAAAGAGTCTCATGAGCTGGCAAAAGAGTCAAAGACACATCCATTCCTGCTGTTAGGACTCCAATAAAACCACCAAGCTGGTAGCCATAACACATACACAGAGGACCTAGTGCAGACCCCTGCTTGATTCTCATGACTGTCTTCACTGCCATGAGTCCTCTACTGCAGTTCTTGAACTTAGCCCCTTTCCTCTGCTCATAAGCTTCCCATCCACTTGCTGCTCAGAATCAGCACTCAGATGCCTAGACAACACCTAAAATTTCACCTCCTGGAAGCTACTGATGGTTCTTTTTGTGTTTTTTGTTTATCCCCATTTCAGTGGAAGAGGAAAAAAATTAAAGAATAGCTGGGCATTATGGCACACACTTAAAATCTCAACACTCAAGAAGTGAGACCAGAAAAAGTCATGAGTTTTGAGGCAGACTGTTATACAGAATGAGTTGTGTCAGCCTGGCGTAGGTGATTGCTGCACAGCTTGACAGCCTGAGTTTAATTCCTGGGACCTACATAACAGAAGAGGAAAATCAGCTCTCACAAATTGTGCTTTGAGCCCCACTTCCCCCAACAAACATATGAATTTCAGAAAGTGAGCATTCATTCAATACATGTAATTAAAAACCAAAAATGTACAAAAAGAGCCTATGTATTTCTACCAATATAAGGTGAGTGTGAGTGAAAATTTATTTCATGTATTAGAAATGTGTTGGTTCTTGTGCTAGAGGGAGGGCTCTGTGGTTAAGGGAGCTTGCTGTTTTTCAGGGGAGCTGAGTTCAGTTCTTGGCACCCAGATTAGGTGGTTCAGAACCACCTGTAACTCTGGCTTTAGGGGATCCAACACCCTCTTCTGGACTCTGAAGGCACCTGTATGCCCTCATTCATGTGTACACACTCCCCTCATGTACCTGACTAAATATCAAATAAATCTTTAAAATAAAAATGTGTCAGTTCTCAGAGGAAGGAGGCAACACTCTGAAAAAATTTGATTCTGAAAATCAAGGAGCAGCTGGAGAGACCATTCAGCAGGTATGAGCACCTGTTGCTCTTGCAGAGTACCCGGGTACAATTCCCAAGCCCCATATGGTGACTCACAACTGTCTGTAACTCCACTCCCATGGCATCTTATTCCTTCTTCTGTTGCCATCATGTACCCAGCACATACGTGCTGCATGCATGCACATGTAGGCAAACCACATAAATGAATAAAAACCAAAACTGGATATTATGTGAAAAAAATATTTTCAATAACAGGGAAGAAAAGTAATAGAAAAAAACAAATAAAGCTAATAAAAAAGGAAGGAAGAAAGAAAGAAAGAAAAGAAAAGAAAAGAAAAGGACCCAGCAGAGACAACCTAGGTATGAAGAGAAACATAGTCTATAGTGAGAAAAGAAAAGAAGCAAAATGAGTTTCCTAAGCTTGAAGGGAATGAACAAGGACCTTCTCATAAGCTATTGGCGTCATCTGCTCTACTGGGTGGAAAACATTTGCAAAAGTATACATGTAAGTAAGCAATTCTTCAATAGTATTTAGTAACGGCAAATGGAAAATCAGCATTGGTTTGGGCCCAGAGAACTATATCAACGTCGTCAGAACCTGTCAGGGAATTATCAACCAAGAAAAGACAGAGTATAATCCTTTCTTTTTATTTCTAAATTCTTGATAATATTTTTATGTAATTCTAGTCTTCATTATTCCTGTCTCATTTTCAAACCACATTCTCAAATCTTGCGACTATAGAACATCCTTAAACCCTCCCCAATATTTACAACTTTTGCTGGGGTCATATTATCGGCATTTCTTGCCTAGCACATTAGCATTCCTTCTGACTGCTTTTTGTTACCCTTTGATCATCGCTTTCCTCTTGTTGAAGTCGTCTAGCTTATTCCTCCTCCTCCTCGTCCTCCTCGTCCTCCTCGTCCTCCTCCTCGTCCTTCTCGTCCTCCTCGTCCTTCTCGTCCTCCTCCTCGTCCTCCTCGTCCTCCTCGTCCTCCTCGTCCTCCTCCTCGGAAAGAGTATTTGCCATGGGTCTTCAGGGCTCCATGATCTCTACCCTTGAGCAAACTTCCTGTTCTCTATGTTCAGTTCCGGTCGACTCAGAGTCTCTGGCAATGCTCAGCTCACACAGGGCCCCCTTGTTGGATTTCAAACACAAATATTTTTATTTTATGTCCTGTAACCAGAAATGTCTTTTCCAGATTCTTCTGGCTCATCCCGCATTTACTGCAAATCTTGCTTAACTATCAACTCTTCAAGATGGCTTTCATGGCCACTTTGCAAGTATCTCTCTGTTGTAAGAAGGGCCGCTTGTTGGTTCCTGGCTGCTCAGGAGGATCAATCTGGGGATTGGGCCTGGTTATTTTGACCCTGGGATTGACTAGTGTTCTCCCTTCTTGTTTTCCGCAGTGTTCATTGTAATGAATTCCATGGGCAGCTCCTTTTTCATTTCCTCATCTCCCTTTCCTCCCCACTCCACAGAACCCACATCGCTTGGCTTTGTCTAAACTAGAATCCCAGCCAATAGCTGTGCTTTGATTTCAAGTCAAGGCTTTTTCCTGTTTTGTTTATCCATCTTGTCCCAGGAAGCAATATGTCGAAAGGTCTGCGTGGCCCTTCCCCATACCGGAAACACCTCCGTATTGTATCTAGATAGGTTGGGCATCCCAAAATGACCAGTACTGACTCTGAAAAGAATGAGTTTTACTTTTTTAAAAAGAAATGTTTCTATTTCAGTTCCCGGCTTCTTCCTAAAAAAGATTTGAAGCTTCTTAGGTAAATGAAGAACAAGAAAGCCTGTCCTGTTAACGCAGAGTGTTTCATTTCTTTTGAAAACACTTTTTCTGACATTTCTTCTGAGTTTGAGCTGATACTACATAGAAAATGCCATCCAACCCGTGGAGCCAAACATAATCGAGAGTCAAAAGATAAATATAATGCACTTATTGCGGTTTGTCGTCCACCCGTTCGGAAACTGTCTTTACCCTCAGGGCAGGCACCGAGTTGTCTGCGCCTGATGCGCCTTTCACTTCATCGCTAATGTTAAACAAACAGGAAGTGAGTCTTCAAAGCCGCTGTGGCCATTAGAGCACATGCTCTCCATCAAAGCTGATCGAGCATAGATCAGAAAGTTGCTTTCCGAACAACCCACGTTCTCACATTTTCAATATGCATTGTTTTCTTCTTTACACGGAGTCAATAAATTGAGCAGACAGCGCTGAGAGAGTTCTGTGCCTTTATCACTTTGACTTCGCAGTATTGCCTTTATAAATGTAGGTCAAATGAGAAAAGAATGTTTCCTTTGCTTTCTCTAAAGTCAGTTTTAATTTCTTTTTTCTTTTTATCTGGGCTATTTCTGCTTCCCTTGATGCTTATGGTGCCAAGGTAGCTGAAGGATGTCAAAATGCATTACCCTAGATAAGTGTATTGCTAACTATTATTATACCATATAATTAAAAGTCCTTCTGAAGGCTACAAGGATACCTGGTATAAATCTTGATAGTATCTTATGTATTTCTGCTTCAGCACATTGCACACTCAACAGCGATAATTAATTAATTTCTGTTTGAGATGAAAGTGGATAAAAATATTCACTGCACCGAACTTACTGGGAATTAGCCATCCATGCTCTGCTAATGCTGTTATAATCATTATTTCACTTAAATACTAGGCGGGTCCATGAAACTCGGTGAGATTATTAAAGATTATTTCTTATGAACAATGCAACCAATGAAAATTCCTGACATATGGTAAACTCAGAAGCTGTAGAAAAATAAATCTGCCCAACACCATTTTGAGCAAAGAAATCTATTGGATAATATGATTTAACTCGCTCACAGATCTTAGGTAATATGATATCAACTTTTATCATACATGATATTAACTTTATAGATGAAAATTGAAACAGTTATGTGTCTTTGTGATTTCCCAGACAATAAGTAACTGTAATTATTAAAACTCTCAGTTAAGGCTTGTTCTTTGAATTGCTGCTGTACCTACTTAACATTGTGCTAAGTTCTGAACTCATGGTGATAGCACAGACACACTCACTAACCTAGGAAATTTGCTCCCAAAGGATAAACAAACAATTTCGGTATGGTGTCCTCATAGGGGTAGCATCTTCAGGGACCTAGGAGAGCCCATTGACAAACAGCATCTGTTTAATGGTGCAGAATTAGAGGTGGGGAGAAAATAGTTCCTGAGTAAGAATGCCATTTGAACTGCAGGCTGAAGGATAAGTAAGAATTTTTGTTGAGAAGTGCATTCTAGGAAGAGGGACATATGTGATCAAGGTTTGGAATTCAAGGCTTGCCTGATAAATTCTAGCATTCCCAGGTATAGCTACCAGGAACGTGAAGGACACAGCAGGGAAAATTGAAGCAGGAGCAGGATGTCTGGGTTACATCCTATACTGTTTGGAGCTTTGTTCTGAAAGCGTCTGGAAGCTATTCAAGAATCTTCAGGGGGTCCAATTAGTATTAGAAGATGCTGGAAAGTTGTGGAGAGAGAAGGCAGGAAAAGGAGTAATTATCAAGGCATTGTAGCAAATACAGAAAAACTCCCAAACTAAATCATCAACCACAAGAGGGGAAGATTGAGGACAGAAGCCAAAGTTATGAAAGTGTAGAACTTAAAATATTTGGCAAATGGCAGTTGAAAGGGCTGAGAGAAAAGGAGGAATGTAGGATGACCTCAAGCTTCTTGGGGCTTTCTGTAAAGGCTAGATTTTGTGGAAATCGAGGATCAGCGTAACAGGACAAAATCAGCTACAAAACAGACTTGCCTGTATGCCTCTAAAACTCAAAGGGAAACGACTACCTGGGCAAATCTTGTTTTGAACCGTGTATGAAAGTAGCTAGTTGAGATGTCAAGCATACTGTTCCAATACTCAAGCACAAAACTTTGTAAATTACCTGGGTGGGGATGGTCATCATTCTCTCCCACAACCACTATCATCCAGAATCAGACGTTCTTACTCTTAATGTAAAAGAGAGAAACATTTAAATTAAATAATGGGCTTGTTTTTAAAGTAAAGGTTAAAGGCTTGGATTCCTGTAAGAGTCCATTATTTTATCTAAACCCTAAGCGGTTGTTAAGAACTCATTGCACATTTCAGCATTTTTCTGAGGCTTTTGAAGTTAGCCTCATCTCCGTCTCAGGAAGCACGATGTATCAGAGTTATTGGAGAAGGTAGATACCATTCAGAGAGCTAGATAAAGGAGATTTTTTTTATTGATTTTTACTGTGCTCTACATTTTTCTCTGCTCCCCTCCCTGCCTCTCCCCTCCCCTTCAACCCTCTCCCAAAGTCCCCATGCTCACAAATTACTCAGGAGATCTTGTCTTTTTCTACTTCCCATGTAGATTAGATCTATGCATGTCTCGCTTATGGTTCTCACTATTGTCTAGGTTCTCTGGGATTGTGATGTGTAGGCTGGTTTTCTTTGCTTTATGTTTAAAAGTCACTTATGAGTGAGTACATGTGATAATTGTCTTTCTGGGTTTGGGTTCCCTCACTCAAAATGATGTTTTCTAGTTCCATCTATTTGCTGGCAAAATTCAAGATGTTGTTATTTTTTTCTGCTGTGTAGTACTGCATTGTGTAAATGTACCACATTTTCTTCATCCATTCTTCAGCTGAGGGGCATTTAGGTTGTTTCCAGGTTCTGGCTATGATAAACAATGCTGTTATGAACATAGTTGAGCACATGTCAATAAAGGAGATTTTTAACATGTGGATACTAGTTCTCAATGTACTGAGTTTCTGAGATTTACCGATTCATCATTCCTTTTGAGGGAGAACAATTAGGTAACTCCAGAAGACAAGTGCCTAGTCTCTCATGTAGGACTCTTAGGGGTAGAAAGGAGGAACTTCTTAGATGTTCTTTCAACATGGAAAAGCACCCCTTGAGAAGACTGAATGGGAATGAGGACTAGAGGTTGACCATTGAGTCTCCTCATCCATATTTAAAGAAGTAACCCCATGAGTGGAACGAAAGAATTCCTCAGTAGAGTTGGCATGTCCCTGAAAGGTCCCAGAGATACACAGAGAGGGGATTCTTAAGCAAAGGAGAAGCAGGAGGTGGTCAGAGATGGACAATGACGGTGGCAACTTCCTACCTTGCGTAACCAATGGAAAAGTTGAACAATCTGAGCCATGTCCACCAGCAGAAAGAACCATGAAGCACGTGCCTGTCTGCCCATGCCTACAGCCTGTTCAAGCATCTGCCTCTCACCCTTTAACACTAATCATCCTAAAGACAAGACGCAGAAAGAAAGGGAAGCATGCGTCCTTAGGTCACTCTTTTAAATAATTGAGCAGGTTTTTTCCTTAATCCAATTTAAAGCAAACCTAACTACTTTGAACCATGATTGTACCGTCACAAAGAATTGAGGCTAAAGAATCTCTTCTTGACCTTTTGGCTAAGATCAAGAATTTACGCTACGGAGATGAACGTGGTTATAAAACACAAAGGAGGGTGACTCTAGGGAGGGTGACTGCAGAATTACTGTTAGGACATGACTCCAAACTGGAGGTTGATGATTCATGGTTTAGGATTATGCAAATTGATGGAAAGAATGTGGCTTTGAAAGAGACACACATGTGATGTGCATGCCTGCAATCCCAGTACTTGGGGAATGGAGGATTGATATTTCACCTTCAGCCTGTGCTACCTGAGACCTGCTTTCAAACAAACAGATAAACACAAACAAATATCAATCTTTTGCTCAGAAACTGGGAGCAAGTTTATTTTGTTTCAGTGAGTGCTAAGGTAGACCTCTGTAACTTCTGTGGAAATGGATGGTTTCTACTACTTTCGAGAACCAGATAGTTGCTCTATCCTGAAACTGCACTGGGTTTTAAAACATATCAGCACAGAACACATACATAGAAAGCATCTTTTTTATAATGAAGGCAAATTCTCATACGCTTTACATTATTTTTTGGATTGTTTGCAAAGTTCCTTTCCAAATGTTGAATTTGCTGTTGGATTCCATTAGGTTCTTAAGAGTTCAATCAACTTTACTGTGTGTGTGCGTGTGTATATGTGAGTGTGTGAGTGTGTTTTAAGATCAACTGTGATTTTTCAAAAAAAAAAATCCTTCTTTTCTGAATTTAAATTTTACTTTTACCTGAAGTTATTCTCTTGCATTCTTAGGCTTTTGTCCTCTTCTAAATTCTGAAAATTGGATCTTATCTTCATTGATTTTCTTGATTTTAAAATATCTATATATTATATATGTATATGTGTCAATTATTTGTAAATAGTATTTTCATTCATCTTACTAATAAAATACCTACATTGTGAAGCTAGAAATGGTTTTAATACCCCCAGTTTAATATAACTAGAACTTATGGTATCCCTTAGTTCTAATGTATGACTTTTTAAATTTATACTATGCAATTTGTGACTTATAAAAATATTTGAGTTTTAATTTCTAAGCAATTTGAAAACAATTTTAAAAACAATTTCAAGCAATTTTAAAAACAATCAAACATGATACAAAGGTTTTATTTTATAGAATATATAAGTATTTACTACCAGATATTTGACCAGTGTTTTTGATTTTCCTATTGCCACTTGAGATACAAATGTGTCATTTGGTGGTAAAATGATAAGATGCTCAAAATACATTCAATTTTACTTACTTTATTCCATTTGATGTCTCTCTTTTTATCTCTTTTATTTGCCTCTTGTGAACTGATAATGATCTGTTAAAAAATCTTATGATACTGGTTCACTTATATCTATTTTTATATTTATTTCTTTTTTAATCTTCCAACAGTTGATTAGAGAGAACATAGACATTTTTTAAAAAGTCCCCACTGCCATGAACATAAATTAAGATTTTTCTAGCCAGGGCATAAACTGAAATCAAAGCAGAAAATAAAAATATTCAATAGTGTATTAACCTTTTTCACTCATTTCTCATACTGACAGTGCAAATACAAATCTGGTCTAAAATGTACAGACTCTCAAGCAACAACGTTCAACTTTCTTTGTACTCTATGCTGAGAGATATAAGAGCTTAAGAGCCAAACAATACCGAATGCATAAGCTTCAAAAACCATCTAAGTTAAGGCCTTCATTAGTCTTTGCTAAAATACACCTGAACACTAGCAAGTGATCACATAAAATAATGTAAAGTATATATATTTTTTTAAAAAATAAACCTTAGTGGAGTAATTCTGACAGGGAAACTGGACGAATGGCAGGGTATCAGTTTAAGCCTTGGTGTCATCCAATTTGTTTCAACCTCCAAGTCCATGGTCTGGGACCTAAACAAGGGACCTTCCACTAAGCTGAGCGCTTCCTAACATGCACGTAGCTGTGGTATGAAGAAAGAAAACTTAGGTGAAATGTGTTCATTTATCAGAGCTGCTGTATCAGTTGCCTGTCTAGGATCTCATCTGCCTCATGGAATCCTCGGAAATGTTCATGCATAAGGATTTTGCCTTAGCTGACTTAAACTGCCTCATACAATGGTACATTATCAGTTCTTGTGAAGCCTTTCAAAAAGTTAAAAAAAAAATCAGGTTGAAAAATGGGTTACAGGAGGCAAACATGGCATCTGCCTATAGAGCTGTCAACTCAGGAATTTTCGCAATTATGAAATCTTGTGGAAGTTACTTTTCTCTCTCCAAATCCAGGCGACGACAACATTCTTTACTCCAGATCTGGCAATTTTTCAGCATCGCTGCCTTGTGAATTATCATCTGTTCCATCTAATTCTGGTAAATCTACATCCTCATTACCACCCATGTGATCCATCATCTCAGAGAAGTGGTCAATATTGGACCCGTCTTCGTCTGAATCACCCTCGCCATCTTTCCAATCGTTGAAGTCCATACTAAGTCTATTAAGCTTTGCCCTCTCCTTTGTTAACCTAGAACATGATTGGCCAGATTCTCCTTTCCGCAAACAGCATGAAATTGATCTGTTTGTTCTTTTATGCTTGGAATCATTTGGATCAATAGAGTGAAAAAGATCAATTTCACTTAAATGCTTAAAATATCACTTCCTCCAAGACGATTAAAAGTAGGTTTGGATTTTTCAAAATTTGCATTAACATCTTTACTGTCCTCAACACAAAATTCAATAATGTCTCTTGGATCATACCACTGTGCAGAAGTGGGCTGTATGGTGAATGGAATGGGGGTACAGGTGAATGGGTGGGAGGGTCACACTGGTAGCTGGGGCAGCTGGCACTTTGACTCCTGACCAGCAGCTACTCCAGCGTTTTCTGCCCAGTCTTTACATTTCTTTCTCAAAGTAGATTTTTTAAATGAATTTTGATGCATACTGTCCCATTTTCCTATAAAGTCAGATTTTCAGCTTAGCTATTGCCTTCTCTCAACTAAAAAAAAAAAATAATCTTAAAAACTAGCTTAGTTTAAACGCCTTTTACATTCTGCTTGTTTTTGGCTAGCTTGTTTTGGTCAGTCCCCTTGTTTCCATTGTAGCCAAAGACTTGAGCTATTGCCTGCCATGTTTGCTTACATGTTTGCAGTCATCCTTCTACCTTGTACTAGGAATGTTTTCCTTTAATAAGTTTTATCCATGCATAATTATTCTACTTCATTATTTGCTAGAAAATTAAACTTCCACCGTTTTATTTATTATTTCCCTAGTTTTGCAAACCCTGTTATGAAGCTGTCCTATCTTGACAGATGTAGACTTTTCCCCAATCTCAGTGCCTTCTATTTTCCTGTCAATGGTCTAATTCTTTTGGGTTTTGATTAATGATAGAATCTGTGCTTGGAGGAGATAGTCACATTAAAAGCATTTACTTGAGGAAGGCCTTCTATTCTTTGATTGCTTTCTTCTTGATCTTGAAGCTAAATAGCCTCAAAGACAAGAATGCTTAGTTCCTTCTCTTTTGTCAGTCTTGCATGAAAAATGATCATTTTGGTAGCTAAAAGAACACTTACTCTTTGAAATAAAGAGAACTGAACATCCACAAAAGGAGAAAGTGTTCCCAAGCTCCCCATGAGTGTTGGAATAGGGGCTCAGTGCCCTTTGCTCCATCTACCTTGCAAATGTGTGGCTCACCCCAAGATTTGCATGAGATGAGACACAGCATGGCTAAGGACCAAGGCTCAACCTTGGCTGGAAAGCTTCATCACACGCGTCAGCAAGAGCTGAACTGGCCGACCATGACAAACACTTGATTTTGTGGACTCCCAGGCTGTGATTATCTAAGTATATTTCATCTTACACTGTTGAGATCAATGAGAATACAATTTTTCAGTCCCAAATCAATAGCTTTCTCTGCTGTCTTTCCCTTTGCTCTTCCTCCTACATTGGAAGAAAAATGATAGAACCTTCCCTAAACCACTTATTCTGGGAAGGTGGCATTCTCTGTACATACTCCTCTATGTGTTCATGTTCCTTCAAAATGCTTCCATTAGTAAACCAAGGTAAAAATTCTCAAACATGAAGGCGAGAAAGCAATGGCTGTTTTTAATATTCTATCTTTTTCTAGCTTACAGGTCTACGGGTTTGACTGTTAGTGACTCTGTTGACAGATTTTTCCTGTCAGGAAGAAAACTGAAAATGGAATGATTTTCTTGATCAATCAAAGGACATGGGTTTATTCTAAATATTCAGTTTCTAAGCATGACTAATTTTACATAGATTCATTATACTGTGGTTAAAAAACATACTTTTCGATTTTTGTCCCTAGACTTTTTTTTTTAAAAAAAAAACTCAGTAGCTTAAAATTACCTACAATTAACTGTTTCTTGAGCCTCCATCAGAGCCGAACAAAGGATAAAGGAAAACATTCCTGTCCCTTGTGCCTGTGGAGGAGGTCACAGAATGATAGAGTGAGCTTCAAAAAAATGCACAGAGGTCACACTTATAATGAGCTGGTGTCAAGAAAACAATTAATTGACAGCAGCAACAACAACATGACAATAGAAATTAGAAAATACAATGAAAAATACCACAAAGATATGAAGAAAATACCAATTCAGAAAAAATATCTTCGACCCAGAAATGCTGCACTTATTATCAAAATTACGTAAGACATTAGCTGCTATGTTTTAGACATTTTATGATTAATATCCATTTGTCTCAAATTCCTTATTTACTAGAAATGTGGTATTCATTAGGCCAAGGTCATGAGTTCAGTCCTTATAGGAGTTGGTTACACAGTATTGGGTCAAGCAGAGCAGTGTATGTCTTTTCAAAGACTTGTCTTCTAGTACCATGACAGTATTTATTAGACAAAAGCCAATGAAGGAATCTACTACACTCTGTAAGCCTCCGATTCTTCCTATAAAACATAGATGTAATAGCCTCTTATCTTCTTATCACAAAAGAATGTAAGGGAAAAGGAAAAGTATTTAAAACACACACACACACACATATACCTCTAAAATATGGAATTCATATAATATATGGTTGATGCCATTTTCATTATACTTGCCTTGCCTAGCATCTTACAAACTATCTGTTTGACATACAAGAGCAAAAAGCACCTCAGCAAATTTAAAGCTAGCCTGATTTCAGTAGTGAAATTCTGTAATTTAAAATATCTGCTTTGTTTGTTCTAGGATGTTGGGTATGGCTACCCTATAGTAAGCTGCTCAAAAGGAATAGAGTCGAGTCTTTCTGGTTCTTGTGGTTTAAAGATGAGATGACTCCAACACGCTCATGTGTTAGGGGCTTAGATTCCAGCTGATGGCACTATTTTGGGAGGTTCTAGAAACATTTAGAAGGTGGGGCCTAGTTTAGAGGTATTGGGTTTCGGGTGAGTAGAAAGGGTAACTGTGAATGTTATGACTGGTCCCTGGTCAGCTCTTCCCTTCCTGTGTAGGCAGTGTAGCCTCTGATATATCCCTGTTACCATGATGCTCTGCTTCTGCCTGGGACCAGAAGCATAGACCCAAGTAACTTGGGATTGAAGTTGCTGAAACATGCAAGCGAGAATGAATCTTTCCTCTTAAGCAGCACTGAAAATTGAACTCACAGTAATTCACAGTTCAGTCTTAGTTTTCCTCATAAACAATGTGCTGATTAATATGTTTACCATAACCTTTAAATCATCTAACACATGACATTTCTTTGTAAGATCTGTATAAAATGCTCAACAAAGCAAATTTGGGTTCTGCCCTGTGGGAGGTCCTTCTCTCTATGTGTTTCTTTTATTGGTTAATGAATAAAGAAGCTGCCTTGGCTTGTTGATAGAGCAAAACTTAGGTAGATGGGGAAAACTGGACTGAACGCAATGGAGCCACCGCCAGAGGCAGACATGCCGAAACTGCTGGAAAGCCACTGTCACATGATGATACAGAGATTAATGGAGATGGGTTATATTAATATGAAAGAATTAGCTAATAAGAAGGTAGAGCTAATGGGAGAAGCAGTGATTTAAATAATACAGTTTCTGTGTGATTATTTCAGGGCTAATCTAGCCTGGCAGCCGGGAACCAACAAGTGGTGACTCCAACACTGCCCTAAGAAAAAAATGATTCTATTTTGTGAAAGAGAAACTTAAATGAGCAAACATGTAAGTAAATAAGAATATGCATGTAAATTGAAAGAAATATGTGAAAGAAATAAAAAAAACAGACTTCTATGAAAGACAGTACGACAGAGTCCCTGTTTACAGAATATGGAACTCTATTAACTAAAATTGAGCCCTGGAGGATTTTAAATTGTCAACAGGAAAACATTGAAGAGGGATGGGGTATACTGAGACAGGGGAAGAAGGAAGAGCATGTGTATGATCAATTGTCCTTTTTCGTTTTGCATCATGATGTATCTTAGTACCTGGATTCTCAAGGACAGTTTGCTGAGAAAAGTAATGGATCTACAAATACAACATTCTCTCAGTAGTAATTAATTCTAGGAGTTCAGCTTTTTCTGCCTTTGATGACACAAACATTTGGGACTCAGCCACCTTCCCATTATTTTTTATATTACATGAAACTGGGGTTTCTGTCTCCGCTTTCCTTAACACTGTGGGTAAACTGGGGATTAGGTCATCCTTTCTGAAGCCTTTTCAGTTGGTTGTCTATACCATAAAGGCCTGGGACATTTCCGATTTACCAGCAGGGTTACGACTATAGCGAGTGGTGCCAGAATTTTGCTGGTTGCTGCTTCCTTCAGATGAATTAACAGATTTTGTTCGGGTATCTTGAAATTCTCTACCTGATGTTTTCTCAACTTTTCAGCGTAGTTTGCTGTCTGTACTGAGACCCTTCTGCTCCCCTCTTTGGCTACTAGTATATTCTGAGACATCCGTTCTTGAAGTTGAAGGAAGCGGGTACTTGTTCTCATCTCTACCTTGATGCTGTTTTCCTTGCTTCTACACCCTTCCATGTCTTGTTTACTTCCACTTCAACATGAAGTGTACAGGAGCTCTTTACATGGCTGCCATTTCTCTCTCTGATGAATTTTCTATGTGTTATCTTTGATTCTCTCCTTTGGTAATTAAGACTTTAGAAATGCCATAATGTTGAATGGTTATCCCTTTAGCACCTCGAGGATTCAATCAGTACTCCTTTTTCCTTTCTGTTTAGGTTCCTTCTCTATGTAGTCTTTCTTGCTCCTGCCTAGCTCAGGCATATGGTGATGCTAATAAAGTTTCTTTGGTGGAGAAAATGGGCTTTCAGATATTCCAAAATAAGCATGGAACTCTTCGTGGGATAAGCAGAAACACAGACTTGAGTTTTGATGAAAAAAAGGGTGGTAGAAAGTGCTGACATCTGACAAAAAAACCCGAGATGGAAGGCATGTGACCACAAGTCAAAGCCAACACATTCATTCATCAGAAATGAAAGCTAGTACGTCTTTTATAAGAGGAATTTAAATTCAGGTCAATATTTTTCCAGAATGTTCTAGAGTAGCTATTTTTAAAGTCAGTGGAAGACTTGAGACTTTCAGATTTGGCATCCAAAGCAACAGACTAGCTTAAGCTCGCTGTGTCCTTTGGAGCCATCAGCAATAACGAGAAGGTGAAGCTAATAAAACCACAACTTGTAGAAACATAAATATCAGTATGGGAGTTTCTTCATGAAATTTAATTCTCTGCCTAATCAGATAAATTGCTATAATTTAATTAGCTGTCTACATCCCACAGAATGGACATGGCAGTATTTTGTTTGTGCTCTAACAAATAAAGCTTGCCTGAAGATCAGAGGACAGAGCTAGCCAGTAGTTAATTACAGAGGTCTGGAGGTCGATACAGCCAGACCGGAAGTGATACGGTTGTGCGGAGAGAAGAATGTAAAGCAGGAGGAGACAGGAAGGAGCTCAGCCCTTTTTTTTTGGCTGAGGAGTTAGCAAGGTAAGAGTTGACTGTGACTTTCTCTTTTGAGTCTCTGTTCTTTCAGCATTTAAGACAATATCTGGCTCTGGGTTTTCATTATTAAGACCAATTACCAATTAAAACTCATGTAACAAACAGGTGCTTCCGTTTTCATTTTGCATTTACATATGAGATGAAGCTGTGGAATCAATTGGTTTTTGATTGTTCATTTGCTGATAGCTGGATGGACACCAACTCGAGAATTAGAGAATGAGTTAGTCTCTCTCAGCACCCTCATATCTCACTTTCCCTAGTATTAAGAGTTTAAGGGAAGGAACAAGAGAATTGCTAGTGAAGACAATGCACAGTGTATCAGCTGCACATCTTTATCGAACAATAATGCAGTTTGTATTACATTGGATATAAATGGTTTAAATTCACTAACCCAAAGGCATAGGGACGAATAGGTTAAAAAACAAGGCCATATATGTGCTGTTTCTATGACATACATTTTATTTGTAAGGACACATATAGACAGAAGGTGATGGGCTGGAAAAAGCAACTTCTGTGCAAATGAAAATCAAAATAGAAAGATATATTTATGCCAAGATTAGACCTTCCTATTCCACTATGGGGGGAATTTTCTTTTTCGCAATATGTGCTTATGTAATTCTTGATTTTTTTTCGACAAATTACATTTGCACATATATAATCAAGATTTATGTTTTAAGTGTTATATTTGGATATTGAACAATTACTTTGTGTGTTATTGTACAGAGAAAAGGATTTTTTTTAAAAACAGAGAAACTTAACTTTACTGAGTAGTTTTTAGATATGTGGCTCTCAAGTATTTATTTATTCGTTCTTTCTCGCATTTATTTATTTTCATTGTTGGGGATTATAACCCAGGCTTCATGTATGCCAGGTAGAACACTACTGCTTAGCTGCATTTCCAGTCCTCATTCATTGTTGTAGATGCATTTTAATCCTCCCTTCTGGTGGAGTATATCCAACTGAAAGAAACATCCAGCGGGGACGTGCCCCTGGCCAGTGAGGGCTTTCTAAATCGAATATTTAGGCAGAAAAATAGTCAAGTAGTTGAGAATTTGCTAAATAAAACAGACATAGTTAAGCTCTTTTTAAATATGAACTGTCATGTCCAAGTAGCTATTTTAGTTAAAACAATACTTTCATTTTACTTTAATATTATTTATCATCCACAGACTCAGCCATGAACATGAGTTTTAACACATTCAGCATGACATGTTTAGACTATGCCTCCACACTTAGGTTTTTACCCATGTGTGATCATTTATGTTTCTTTATGTTCTTTTCTTGTATTCTTAAGGTCTATTTGTTTGTGTTTCTTTTCCTTTACCCACCCACAGCTGCCTCAAAAGCGGCATCAGCATAGCACAGCCGGTGGAGTGAGACACAGCCTTTTCCTACAAGGCCTCAGAGTTTAGCAGTGTTGTGGCCCAGGCAAAAATCCTGACAGAGATCATAGACTCCAAAGAACAGCACTGCAAATACTGGCTTGCACGAAGCTAAGAACTTTAACAACGATAAACTTTTATTTATTTATTTTCCCCTTTCAAGATGTGTTCCCATGAGGAGTTAAGATAAGAAAAAACAAACAAGATTAAACAGAAACAATGGGTGGCAATGAAGACTTGGGCCCCTTTCTGAGTGGCTAATTAAAAAAAGGTCAGATTAGGGTAAAATATTAAACGGGTTATCGTAGTAAACTACTTCTTAGTCTGGTAAATAATTAACATCTTTCCTCAGAATTTCAGAAAGAAATGCCAAAGCTCCTTTTGTAGCTGTAGGAAAGCAGTCCTCAGTCGAGGAAGTGACAACTTAAAATATCACTTAGATTTGAACTGGGTAGGGGCATGTTTAAGAAAAATGTAATAGAGGTGGGTCAGGGAAGTGCAATCTTGTTCTTTCCCGCCCAGGGTCAGGGATTGCACATTGAGATCAGGAGATCCGCGTGGGTACAGAGAACAACCCAGGTGGAGGACTCAAGTTCCCAATGATCATGGTCTTGGGTTGTGGTTAAAGATGCGAGAGTAGAAAACCATCATTCCGCATTTTCCTTAATTTCAACTTTGTGAATTTGCCTCCCTACTTTGTTTTTTTATGCCAGCCTAAATTGCTGTGTTTCGGACATTGCTATGGGTATGTCTGTGCACACACATAATCATGCAAATAGTCATATATTTAGATACATTAAAATTTTAAATGTGATTATATTCTTTAAAATCATGAGCCAAAATATGTTCTTTCTTGATTAAAATGAGGATTGTATGAAAAAACAAAAAATAAACAAAACCCAAAAACTCTTGGTGGGGAGCGAATGCTGTTGTGTCTGAGGCAGCGGAAGCTTGCAGCATTGATCACACTTTGGCTGATTTTTTTTTAAAAAGCATCAATAGAACTAGAAACAGGACCAGACTTTAACTCTTAGGATCCAACCGTAGGACCTGTGCTCACCAACCAGGCACTATGTCCTAAAAGCATACAGTCTTCAAAAATAGTACCTCTAGCTTAAGGCCAGCTGCTAAACCATGAGCTCATGGGAGATCTTTCACAGCCAGACCATAGCATTAAAAGCACGAATGAAAATAGTTACTCCCATTAAATGCGGGAGTCTATTGGTTTGGACTGAGGGTGTTTTTGCGAGGTGGGAAGCATATTGTGCATGCCAGGGCAGTGGTTCACCACTGAGCTCCATACTGCTCTTCTCAGTCTCTTCCTGTCTGTAAAACCTAAGCCCCTTCCTGCTCAGCTCAGGGAACACCCATTCTGTGCTACAGAACACAGGCTTGCCAGGTTCTCTGAGAGTGTGCAGCAGTCCACGGATATCTTAAACGTGCTGTCTGTCATTTTATGTTCTGGCACTACATAGCTAAGTGGTCTCTGCATTCAGTGAAAATTGCATGCTGGGCATGAGGAGTGTTGCAGCCAGGGATGAAGGAGTAAAATGAGAAAGGGTCTTGCAATAGTAGTTTGAGGAGACCAAAATACTCATGGAAGGAAGAATAGAATCTATTAAGAAAGCAGAAAGGCCATAAGGGAGCAGAAGTGAGCATCCCGTTGCAGAGATCATCCCAAGTTGAACAGGGATTTAAGTCAACTGAAGTTAAAGCCAGACCTATTTCCTTACCTTGCCACCTTTTCTTTCTTTCCCATCCAGGTGTTTTGGGACAAATGCTGATCATAGAATCAGTTTTGCTCTTGGCGTATGTTACTTCATCCTTCATAGCAGGATGGAAGTGGTTCTATAGGGATGCAAAACATTACTCCACCAAGTGCTTATTTTCCTAATTCATTAGAGAAGAAAATTGCCCCATTCCTAGAATGCTTCAGTATTTTTCTACTGAGCTGTTCATTAGGGCCTAGGTCTTCTTGATGTGGCAATGTTCAGAACAGAAAGGGGAAAGCTACACAGCATACTACCTAAGCGACTAACTTCTTACCTAATCAAGACAGAGGTCAGTGTTGGGAGCAGTTCTCCTTCAGCTGTTTCAACAGGCTTTTCTCCAGTGGCATCGTGGGCATGGACGGTGAGCCTCACTCTGACCAGCTATGTGAATAGACTTTTCACCCCTTTCCCTCCCCATAAATTAAATCAACGGGAGATCTGTGTGTATGTTAACGACTGAGTGTGAACTTTACATGTTAGCAGAACTATTTGGTATTATTTTTACCGACTTTGTTGGAAAAGAGGTTGTAAATTTCTGTGATCATATACATCTTGCTTGTTTAGCTGTTCTTATTATCTAGGAATAAAACAGAGGATTCTCCCCAACATAAATTTGGTGATTCCCTGACGCCTATAGGGTTCGTCTGTGTTATATAGATCCCTATTTTCAAATGTTGAGACCCCAATTAACTTCAGTTCATATCTGTGAAGTACAAGTCTTTACTAATTAAAGACAGAACAACTGGACATGTCACCAGAGTTGTGGTTGAATAAATCATATTTTTATCCAGCCAACTCAAAGCCCTGGTGGTGCTTTATCATAAAGACTGGCAGATACACAGTTACTTTGTGTGTAGGTGATTTCAAGATCTTGGTCATTTGATTGGAATGACAAATTGTCGACATTCTCATAAATTAACACATAGATTCTGTTCCTTTGCTAGATTGTGTTTATCCAGATTAATGTTTTTTTTTTTTTTTTTGGTCTGTAGCTTCTTTATACCTCCCATTGTTTTCATCCCATGGAAACGATGTTTTATGTATATAGTAATGATACTATGCCACAAAGGGTGCTCTTCTGATAGTCAATTTATTGTTTTGGTACAGGTGATCCATGCTCTTGTGCAGCACATAAGTAGCATTAATTTCATGAACTTTTCAGTTTACGATGATGGTCTCCATTTGTAAGTTATGGAAGCTTGTATGAGGTAGGTAACCCAAGCTCATTTGGTCTCTACTTGACCAAATATATCAGGACTTTCTTCTGCATCTCAGGTACCTTGCATGTCTCACTTAATATTTATCGCTCTAACCATGGCTAGCTAAGTTTGCATGCATTTTTTAAATTTAAAAGATGTTTGCATGAAATCTCAAAGTAATTAAGATAACCTTCCCGAAGTCACCCAAACAGGTCACTGAACAAACACTTAACCACGGGCTGATTGTTTTCTAGATCATGTGACATTTCTCACATGCCACTATGGACAATATTAAGCATTTAGTTGTAGGCATTTTGCTAAGCGCATAGTTCTCCAGAATAACTCTTTAAACCTCCTGAAACGCTAGTAGATAACACTGTTAAAAGTGATATTTAAAATACTGTTTAAAAGTAACATTTAAATCCTCTTTAAAATAGAAGGTCCAAAGTGAATGGGATGCCACTGAGTCATTGGCTACTCATTTTAAAGTAACTTTGGCATGCTTTCTTTGTGCCAGTCACTGAACTGGACACTGGAGGCAACAGTAAGCAAATGGGAGACCAGACTTTAGCACCGAGTTCCTTGTGGTTTCACTGAAGAAGCTCACAACTGTATGCATAACTAATCATGTTTACTATGACCCCCTTCTTACGGGATAAGTACAAGAGTGCAAGAGGCTGAACACATTACACTATGAGGATGGAGAACAACCTTAAACAACCATGAAAATGACCTTGGCCTTGTTATGATGGTGAAATGATGCCGATTAACACATATGATACAGTGATTATTTCTAAGTGTTGTTGTTAAATATAAACACTGCTCTGATTTCATTTGTGGTTTGTTATGGAAATTGTTTTCTCTTATTTTTCCATTTTTGACGTATGTATATGGCTACACGACTTTTAAGAGTGAAAGCAAAATATTTCCAAATGTTAAACTATTTCTTAAGAGATTTGACAACCTTCACTGTGCATGTGTGTGAGTGTGTGTGTGTGTGTGTGTGTGTGTGTGTGTGTGTGTGCCTGCAAGCAAACACTGGCTCTTTTCTTCTCTGTGTTTGGTTAACTAGCTTTGTGTTTCTGCATTTCTGGTATGCGTGGTCTTAACATTTGAAGGAGGAAAGAGGGACAAGTCAGTGGCAAAGATCTTCTCTCCTGGTTTCTGAATAACAGGTTCGATTAAAAAGAAAATTGAAAGCTCATTCAA
The DNA here is from genome assembly GCF_982192425.1 of Myodes glareolus. Taxonomy (NCBI): domain Eukaryota; kingdom Metazoa; phylum Chordata; class Mammalia; order Rodentia; family Cricetidae; genus Myodes; species Myodes glareolus. The sequence continues at coordinate 30,453,056 of NC_142051.1, forward strand.
CCTTGAATTAATGCTTTCAAGATTAGGACAAATCTATGGGACTTAGGGTTCCAAGGCGCTAGCTCATTTCTATGCCCAGTAAGCAGACTAAAACAAAATGAAAATAATTTTATTGATCAATCACGTGTATGCAGTCTTGTTGTCAAAGGATCAGAAAGTTTATGTTATACTTTAAGTGACGCAAAGTCATGTACTACACAATAAAATATGCTTAAATCTTTGCTCCACAAATCTTACTTAAATATACTTATTTGATTCTCCTGTTAGGGAAATAATATTGGTAATGCACTTACTTAATAATTTTAAAAATGTACATTAAAAAGAAGCTAATAGTTATCCAAAATCCCATAGCACAATGGCAAACCACGATTCTATTTTGTACATCTGCTTCTAGCATTTTAATACACACATATAACTCCTACCGCAGACACATGTATGCACACACAGTACATGAAGACATGTATTTATTATGAGCATAAGAATACTTTATATTTCTACATATACTGGTACTTTCAGATATCTTATATTAGGTGTATGACATCTAGTGTCAACATCTTAGGTCAACCCATTAGTTTTTGATTGACTTTCAAGTGCTTCTGTTTTTCCTGTATTATATGAGGAAATGTTGATACCGTCAACCTGACGGTGGAGTTGATTTAGCTGCCTAAGTAATGTTTCAGAAATACATGGGCTATAAAATAATGCTCCCCTCATCTACTTCTCTTCCTCTGGATGTATACATCCCAAACTCCCTCATAAATAAAAAGGTTTAAGAAGGCGACCTGTTTTAAGTAACATGTAACAACAATGAGTTTTGAAGTGGAAATCATACAGCTATCTTATTATGGGGTATCTTGTCTTTTGCCCTGTTGCTGCAGAGCATGTGACAAAAATGCAACTAAATTTAATCTTATTTGTTCTTGATCGTTGTCACTACCTGGAAATAATTATACAACCGCACTAGTGTTATCCAAAAAGGCAGAATATAAGGAATAGAATTTCAAATGTCACTAATACCAGTGTTTCCTTTATGAAGGTTTTATGAATACTAGCTAGTCTTACCTGTCCATCAAACCCACATTCTCATTTGCCTCTATCATATTTAATTGCCCAGAGTTACTGACTGAGAGCTAGCTAATAAGGCTACTCGTGTATGCTGTTGCTGTTGTTTGGGTAGCTATAAATCAATAATAAATTGTGAGCCTGCCAAAGCAATACATGGGAAGAAAACCAAGTGACTTCTTCATACATGTGACACGAAAGCGATAAAAGTTGATTTGCAGGATCTCTGGCTCTATTTGTTTACTCGTCCGATGGGGTTAACATATAGGGCCAGCTTTAACTGGTGTGATACGGCCAAGTAATGATAGCCCGAGGCCAGAGACATGGGGAGCTGACGTCCTGACATTTATTTTCAAAATAGCTGAACATTTTCCAGGCCCATTCTGTCCGTTCTGCTGACAACGGTTCTTCTGTTCACCATCTAGAACGAAGACATTCTTCTCCGCATGACATAATATAGGATCCACCTTAAACCACTTTGAAAAAGAAAGTCCTTCTCATACTCAGACTGACTCTCTGTTTTTGCTTTCTGAAGAAATGAATCTGGCTTGGAATTTTTATGATTATAAAAAGAAGAAGCGATTTAAAAACTCCCCTTATTCTCTATTGAGACGTGGACTTTTTAAAAATAGTTTTAAAATTTGAGGTGGAATTTAATAGTTGCGTTGTTGTCTAGTGTGTCCATGGGTTTGGGGTTTGGTCATGAGCATACACGCGCATGCGCGCGCGCACACACACACACACACATACACACACACACACACACACACCCCAATACAGAACAAACAAAATCTCCCTGGGCCTATATTCCCAAGATTTCAAAGCCTAAAGCTGGTGAACTAGGAAACCAGGCAAGCCTGGATATGAAAAATTAGTAACTTTTAACTACTTTCAAGTCTTTCGCTATTTCATGCTATTAAAGCATTAGCTAGGCCGTGAGGCTCATTGTAACAACAGCTGTAATTTTAAGCCTACAATGTCCTGTGACTATGAAACATTTAGATAAAGAACTATAAAGAGGGTGGGGCTTTGCTGTTGTATAGAGGAGAAAGCAGGCAATGTGCAAAGGTACATTCTGGAAAAATGGCCAGGTGAACCATGAAGATTAAGGTTAAAGCCTTGGCGTTAGATTGAGTGTGAGACAGCCTGAGTAAGACATGGCATCCAGCCAGGAAGTAACATGCTCACCCTGAGAGGTACACTGAGTTGGGTCAACCTAGATGAAGAGGGTACTCTAGGTGAGGAAAGGAAGTGAGGGTTTGCCAGCATGTTAGAGAAAAAGTATGTCTGGAGGCTGCTTAGTTTGATTCTCTCAAAAACAAAAGAAACAATCAGGAATTGGGGGACTTTGGTGTAAAAATGGATACCCCACTTGGATACTTTCATTAGTGTGTGGAATTCAGTTTAAATCTACACTGAAATCTTTTTTTTCATCATATGGCAAAACTTTTTAAAATATCATTTTCACTGTTTCCATTTACCTATCACTCTGATACTTTTGAAATGTAGACTAGGATTTGGATGATGTAATTCCTCAGCTTGAGAGAAGATGGGCAAAATACAGGCATATTCTAAGGCCTTTCAAACATACCATTTGAACAGCCAGATTCAACGTAATTTCAAGATATTTAGTGCATATTACTTAACTACATGCCTTTACCGGAGAAAACGATAATGTAAAATAGAGATAAATATATAGCTTAATAACATTTAACTTTTATCTTTTTTTAAAAAAATTGACTGTGATTTATCTTCAGTGTGTATGTTATTTTACACCACAAGATGCCGTTATTTACAACATGCAAATATTTTTGTTTCCCTTTGGGGAGTTTCCAAATAGTCTTTCCCTAAGATTAGGACATAGAGTTAAATCTAGGTAGGCCTTTCAAGGACTGTCTCACTCCCTCCTCCTTAATAACCCAACACATAACTGTGCTTGACGAACTCCATGGTGACATCATCACTGTTCAAAAAAACGCTTCTGAAAGTCAAACGGCCTTTAAGGCAACCCCATGAGCTTGGAAAATATCAAAGGGGCTGAGCTGCTTAAATAATGAAACAAGGTCATTTTCTGCTTCCTCAGAAAATGTTTTTTATTACTCTGAAAGGAACTTTGGACTTGAATCAAAAAATGAATGGCAGTCCATCCTCCTCTAGAAGCTGTGTATAGATTATTAAAAGGGTTTGGCTAGTGTCGGGGAAATTAAACGGGGACTAGACTGTGCCATTTCAATGTGAAAATGCCTATAAGTCTCCATAAGAAAACCACACATTAATAATTATTTGGGTATCTTTACAGTGGTTTCCAGAGCGTATCTCTACAGTAATAAGACATTAATGTGTGATTTATTCTCAACAACCACAGAAAAGTTGAATGCAGATTTCGTTATGAAATAAGTTAATCATATTCAAGTTCTTAAAAAAAATTTTCAACATCCTTCCCTTGAATAGCCAAAAAATTTTAAGAATTGGATTCTAAAAAATATACTGAATAAAATGGGAATTCTATGGATTTATGTTTTATTTCTAACTCTATTATATAACTTTGTAGTTAAATTTCATAGACTGATGCATGGAGAATAAAATAAATATCTTCTTTAACATATATTTACCACATAAATGTAAAAGGTGGGTTCATTGAAAATGTTCCCCATAATCAAAAAGTAAAATTAGTTTTTTCAGAGGGAAAAAATCAGGGACAGCTGTTTTCCTTCTAACTTCTTCATTTCCCCTTTTGTGTTCAAATAACTGTCTCTCCAGTGAGTCACATATTTTACTTGGGCTTTGAAAATTAGCTTTAGACACATTCCAAAACAATTCTACCCTTGGATAATCATTAACAAATGTTAATGTTAAGGAGCCTGACCCTTCTAGACAGACAGCTACCAAGAGGTAATTGCTTTATGAGGCTTTCCCCATAGAAGAGATTGCATCTACCCTTTGGGCAGCTATACCTCTTTCATTGTATTCCCAAATCAACTGATTTATTGGTTTTCTAAATTTTGGTACCACCATCATCCTGATAAGGAAAGTCTCTATTTTTTACTAAGAGTTACTTAACCCAAAATCAAGATAGGATTTAAAATAGTCCCCAACTTAGCAGAAAGCTAGAAAAGAGCAAACACTAGAATTTATCTTACTTATGTAAATTCCCCAGCCGTGCCCTATGGACACCCCAAACGGATGCCCTTCTGTTAGATTAATCTCTAAATGGACATAAATCATGTGAAATTTTAATCTCCTCCAGAATTGTCTATTGTAGAGCTTTGCACAAAACATGTGTACCGTGACATTGTCTTAGCTCATGAGGACTTTTGTGACTCAGCAAACAGATTTTTTAAAGCTGCCTAATACGGTGGATGGAAGGGAGTAGAATGTATTTAACACAGAAGCCTAATTAAAAACATGGGTGCTATTTCTATTTTTGCAGCCACTGTTACATCCTTTTTTAATATGATCATCCTCAAACCTCAGACCTTTTCACCAACCAGAGTCAGGAAACTGGTTATTAAGGAACTAGGAATAATAATAATAATAATAATAATGATAGTAATAATAATAATAATAATAATAATAATAATGGTTAAGGTAAACAGCTCTCTGTTATCTTCTCTCTACAGGAAACAACATAAAAATCAACCAATCAACCAAAGAACAGTGAGAGATGCTTAACAGAAGGCTGAAGGGTACTGAGCTGTAGAGGAGGTATGCCACGGCAATTGAGAATTATTTCTAAGAACAGAAATTAGAAAATGATATTTTAATGTCTAGTTTCTAGGGAAATTTTCAGAGTTTCACAAGCATGGCTTCAGTGGAGACTCCTAGCAATAGTGGAGAGGGTACCTAAACAGGCCTTCCCCTATAACCAGATTGGTGAATACCCTAATTGTCATCACAGAACCTTCAGGCAGATGCAGAGATCCATAATCAAGCACCAGGCTGAGCTCTGGGAATCCAGTGGAAGAGAAGGGGGACAGATTATGTGAGCAAAGGAAGGTGGTCAAGATCATGACAGGGAGATCTACAGAGACAGCTGACCCAAGCTTTTAGAACTCAACAAACTCTATAGACTGACACCTCTGAAGCTTGCATGGTACCAAACTAGGCCCTCTTCATATGGGAGACAATTGTGTTGCTTGGTCTATTTGAGGAGACCCTGGCAATGGGACCACGATCTGTCCCTGGCACATGAGCTGGCTTTTTGTAACCTATTCCCTATGCTGGGATGTCTTGCCTAACCTTGATGTAAGGGAGAGGAGCTTGGTCCTGCTTCAACTTAATGTGCTAGGCTTTATTGACTCCCATAGTAGGCCTTACCCTTTGGGAGGTGTGGGTGGAGGTTGTTTGTTGGCTCCTGGCCACTCAGACCAGAAATAAACACACAGAAACTACATTATTGCGATACTGTTTGGCCAACAGCTTAAGTGTCTTTCTAGCTAGCTCTCATATCTTAAATCAACCCATTTCTATTAATCTGCATATAGCCATGAGGTCATGGCCTACCAGCAAGGTTCTATCCAGCATCTGGCATCTGTCTCTTGTGGAGGCTATATGGTTTCTCACTGACTCTGCCTACTCTCTCTCTCTCTATATCTCTTTCAACTTGGTGATATTCTGCTCTCCCTTAGGCGCAAAGCAGCTTCTTTATTAACGAAGGGTAATAAAACATATTCATAGCATACAAAGGGGAATTCCACAATAAGGGGGAGTGGCTAGGAGGTGGCTTGGGAGGGAGGCGAGGAAGTGTTAGAGGAGGCGTGAGAGGGAGAATTGTGGTTGCAATATAAAATGAATAAAAAAATTAAAACTGAAAATTAAAAATAAAGACAGAAGCTCAAAGATGAAAGACATGATGGAATGTCAGTTAACAGTCTACTTTTGTGAGTGTGACTGCTATTTGGAAGCAATGAATGAAGGCTAAAATACAATCAGAAAAACTAGATGGAATAAGAGTCTAGGAGGCCCTACAAAGAATGTTAAAAACAATTAGAGGCACCTAGGTTGTTTCCAGATTCTGGCTATTACAAATAGTGCTGCTATGAACATAGTTGAACAAATGCTTTTGTGGTATGATAGGGCATCTCTTGGGTATATTCCCAAGAGTGGAATTGCTGGGTCTTGAGGGGGATTGACTCCCAGTTTCCTGAGAAACCGCCACACTGATTTCCACAGTGGCTGCACAAGTTTGCATTCCCACCAACAATGGATGAGAGTTCCCCTCTCTCCACATCCTCTCCAGCATAGGCTATCATTGGTGTTTTTGACTTTAGCTAATCTGACCGGTATAAAATGGTATCTCATAGTTGTTTTGATTTGCATTTCCCTGATCGCTAAAAATGTTGAGCATGACCTTAAGTGTCTTTTGGCCATTCAAAGTTCTTCTGTTGAGAATTCTCTGTTCAGATCAGCACCCCATTTTTTAATTGGGTTAATTAGAGTTTTAGTGTCTAGTTTCTTGAGTTCTTTGTATATTTTGGAGATCAGGCCTTTATCTGATGAGGGGATGGTGAAGATCTTCTCCCAGTCAGAAGGTAGCCTTTTTGTCTTACTGACGGTATCCTTTGCTTTACAGAAGCTTCTCAGTCTCAGGAGGTCCCATTTATTCATTGATTCTCTTATTGTCTGTGCTACTGGGGTTCTACTTAGGAAGTGGCCTCCTGTGCCTATATCTTGTAGACTATTTCCCACTTTCTCTTCTATCTGGTTCAAAGTGGTCCAATTAATGTTGAGGTCTTTAACCCATTTGGACTTGATTTTTGTGCATGGTGATAGATATGGATCTACTTTCATTCTACAGGTTGACATCCAGTTATGCCAGCACCATTTGTTAAAGATGCTTTCCTTCTTCCATTGCATACCTTTAGCCCCCTTGTCGAAAATCAAGTGTTCATAGATTTGTGGGTTAATATCTGGGTCTTCTATTAGATTCCATAGGTCGACTTCTCTGTTCTTATGCCAGTACCAAGCTGTTTTCAATACTGTAGCTGTGTAATAGAGTTTGAAGTCAGGGATGGTTATTCCTCCAGAAGTTCCTTTAATATATAAGATTGTTTTGGCTATCCTGGGTTTTTTATTTTTCCATATAAACTTGATTATTGTTCTCTCAAGGTCTGTGAAGAAGTTTGATGGGATTTTGATGGGGATTGCATTGAATCTATAGATTGCTTTTGGTAGAATTGCCATTTTTACTATGTTGATCCTCCCAATCCAAGAGCAAGGGAGATCTTTCCATTTTCTGGTATCCTCCTCTATTTCTTTCTTCAAAGACTTAAAGTTCTTGTCAAATAGGTCTTTCACTTCCTTGGTCAGTGTTATCCCCAGATATCTTATGCTATTTGTGGCTATCGTGAAAGGTGAAGTTTCTCTGATTTCCCTCCCTGCTTCTTTATCCTTTGTGTATAGGAGGGCAACTGATTTTTTGGAGTTGATCTTGTATCCTGCCACATTACTAAAGGTGTTTATCAGCTCTAGGAGTTCTTTGGTAGAGTTTTTGATAGCCAGAACCTGGAAACAACCTAGGTGCCCCTGAATAGAAGAATGGTTAAAGAAGGTGTGGAACATATATACACTAGAGTTTTACTCAGCGGTAAAAAACAATGACATCTTGAATTTTGCGTGCAAATGGATGGACATAGAAAACGCTTTACTGAGTGAGGTAACCCAGACCCCAAAAGAGGAATATGGTATGTATTCACTCATAAGTGGATTCTAGCCATAATTAAAGGTCTTTGAGCCTATTATTCGAGATCCTAGAGAAGCTAAATAAGAAGGTGAACCTGAAGAAAATCATGTACTTATCCTCCTGGAGATTGGAAATAGACAAGAGTTCCAGGTAACGTCGGGTGCATGGTGGGGGGTGGGGTGGGAGGGTTGTTGGAAGGGGAGAGGGTTAGAGAGAAGGGAGTAGGGGAGGAATGGGGAAAACTCGGGGGACTGAGATGGGGGGAGGGAGGAAGAATGGATATGGGATCAGGGAAGAATATATCTCAACTAAGGGAGTCAGTTTAGGTTTTACAAGAGACTTGATTATAAATGGGATCCCAGGTCCAAGGAGAGATCCCCAGATTGTTCTCTGGACAGAGGAGAAGGTGCCTGAACCGGCCTTGGCCTATAACCATACTGATGAAGATTTTGCTTATCACCAGAGATCCTTCATCCAACGATGGATGGCGATACAGACGGAGACCCACATTGGAGCACCAGACTGAGCCCTCCATGGCCCAAATGAGGAGCAGAAGGAGGAAGAACATGAAAAAAAAAAAACAACTCAGGACCGCGAGGGGTGCGATCTCCCACCGATACAAGGGGACTGATCTAATGAGAGTTCACCAAGGCCAGTTGGACTGGGACTGAACGAGCATGTGATCCAACCAGATTTTCTAAATGTGGCCGGATTCTCTGAATGTGGCTGGCCCAGAGCCTTTCTGAAAAGCCATTGACAATGACACTGGGACTTGTTTCCTCTGCATATACTGGATTTTTGGGATCCAGTCTGTTTGGATACTCACCTTCCTGGACCTGGAGGGAGTGGGTAGAAACTTGAACTTCCCACAGGGCTGGAAGCCCTGACTGCTCTTAGGGATGGAGAGGGAGGAGGAGGGGGAGAGGGGGAGTGGGAGGGTGTTGGGAGGAGGGACGGAAATGGAAACTTTCATAATTTAATAAACTTTGAAAAAAAACAATTCATTTCCCATATAGCCAATCAAATATACTAGTTTTCAATTTCTTCATAAGATCAAGAACTCAGTAGTCTAAAACCCTTTTTTATTCTCTCTTAGTTGTAGAGGACAAAAGTTCTATTAAACTGAGTGATTGGAGTCTTATCTCAGGATTACACAAGATTGGCAGGTGGCTTCTGGGCTGAGTTCTTATTGTGGACATGGAGTGGGTCAGGAGATGGGGCGGGTGGGAGGGATTAGCTTCCAAGCTTAGTTAAAATGGAAGAATAATTCAAGTCTATGCAGCTGTAGAGTTGACGTCTCAATTTGCTGGCTTGTTTACTTTATGCTCATAGAAGCCTCCTTAAGGATGCAAGGTAACATTTACAGTAACTACACTGAGGGACTAGGGAATTGGAAATGATCTAGAATTTTGCTTATTAAAATGACTCATAACATACTAGATGGTAAAGAAAAGTTCTTACCTGCACTAAACCCACCAAGGAGCTATTTTAGCAACTTGAGCTAAGGCAATGATACTGCTAGCTTGCTACACACTGGGTCCTGGTTGTGTTTTCAGCACATAGAATTTTGACAAAATAACAATAATAATAACAATAATTTGCTAGTTGAAGAAATGATGGCTTCAAGGAGTAGAAAAAGTGTTCCAATTTACATCGCGCATAGTTTGGCAACCCAAGATTTCGATTCAGATTTCACCCAGGCTAACAATCACCACACAACCTAGACTTACTTCACTTGAATGGCTAGGGACTTAGTTTGAAGGGTCAGGGTGAAGATAATACAACTGACTTCTTCTTTCTCTTTAAACATTTCCATATTACAAGCCTCTGCTTTGATTTGCTCTGTGTGTTGCATGTACACTGTATGTTGTCTTTTACCAGAGACTTGTGATGAAATATAGCACACCACCTTCAAACACATTCAGTCCTTGAAGAATTTTCCTGGTGTTAGGGATAAGAAAACTGAGATTGCAATTAACTATCTTGCACGAAGCTTCCAAGTCGCAGAGCAGCAGATGTAGACTTTGGATTCCACGTTGTCTAACTCTGAAGGATTTTATTACACTCTGTGGTTAACCTTAGAGTACCAATGTGAATATGCTCATATCTCTAGAAAGCAGAAGTGCTCAGTTATGATGAAGCGCTCACACTTCATGTGTCTGAGGCCAGTTCTGATACTCACCTCTTTCTCTAGCATTAGATCCCTAATGACAGAAAGGAGAACATTTCATTTGGGGAGGGGGTATTAGAAAAAGTAATGCTTTATAAGAGGTCAAGATTGTATATACAAAACAAAACAAGCCATTTATTTTTAATCTGGGGCAACTGCATGGCATAAGCTACGTGTCAGTTCTCCCTTGTTCTTTGTATACTTTCTAGGATTGAGAATTTATTTGACATCATGGCACCACAATACGTCTCCATGGGGCTAGCTAACTGGTAAGGAGAAAGAGTTGTGAAGACCTTGAGTGTGCGTGGAAATAGAATAAGGCAAGAGGAAGGCTATGAATGTAGGTCGCTTGTAAAAGGATTATCCAAAGTGGCTAACGCATATGACAGATAAGTAGAGTTTCTTACTTAGAAGGAGGGAAGACTGTGATTAACATATAATCTGTGTCTGGTTGTAAAGATTGAAGCAATGAATATATTGATAGCAAGTTACATCCTGTATTGGGTTATCCAGCAATTCATTAAATATTTAGTAAACCTTCCTAGGCCTCTAAATTGCAAGGTGTCAACAAAACACGAAGGTGAAGCATAAATTACTGCTCTAAGAGCGTGCCAGTCTGCTGACAGAGGAGAGGAAGCATGTGAGCGTTGAAAACCGCAAGCGGGAAGTCACACAGGAAGTAACAAGGTTCTGATGGTGACATCCAGAGGGGAAGATAAGCCTCCAGCTGAGAGGAGTTGGAAATGATCTGTGGGGATGGATGATGACAAGCTTCAAGAAGGGCAGGCAGCTTGTGAGACATTTGGGGACTGAATGAGAGACACGGAATGTCTCAGATATGGAGTTTCTATTGCTGTGAAGAGACACCATGGCCACGGCAGCTCCTATAAAGGAAACCATTTAACTGGGGCTGGCTTACAGTTCAGAGGTTCGGTCCATTATCAGCATGGTAGCACATGGCAGACACGGTGCTGGAGAGGAAGCTGAGGTTTCCACATCTGGATCAGCAGGCAGCAGGAAGAGATTGTGAACCCCCAGACCTGGTTTGAACTTCTGAGACCTCAAAGACCACCCTGAGTGACACACTTCCTCCAACAAAGCCACATGTACTCCAACAAGGCCACACCTCCCTATGATGTCAGTTCCTATGAGCCTTCAGGACCATTTTCATTCAGACTATCAGGAGGATACTTCGGTCCACCAGATAAGAGAGCAATTATTTACTGTCATTAGAGAATTGATATTCACAGTGGCGATAAGAAGGTACATAGGAGAAACACTTGGTAAATTATCAATTAGACAAATTCTGGTAAAAAGAATTTCTGGGAAGAAAGAAGTGAAAATTAATTAAGGCTTTGGTTTCAACAAGCAGGGAGCTGGTACTAGTAGCAGAGATACTGACCCCAAACGAAAGTATTCAGGAGGAGTATGTAGAAGGGCAGGTAATGGGTTTCTTGTTTCCTTCCTTCCTTCCTTCCTTCCTTCCTTCCTTCCTTCCTTCCTTCCTTCCTTCCTTTCTTTTTTCCTTCCTTCCTTCCTTCCTTCCTTCCTTCCTTCCTTCCTTCCTTCCTTTCTTCCTTCCTTCCTTCCTTCCTCTCTCTCTCTTTTTCTTTTTTTCTTTTTTTCCCACAAATTCTATTTTACCTAATGGTTAGCCAAAATCATCAGGAAGGAAATAGAATCTGGATCTGGGCTTCCTGCAACAGGGCAGGAGAGGAAAGGATAAGAAGAAAACTTTGTCATGGGTTTTCCGGACAGCTTTCAACCACTGGTGTCCACAGAGTTCCACGAGCTCTTTGGGCACACATGGTGGCTCAGTGGCATGGTGCTCAAACGGTCTCAGCGACAGAAGCACCGGTGCATGCTTCTTCTGGGGTTAGTGACGGGACACTGGGATTGTGCAGAAGCTGGGACTGGGTCTGAAGTCCGTTTGCATCAGAGGTCATTCAAGATCACGGCACCTGCCCGGCAGGCTTCAAATCCTCAATTTCAGGCGGAATCCCCTCATTGTGCTGACTTTATATCGATCATGGTTCTGCAGGACATTTTTGTGTTTGCTTGTCAAGAAGATTGAAACCCTTTGGCCCATGCAAAAGTTTAAGGTTCACAAACAAAAAATGGAAACGGGACTTTAAAAAAAAATCTAAGGGGAATAAAAAGAACTGCTTTTTTTGTCTCCTTCTATTTCACAAGGACAGGAGTGTTAAAATATTATGGTAGCACGTGTACTTTTAAAATTACAACTATATTTTTAAACAAACCATTTGTTGGTGAAGCAACTGCAAAAACATCTAAAATTGTCGTGTCTATATTTGATTCATAGAATTGCATGTTATAAACGAATGAATAAATTCACCCAGACTATGTTTATAATTCGCTTGTACGTTGTGATTTTGTAAGCCTAGCTTCATCTTGGATCACATTTTTTTTTTTAAAAAAAAAGTTATATAATGTGAAGATGAACACTTTTAACAATAACAGCAAGTGTGGCATGAAAATTCATTGCTGGAAAGTCCAAGGCTTCCTCCTGTAAGTCACTAGGGTTTAAAAGAAAGAAGAATCAGCCACATACACTGAAGATGCCAATAATAATACCTTATAAATGTCCATAATACATAAGAACTAAACATTTCAATAAGGCTAAGCCTTGAAGGACTGTTTGGATGCACAGACGTCATTTTGACTTTTAAGATCCATGCCACTGACTTCATGTGCTTTGTATTAAATTTTATTCAAAGTTTAAAATTCTGATTTTAAAAAGTATTAAATGTGACTGGCAACTGACAGCTAGAGGCTACAGATATACTAATGTTATTACTAATTATACTAATGCTAAAACTATCCTGAATGCTTTTGAATTCAATTTTTGATTCAGTTTTAAATTCTAAATACAATAAAAAATAACCTTAAGAGACTAGTACTTTACATTCTCTTTTCCCTTCCTCTTTCATCTTCTTTGAACATTTATTGAATTTGTTATGTATTTAGGAACTGAATTCATTGTGTATTAGGTTTGCGCTAATCCTATGAATCAATATCCCTTTAGGAGGGTCAAATCGTTCCTTCAAGCTAAAGATGCCACTCACAATGTCCTATCCATAGATGGTGTAAGATTTTATCGTGTTAAGAAAGCGTTTGGTAAGGCTCCAGACATTCCCTCAGAATGCACACAAGTCTGTGAGGAACCAGGCTGAGAAACAACCAGGCTGCTGCATACAGTGATGTGATGAATTTAGTACAAGGCCCTTTGGAACAACAATCAAGGCTCTCTTAATTTAGTATTAGCAAGCAGGAAGACTGGGCAGAAGATGTATGACCTCAGTCTTGAAAGCCGCTAAAATTTCCCTAAACATTTATCTCATGTTGCAACCATTTAATACAGTTCCTCACGTTGTGATGATCCCTAATCATAAAATTATTTTGTTGCTACTTCATGTAAGTTTGCTACTGTTGTGAATTGTAATGTAATATCTGATATGCAGGATATCTGATATGCAACTCCCCAAAGGATGTCAACCCACAAGTTAAGAACTGCTAATTTATCTCTCTATGGATTCAAGCATTCTAATCAGTGTGACCTTGTGTACATTCCTTCCTACTTCCTTGAAAAGATGAAAACCAAACTGGAGGCTTTTGGTGGGTATCTGTGAGGATACTGGTGTTACTTAGACAACTACCTCTAAACTAGCATTGATAACACTGAGATACTTATGTTCACGAGAATAAAGAGAAACATAAGAAATTTCGTGTGTGTGTGTGTGTGTGTGTGTGTGTGTGTGTGTCTAGTCCTTTAAGGAGGGAAACTATTGAGGGAAGTATTCAATTAGCCACAGCTTTCAAAGTCAGATGCAATGCAATGATATCCAAGTCTCAGTTCACAAACTTGCCTGCGCACAAATTGAAGCACGGATAATTTTTCTTTGAACCACCCGAATTCAAACTCTCAAGCTTAATAGGATGACAATCAATCAGATTTTCATCACTTTTTGACAGTTTTCAATCTGAGCGTGTCGGTTTTTAGACCATACGTAGCCCAAGGGGATGGGCATTCATCCGGTTTTAGGATATTGGTGTTGTTACCTCTTACCCGTAAGACATCATTGTCTAAGTTCTCTGCCATGGAGATCTTGGTCTTTGGGGGATCTGGGTTTTATGTCTGCCTGCCTGTGTGGATCCCATTCCCTTTGAAGTCTCCTGCTTCAGCTGCGGTGAAATTGCAGAGTATGACACCTACTTCCCGTGTAGCCTCACAAGACACTTGCTCTCTCTGATCTCTGCAAACCAACCCCACTGCTTGGTAGCTTCTCTGGTTGCCCGTTCCACTTCCTTTCCCCTCCGTCACATAATTCCTTTCAGATACTTTATTTTAAACAAAAGTCAGGAAGAGCCATTGCCATTTGAATGCTTCTGTATTGGCTCTGGACAGATCATAGGGACCATAATCACAAAGACTGCCTCCTTCATAGAAGTGGGAGGGGAAGATACATTGGTAGAACAGACAACTCTAACGTTCCAATAAATTATTCTGCTACTGAAGGCACGGCCCATGGGAGAGATTAGCAGAAAGGAGTCTCTGTTGGCAAACCAAGGACTCCGGTACCCTGAGAATGTGTGGTCATCTGCATCTTGCATCAACATCCTATCTCATGGACGTTGGCAGACTGCTAGTTATCAATACCTGGCTGCTCTTTGAAAACAGCTTGCTTTGTCCATGTACGCCAAATGCCCATTCCTTTGATTCTTTCAAATTAGTGGCCCTGGGGATTTTGATTTAGCACCTTGAAGTCTTCTTTAAAGTCATTCCATATGTTCTCCAGATGTCCCATATTTCAAGAGGGAAGCAACATCTCCATAGTCCGTGGGTTGTAAGCATACATCTCTTGTCCCTGCTGTCAAAGAGACTTGACTTTCCCCACCACAGTTGTTTTCATTATTGACTCTCATTGTTATTAATAGAAATTTCCACTCAACAGCAATTAAGGTTTCAAGACTTTTTCTTCCTATTTTCTCATTTGATTCTCAAGAGAGCCCGGAAAACTAGGACAAGTGTTCAAGTGTTATTATCTCTGCTCCTTAACTATTGTCTTCATTAGAATACTTCAAAGAATTAAACTTAGACAGGCAGATAGAAATTCAAGTTGCTAAAAACGCATTCTGGATCACCCAAGTGAACTGTCCCCCCAGGTGTACATGTCTTACTTCAGGAGGGCAAATAATTCCACACTATCTGAGGCTTTCATAGGCTAATAGGCACAGAGTAGTTCCAGAATTGCCACTGATTTTGGAAGAACATTTGTTATAACATGTACCTGAAGTAAGATTATATTCCCTGAATACCAGTTTAAACATTCACGAAGAAATTATCAGTATAACAGGAAAATAATCATGATATTGCCTTTTGCTTTATCTTTCTAATTCTTCCTTCCCCCATTTGTCTTTCTCTTCCCCTTCCCTCCTTCCCTTCCTCCTTTCTGTTCGTTCTCCTTCTCCCCTCTCTCCTTTCCTTTCCTTTCCTCTTTCCTTCCTTCCTGCACTCCTTTCTTTCTTTCTTTTCCTTTCTTTTTTCTTTCTTTCTGCATTTATTAACTTATTATCCTCTATTCATTCATATACCCATTAGCTGGTTCATTTCTTCCTCATTGCACTTCTTCCTTCCCATCCCTTTCCTTGCACATACAGATACCTCATTTTCTAGTCTCAGTGTTCTAAAATAATCTAAGCAATTATAATTTCTCAAGAACTCAAAGGTTATTTCATTGAATCAATCATATAAATGATCAATATTGTAGTTATGTGTTCAGACGTCACTAAGATAAAAGAACCCTTATTTTGATAGCATATCTTTTTTTTTGTTTCAATCCCACGTCTATCCTTTTTGTAAAACTAGATGTTTCCATTCTCATAGAAATTTGGATTTCCCAAAGCTTTATAACTAAGCAGTAACTGAGACAGAAGTTCAAACAGTTCTTGAGAGACTCCAAAGTCAATAACCGCTCTTCCAGAAGCACGTACGAAAAATGGTTACATTCAAATTCAAATCCAATTCATAGAACAGAGAACCTTGGGAAAGGACATTAGAGGCCTCTGTTTAATAAAATGTGGCTCTTCTGGAATTCTCTGCCAAGTAATTACAGTTCTCTACTAGGAATGATATAATGAGGTGGGGGTGTCTGTCTTTTCTTATTCGTTGGCTCTGTTATTTTCATGGGCACAGGGACTATATGTCTCAATTTCCCTGACATGGCTTTGGTTTACATCAATCTTAATATAAAGATTACATATATATTATGCATATAATGCATAGCTATTGATGCCATCCTCTTGTAACTCTCAGAAATACCCCATGTGGAGAATGGTGAGATGGCTCAATAGGTAAGGGTGCTTTGCACCATGCCTGATGATCTGAGTTGGAACATTAACCATAGGTAACCATAGGGTAAAAAGAAGGAAACCAAGCCCACAAAGTTGCCTTCTGTCTTCCAGACATGTACCATTGCATGTGCATGTATATACCTACACAAAAAAAGTAGACACAAATGTCTACTTACCTATAACACAGCCTAGATTCGATAGTTTCCTAATTATTGGAACACAGGCATTGGTTTCTTGTTACATAGTTCCTCTGTAAACAATTCTCGGCTGCTCTTCAGTACAATGACCCAGTTAGAAGTACTCTTACCACAGACTGACCAGGACATATTCTAATTCGTGTCTTTATCCTGCTTTCCTGGATGAGAAGTACTGCATTTAAAATCACGATGCCCATTTCCCAACACCGCTGTAATTTATCACACTAGGTAGCTAAGGTCAACAGAAATTCTACTTTCAGAGCACTGGAGTGCTACAGTCTGAAGTCACCGTATGGGTTTCCCTGTGGAGCCCCTACTGGAAAATCGGTTTCTTGTTTCTGGTTTCTGGGAAGTCTAACTGGCTTAACCCCAATCTCTGCCACTCTTTTTCCTTGATGCTTTATGTTGCTGTGTGCTTCTTCTGTTAACCCTCCTGTGTAAACTGATTCCTGGACTCAGCATGCACCCTATATCCAGGATGACCTCACCTCAACTTTCACTCAGTTATACATATATAATATAGGATTTATTCCCCCCAAATAAAGTCATATTCACAGACCCCAGAGATTAGGAATTGAAAATAGTGTTTTGGAGAAGGCACAGTTCAATCTATGGAAGAGCATATGCATTGCTCTGAAAAGCAGCCCACACATTTTCTCATTCCAGAGAGGATTTTTTTTTTATTTTGCAAAGCCTTATAAATGGTTATTAAACTAGTTGATCATTTATTCCAAATTCTTCAGTTCAGAAATCTTAAGAGACAACTTTTTGCTTTGTCTTGAGTTTTACATTACAATGCTTGTATGTGGTCACCGTTTAATAGCTCCTTATAGCCTGATGGAAATGAATGATGTGGCCATTTTTAAAGACAGTCATTTCTTCCTATCTAAAATTTTCTTTCTTGAGCACTCGGTGGCTATCCTCATTAAAAGGGAGCGATTAATGATAAAACAGCGTTGATTTACGACGAGAGCTACGTGGAGGAATCTATATTTCAGGCAGAAAGAAATATAACAATATTCTCTTGCAGATGAGAACTTTATTTTTCTCTCTTATGTAGTTCAGATTGAAAAGGATGAAGACTATTTGCCATGCAGATCTGGTTTGCTGAAGATGCCACATTCCAAAAGAATCAGGTATCCATCTTATTTTATTAGACTAGTCTCATGTGACTCTGACTTTAGGCCACCGTGATGGGGATCTCCATTGTCACTGGCTGGATTTAGAATTACCTAGAAAATTTGTTCACACACACACACACACACACACACACACACACACACACACACACACTGTGGGCATTCGTGTGAGGGCATTTCCAAAGAGAATCATCTGAAGTAAGGACAAGCTATTCTGAATGTCAGAATCCATCCCATAGACTGGGCACCAGAATGGAATAAAAAAGGGAAAATGGAAGAGGTTGAGCTTCAATATTTCCTTTCTGCTTTCTGGCAGCTAAGACATTCACAGGTCTGCTTCACCATACCTTCCCCCACCATGACAGAAAGACTAATGCTTTAACCCCCTTCCTCATCAAGTTATTTCTGTTAGGTCGCCTGTCACAGTGGTAATTCTTATCCTGCCAGAACTGCTGGTTCCCCACATTACAGCTTTTCTTTCCTTAAAAAAAATGAATGCTGCTTTCTCTACCTTAAAGTGAAAACTCTTCTGAAGAGTTCCTTCTCTCATGGAGCCCGTATTGTCAACTACCTCACTGAGGGAGTAAAAGGTCATCACATTAGGGTGCCTCACCCCCTTTTCACCTCCCCAAGACTTCTTTTATTTCAAGACAGTGTTCTGGTGATAGTCAGGGGAAAAATGTTTATGGGCTGGTTTGAAAATGTGACCTCTGAGATGTCTGATCACTCCAGGTGACTCTGGGACCACAGACTGGCTGCAGGGAAATCCATCTGCAACAGCTGCTGAGCAGGAAACCTGGGATCCATTTCTGAGACTTGGCTTCCAAGACTCAGTGAGCAGCTCAGAAGACCTTCAGACGCTGGATTGGTGCTCACTGGAAAAGCTTTGAAGTCTGTCTTGTAGACAAAGATGGAGGCTCTTTTGGCATCTGTGTTATTTTGCAGGTCTATCCCGTGTTGCTGCGGTGCCCAACTCCAGAACAGGGGTATAAAAAGAGAAGAACTTGAAGTTGCTTTTTTAATACTGCTGGAGGCCAGCCCAATGAGCCACTGTGATTTTATGACACTGGGCATTCCTTGGGATCCGGAGCCTGTGTTTTCCTTATCCAGCTCTGTGTCATCAGTTTCATAACCATCATCCTTGCTTTGTTGAGAGAACGAAAGACCGCCTATCAGATGCAAGACATAGCTTTCTTGTCTTGATGGAATTCCCAAACAAGATGGATGGAAAACTCCTTACTGTTTATAGCTTCCTGCCAAGGTACCAGTTGTTTGTTTAGATACATGGCCACACTTCAACAATTCTGTGAATTTCATTTAGTTCAAGTAGCTGACAGATGAAATAAATATTGTTGTGGAGTTGGATGCCAGCGTAGATGATAGGGGTTTCAGGGCCCTAACTAGACTCCTTCCCAAGTGAGGAGATTGTTTCCTCATGCACGGGCCACTGTTGTCATTGGAATATTCCTGGTTTTATGGATTGTATCCCCCAGGTTAACATACTCACTTAAGAAGGTTTCCCAGGGTTGTATCTCAGGACTCAACGTCCCATGCCTCTGTTGAATATCTTTCCTACTTTAGCACTGTGCTGGACGTAATTATTTTTCTTCAACTTATCCTCTAAAATTAGAAGCTTAAATATAACTGAGTTGCTACATAAAGTCATCTGATCTTAAATTAAAAAATGGTATAACTTTTGAGATTTTCATCTTATTCCAGTCAGAATGGCAAAGTTAAACAAATAACCCAACAACCCATGCTGGATGTGTTGTGGGATGAAGAGAACCCTCATTTGCTGTTGGTGGGATGGCAAACTGGTGGAGTCACTACAGAAATCAGTGTGGAAAATTCCCAAAAAGCTAAAAATAAGTCTACCATATGACCCATCTAAATTACTCTTGGCTTGTGCACAAAAAACTTGACATCCTCCTTCACAGATACTCGGCCATGTTCATTGCTGCTCTGTTCACAATAGCTAGGAAATGGAAACAACCTAAATGTCCTTCAACCAATGAGTAGATACTAGGGTACTATCCAGCTGCAAGGAAAAATGAAATCATGAATTTTGTAGGTGAATGGGTAGAACTAGAAAAGCTGATAGTGAGTGAGGTAACGCAGACCCCAAAAGACAAATGTTGTGCATTCTCTCTCATTGAAAGAGCCTAGTTCCAAATCTTCAGATCTAAGTACATATACCTAAGGAACTGTGGAAACTGTGAATATTAAAAGGAACCATTGCTGGGGTAAACAATAGAGAGGAGACTATCAGGGTACACGTGATGTTATGGGGGAAAGGGGAATGTTGTAGAATATTATTTTCAACTGTGTTACTTTTGTTTATGCTGTGGAACATTTGCTTTAATGATGTAAAGATGTATTGCTTTTGTTTATGCTCCATTTGTTTAACTCTGTGAAGCTGAGATTCTTTGCCTGTCTCAAACACCTGATGGCCAAATAAAGAACTGAATGATCAATAGCAAGGTAGGAGAAATGAGAGCCAGGGCTGCTAGGCAGAGTATAAATAGAAGGAGAAATCTGGAACACAGGGAAGGAGCAAGATAGAATAAGGAGAGGAGGACATCAGGGGCCAGCCACCCAGCTACATAGCCATGGAGAAAGAAGTAGAGAAAGATATACAGAAATAGAGAAAGGTAATAGCTCAGAGGCAAAAGATAGACGGGATAATTTAAGAAAAGTTAGCTATAGCCAGACCTGGAAACAACCGAAATGCCACTTGAACGAAGGATGGATAAGGAAAGTGTGGTACGTTTACACAATGGAGTACTACACAGTGGGGAAAAATGACATCTTGAAATTTGCAGGCAAATGGATGGATCATATTGACTGAGGTAACCCAGACCCAGAAAGACAAATATCATATGTATTCACTCATAAGTGGCTTTTAGACATAAAGCAAAGAAAAAACAACCTACAGTTCACAATCCCAGAGAACCTAGACAACAAAGAATACCCTAAGAGAGACATTACATAGATCTATCTAATCTACATGGGAAGTAGAAAAAGACAAGCTCTCCTGAGTAAATTAGGAGCATGAGGATCATGGGAGAGGGTTGAGGGAAGGGGAGAGGAAGGGAAGGTATCAGAGAAAAATATATAGCTCAATAAAAACAATTTAAATGAAAAAAATAAGCAAACCTAGCAAGAAACAAGCCAGGCTAAGTCCAGGTATTTATAAGTAATAACAGGTCTTTCCATGTGTGATTTATTTGGGACCTGGCAGGCATCATCCCCCTCCCCAAAGACAAAAGAGTAGAAAGTGTAAAACAACCAGCAACATATTGGCACTACAACATGGGACTAGAGTAAAAGAAAATCCAATAACATGGAGGAGCTCTAAATAGGGAGGGGGAGGGGAGATACATACAGACAAAAGAGGGTACATTAGTCTCAGTTCTCTAGAGTATCACAACTTGTAAAATGAATCTCTCTATATAAATAAAGGAATTTTGCTAGAAAGACAAGCTGTGGTCCAGCTAATTCTACAATGGATGCCTATGAAAAGTAGGTCCAAGAATCCAGTAGTTGTTCAGTCTACAAGGTTGGATATTTCATGAGGTCTTCAGCCTATGCTGGGATCTCAAAGAAGTAGATGCTAATGACAGTAAAGGAGTGGACTTGCTTGAGAGTAAGCAGGCCAAGAGTAAAAATCCCTTCTCTGTCCTGGTTGGCCCCGAAGACCCATACACAAGTAATATTATTCAGACTGAGCATGTTATATTTAGGAAAACGTATGTATATGGTTGAAATAATAATTAATGAAAAAAGAGACTGATTCAAAAGAGAGCAAGGATGGGCATATAAGAGGGCTTGACAAAGAAAGGGGAAGGGAGAAATGATATAATTAAATTAAAATCTCAAAAGTAAAAGAAAAAGCCTCAAAAAAATGTTTGATTCTGGTCTACAGAGCTCCAGAATCTCTGTTTTATGCCCTTTGAGTAAAATCTCCTTTCTTGTTTCCTATTAACAACTTCGTATCCTTAAATTAAGTCTCACCTGTACTCTGCAACATATTTTAAGACCAAATTTGACAGAGATTGCTAGGATATTAAAAACTTCTTGGTAATCTAATACAATTAAGTGCTATTTAATTATGTTGTTGCTTCTAAGAACCTAGATACAACATATCTCTAGTTACTTTTAGACCTGACTGTTGGAAAAATGAGTACCAAATTAGGGGACCAATGATAAATTGAGTAAGTTTGTTGAGGGAGAAATGTAAAAATTAGATATCTAATAGATATCTGGGAGAAACTTATGTCTTTCAGCTTTTGAATTCAATCAAAAATGGGGTAAAACTTGTAAATGCCAGGTTCCTTAGAGACTGAAAGGGACAAATATGTACCAGGCAAAGACTTCATTTTCATAAAAAAAATCAGTCTATGATTTTAATATTAATTTCTCTTCCACATCCTTCATTGTCTTTTGTCACCTTCTTTCTTCCACTTTCGGGTTCTTAGGTTCTTCTACATTAAGTCAAATTACGTTATCAATGAATACATTTTAGATATTAAGAGGAAAACAATTTAAATAATATTAAATAGTTTTTAAACAGTATCTTAAGTTGAATACTATTCTATAGTATGCATGAGTATATTACTGCATACATATATATATAATATATATATAAAATAACATCTTTGAATATGTGACTACTAATGGACTTTGCTATTGCAAAATACAAAAAACTTAAGTATGTACATAAATATTCTTGTATACTTTTTCTCTGAGGGAAGGGTCTAATTCCAAGCTTATTTTAATTTCATTAATAGCTCTCTAGAATTTTCATAAAGATCATAATAATTTGTACCGTTGACAACTTTTGCATTATATGTGTTCATATAATGTGTTCATATATGTAATAGTGTTCATATAATGCTATCTAAACGGTCTAAGAAAATTTCTAGAAAAGCCAGTTTTTGGCCTATTGGGGTTTCTGAAGGAGAAAACAGAATGTATAAGAAACAAAATGTAGCCAGGCAGTGGTGGCGCACACCTTTAATCCCAGCACTTGGGAGGCGGAGGCAGGCAGATCTCTGTGAGATTGAGGCCAGCCTGGTCTACAAGAGCTAGTTCCAGGACAGGCTCCAAAGTTACAGCAAAACCCTGTCTCAAAAAACTGAAAAGATAAATAAATAAATAAAAAATAGTAGAAATGAAATATTAGACGATTCAATGCTGTCTTCCTGATTTCAGGAGTGTTTGTTTAAATATAAGGAGAACTAAACTATGTGGCTTCTAAGCTGTGATGTAGGTTGCTGAAAAACAGTGTCTCTTAGATGACAAAGGGCAGTCATTTTGATCTTCAAGTTCTATCTCAGCCAGACTTTCATTCCAATGTAAGAACGAAAGGAAATGCCTTCGCTCACATCCCCTGGATGGGCCAGTACCTGCCACAGACCGAGTAGGAGGTGGAATAGTGAGAGCAGAGGTTGGAAACACTAAGTTCTGAGCTGAGGTCTTCCTTTCTCCACCTTCCATTCATCCCTTATTGCTTAGATGGCAATACCCAAATAAGTGGGCTGAGGCATAGTATGGCAACTTGGTAAAGGAATGGCTGGCAGAAAGCTGTGGCTATATTTCAATGGCAGAAGCTATCTCCCAAAGGAGAACATGGAACATACTGTAGGTATTTTTTTCGGGTCTATAAGAAGCAGGACTTAGGCTTTCCCTTGCTCACAAGTTACATTCCATTGCTCTGATAGTTATTTCTGTGTACTAAAGTATCCTGAACTTAGTGGTAGAAAGCGATGAGAGTATTTCTATAACAGTTGTGTCTGAAATGCTTCGTCCAAGCTCCTGGGTTTGACCACCTCAGCCCCAGCTGGTCACACTGTTTTGGGAGGTTGTTGAGCCGCTGGGAAAGGGAAGCGAGGTGACAGAAGTGGATCACTGGTGACAGGGTTTCTGGTGCTTTCTGCCTGCCCCTCTGTGAACAAGCCTCAGCTCTCTCCTGCTGCTACAGATGGAGTCGTATCCGCTTGGGGCTTGCTTCCTCGTGACCAGTTAGACCCCTCCAAAACCCAGAACCTAGCTCCCTTTTCTAAAGTGGTTTCTGTCAAATACTTTGTCATTTCACGGGAAAGTGCTAATACACTTGCTGTTCCATCATTGCTGGGGACCAGAGATCGGGGTGTGGGTTAGCTGGCCTCAAGACCTCTGGCAAAGACATAAAGTGTCAATAAGTCCTGGTTGGCTCTGAAGTTTCAGCAAAGGAGATGGAGTGTTAGCTTCCTCCCTTATACGAGTGATTCTCAGCCTTCCCAATGCTGAGACTCTTTAATATAGCTCCTTATGTTGTGGTGACCCCAATCATAAAGTTATTGCATCGCTACTTCCTTCAGAACTATAATATTGATACTGTTTTGAATCATAATGTAAATATTTGTGTTTTCCTATGGTCTTAGGTAACCCCTGTGAAACAATCCTTGAACCCCCATGGGGGTCATGACCAACAGGTTGAGAACCACTGCCTTATGTGTTTCTCAAGGTCTATTAGAGATTTCTGTATTAGTACCCTCAACTTCAATGGCATAAAGCACCTCTCTGTGAGGTGATACCCTATCACAGGTGACCTACAGCAGACTTAGAAAGTGATAAGAGACAGACCAGAAAGAGTTCAGAGTCTTTATCTTGCCTTACATTTGACATGACATCCCATACTGTAGCATGAGGGCCGGCTTGTTGGGGTTTCTATCCCACCTGGTACCCCACAACCAGCAATTCCCAAAGAAAATAACACAGAGTCTACATTAGGTTATAAACTGATTGGCCCATTAGGTCAGGCTACTTATTAGTTCTTATGACTTATCTTAACCCATTATTCTGATATGTGTTAGCCATATGGCTTGGTACCTTTTCCAACTGTCAGCTCACATGTTGCTTCTTCGATGATCTGGGCAAGAATGGCAGAGGGAGCTTCCTGCTCCCCAGAATATCCCTGTTCTCATCGCCCCACCTCTACTTCCTGTCTGGTTGACCTACCTATACTTCCTACCTGGCCAATCAGCGTTTTATTAAAATACATGATTGTCAGAATACAGACAATTATCCCACTCCACCATACTATAGTCTCATTAGAATCATGTTTGCTTAATAGACTCGGTCACCAAACCTAGCATCTGCCTACCAAGCTTGCTATTGTCAGCTGTCTCCCCTAGGGAAATATGAGCACACAGAGGAAGCTAGCACAAATCTGAGGAATATAAACAAGCAAAATAATAGTAATAATAATAATAATGAGCTAAAACTTTTATGCCATAAGAAGAGTAACAAGCCTGTGTTTCAATAGCCTGCCTGAGGACAGGTGGACCCTGTGTCAGATCAGCGACATTCCTGGCCAGCAAGGGGCACTGAGCCTCTGGCAGACATATATTGGAGGGTTGAGTTTGCTCCTGGCCTGCGTGGCAAGGAGGAGTTCGGACTTTCCCCGACCCCCTTGACTCCCTGGTCACCCTGCAGTGGTGGCTCCACCTTACTATGCTCTCCTACCTCCCATCCCAGCTTTCATTCAGGTACACCTTCCTCCATTCCTCCCTTCTCCCTGGGGCCATAAAATTTCCCCAGCTCAGCAGCCTTGCGAGCTGGGCCTGGGCAGTAAGCGCAACCCGGCAGGAGGTAGTTCCTGTGTTTCAATAGCCCGCCTGAGTAAAGGTAGGCCTTCTGTCAGTGAAGTCCCTGTCCAACAAGGGAACCTGACCCGATATCAGAAGATCCAATAGAGAGCATTTGAAAGAAGAGATGGGCAGACGCCAAGGCAAGAACTCCTCCAACAATCTGAAAAACAACATGAAAGCACCAGATCCCAACGATCCTACAATAGAAGGACTTGAAAACCTTAATCCAGAAGAAGTGGAAAAAAAGTGCCATTATGAAAGCAATAGAGTCCCTTAAACAGGATATGCATAACTCCCTTAAAGAATTGGAAGAGAAGTATAACAAAAAGTTTGAAGAAATGAGTAAAGAAATGGATGAGAAGTATACCAAAAAGTTTGAAAAAATGAGTAAATCCATGAATGATACCCTGGGAAACCAAGAAAAAAAAACAATCAAACAGGTAATAGAAACAGTTCAAGAATTGAAAACTGAAATGGAGACAATGAAGAAAACACAAACCGAGGGCTGGCTGAATATGGAAAATCTAGGTAAACGAACAGAGACTACAGAATCAAGCATAACCAATAGAATACAAGAGATGGAAGAACGAATCTCAGATTCTAAAGACATCATAGAGAAAATAAACGCTCTGATGAAAGAAAACGGCAAATCCAACAAATTGTCATCACAAAACATTCAAGAAATCTGGGACACAATAAGAAAACCAAATCTAAGAATAATAGGGATTGAAGAAGGAGAAGAATTGCAGATCAGAGACCCAGAAAATATATTCAACAATATTATAGAAGAAAACTTTCCCAACCTAAAGAACAATATTCCTATAAAGGTTCAAGAAGCATACAGAACACTGAATAGACTTGATCAAAAAAAAAACCATCCCCTCGCCATATAATAATCAAACCATAAAATGTACAGATTAAAGAAAGAATATTAAGAGCTGCAAAGGAAATAGGTCAAGTAACTTATAAAGGTAAACCTATCAGACTTACACCGGACTTCTCTATGGAAACCATGAAAGCCAGAAGGTCCTGGATAGAGGTACTGCAGAAACTAAGAGACCATGGATGCAAACCCAGACTACTATACCCAGCCAAGCTATCATTCACTATCAATGGAGAAAACAAAATATTCCAGGATAAAAACAAATTTAAACAATTCGTAGCCACAAATCCATCCATAAAGAAAGTAATAGAAGGAAAATTGCAACCCAAGGAACCCAACATTGTCAACACTGCCACAATAACGCAGACATCTAGCGACCCTTCACAACCACAACTCAAAGAAGGGACCATACAAACTCTACTACACACACACAAAAAAAAAATAAAAAAATAAAAATAATAATAACTGGAGTCAGCAACCACTGGTCATTAATATCACTTAATATTAATGGACTCAACTCACCTATAAAAAGGCACAGACTAAGAGATTGAAAACGAAAACAGGATCCAACATTCTGCTATTTACAAGAAACACACCTCAACCATAAAGACAGACATCTACTCAGAGTAAAGCGTTGGAAAAAGGTTTTCCAAGCAAACGGACCTAAGAAACAAGTGGGTGTGGTCATTCTAATTTCCAACAAAATTGACTTCAAACTAAAATCAATCAGAAGAGATGGAGACAGACATTTTATACTCATAACAGGAACAATTCATCAGGAGGAAGTATCAATCCTGAATATCTATGCCCCAATATAAAAGAACCCACTTATGTAAAAGAAAAACTTTTAGAACTCAAGGCAGTCATCAAACCACACACACTAATAGTAGGAGACTTCAACACACCTCTCTCACCAATGGGCAGGTCAATCAGACAGAAACCCAACAGAGAAATAAGAAAATTAATAGAGGTAATGAATCAAATGGACTTAACAGATATCTATAGAACATTCCACCCAAATAGGAAAGAATATACCTTCTTCTCTGCAGCTCATGAAACCTTCTCAAAAATTGACCACATACTCGGTAACAAAGCAAATTTCCATAGATACAAAAAATATTAGTAACCACCTGTGTCTTGTCGGATCACCATGGAATAAAGTTAGAATTCAATAACAGTTCTAACACCAGAAAGTCTACAAACTGATGGAAGCTGAACAGTCAACTACTGAATCACCCCTGGGTCAAGGAAGAAATAAAGAAAGAAATTAAAGTCTTCCTTGAATTTAACGAAAATAAAGACAAAACATACTCAAACCTGTGAGACACAATGAAAGCAGTGCTAAGAGGAAAGTTCATAGCACTAAGTGCCCAATTAAAGAAAATGGAGAAAGCACACATTGGAGATTTAACAGCACACCTGGAAGCTCTAGAAAAAAAAGAAGCAGACTCACCCAGGAGGAGTAGAAGACTGGAAATAATCAAACTGAGGGCTGAAATCAACAAAATAGAAACACAGAAAACAATCCAAAGAATCAATGAAACAAAAAGTTGGTTCTTGGAGAAAATCAACAAGATTGACAACCCCCTAGCCAAACTAATCAAACGGCAGAGAGAGAACACTCAAATTAATAAGATTAGAAATGAAAAGGGGGACATAACAGCAGACACAGAGGAAATTCAGAGAATCATTAAATCTTACTACGAAAGTCTATATGCCACAAAGTTGGAAAATGTACAAGAAATGGACTGGTTTTTAGATAAGTACCATTTACCAAAGTTAAATCAAGACCAGGTGAACAATCTAAATAGACCGGTTAGTCGCAAAGAATTAGACGCTGTTATCAAAAACCTCCCGACCAAAAAAAGCCCAGGACCAGAAGGTTTCAATACAGAATTCTACCAGAACTTCCAAGAAGTGCTAATACCTATACTCCTTAATGTATTTCACAATATAGAAACAGAAAAGTCATTGCCAAATTCTTTTTATGAAGCTACAGTTACCCTGATACCAAAACCACATAAAGACAAAACTAAGAAAGAGAATTACAGGCCAATCTCACTCATGAACATCGACGCAAAAATTCTCAAAAAAATCCTGGCAAACCAAATCCAAGAACACATTAGAAAAATTATCCATTATGATCAAGTAGGCTTCATCCCACAGATGCAGGGCTAGTTCAACATACGCAAATCTATCAATGTAATCTATCATATAAATAAGCTGAAAGAAAAAATCCATATGATCATTTCATTAGATGCTGAAAAAGCATTTGACTAAATTCAACATCCCTTTATAATAAAGGTGTTGAAGAGATTGGGGATACAAGGATCATACCTAAATATAATAAAAGCTATTTACAGCAAGCCGACAGCTAACATCAAACTGAATGGAGAGAAACTCAAAGCCATTCCATTGAAATCAGGAACATGACAACGCTGTCCACTCTCCCCATACCTCTTCAATATAGTGCTTGAAGTTCTAGCAATAGCAATAAAACAACATAAGGGGATCAAGGGGATTCGAATTGGAAAGGAAGAAGTTAAACTCTTGTTATTTGCAGATGATATGATAGTGTACATAAACGATCCCAAAAACTCTACCAAAGAACTCCTACAGCTGATAAACACCTTTAGTAATGTGGCAGGATACAAGATCAACTCCAAAAAATCAGTGGCCCTCCTATACACAAAGGATAAAGAAGCAGGGAGGGAAATCAGAGAAACTTCACCTTTCACAATAGCCACAAATAGCATAAAATATCTTGGGATAATTCTAACCAAGGAAGTGAAAGACCTGTTTGACAAGAACTTTAAGTCTTTGAAGAAAGAAATTGAAGAGGATACCAGAAAATGGAAAGATCTCCCCTGCTCTTGGATCGGGAGGATCAACATAGTAAAAATGGCAATTCTACCAAAAGCAATCTATAGATTCAACGCAATCCCCATCAAAATCCCATCAAACTTCTTCACAGAACTTGAGAGAACAATAATCAACTTTATATGGAAAAATAAAAAACCCAGGATATCCAAAACAATCTTATACAATAAAGGAACTTCTAAAGGTATAACCATCCCTGACTTCAAACTCTATTACAGAGTTACAGTGTTGAAAACAGCTTGGTACTGGCATAAGAACAGAGAAGTTGACCTATGGAATCGAATAGAAGACCCAGATATTAGCCCACAAACCTATGAACACTTGATTTTTGACAAGGGAGCTAAAGGTATGCAATGGAAGAAGGAAAGAATCTTTAACAAATGGTGCTGGCATAACTGGTTGTCAACCTGTAGATGAATGAAAGTAGATCCATATCTATCACCATGCACAAAAATCAAGTCAAATGGATTCAAGACATCAAAATTAATCTGACCACTTTGAACCTGATAGAAGAGAAAGTGGGAAGTAGTCTACAAGACATATGCACAGGAGACCACTTCCTAGGTAGAACTCCAGTAGCACAGACAATAAGAGAATCAATGAATAAATGGGGCCTCCTGAAACTGAGAAGATTCTGCAAAGCAAAGGACACTGTCAGTAAGACAAAAAGGCTACCTTCGGACTGGGAGAAGATCTTCACCAACCCCTCATCAGACAAAGGTCTGATCTCCTAAATATACAAAGAACTCAAGAAACTAGACACTAAACTCTAATTAACCCAATTAAAAAATGGGTACTGATCTGAACAGAGAATTCTCAACAGAAGAACTTCGAATGGCCAAAAGACATTTAAGGTCATGCTCAACCTCCTTAGTGATCAGGGAAATGCAAATCAAAACAACTATGAGATACCATTTAACACCAGTCAGATTAGCTAAACTCAAAAACACCAATGATAGCCTATGCTGGAGAGGATGTGGAGTAAGGGGAACACTCATCCATTGTTGGTGGGAATGCAAACTTGTGCAGCCACTGTGGAAATCAGTGTGGCGGTTTCTCATGAAACTGGGAGTCAACCTCCCTTAGAACCCAGCAATTCCACTCTTGGGAATATACCCAAGAGATACCCTATCATACCACAAAATCATTTGTTCAACTATGTTCATAGCAGCACTATTTGTAATAGCCAGAATCTGGAAACAACCTAGGTGCCCCTCAATAGAAGAATGGTTAAAGAAGGTGTGGAACATATATACATTAGAATTTTACTCAGCGGTAAAAAAACAATGACATCTTGAATTTTGCATACAAATGGATGGAAATAGAAAATGCTTTACTGAGTGAGGTAACCCAGACACAAAAAGAGGAATATGGTATGTACTCACTCATAAGTGGATTCTAGCCATAATTAAAGGTCTTTGTGCCTATTATTCGTGATCCTAGAGAAGCTAAATAAGAAGGTGAACCTGAAGAAAATTATGTAGTTATCCTCCTGGATATTGCAAGTGGACAAGAGTTCCAGGCAACCTTGGGTGCACGGGGGTGGGGGGGTGGAAAGAAGGGGAGAGGGTTAGAGGAAGGAAGTAGGGGAGGATTGGGAAAAGCTGGGGGGATTGGGATAGGGGGAGGGAGGAAGGATGGATATGGGAAGAGGAAGTATATATCTCAACTAAGGGAGCTATTTTGGGGTTTACAAGAGAATTGATTCTAGAGGGGTTCTCAGGTCCAAGGAGAGATCCCCAGATTGTTCCCTGGACAGCAGAGGAGAGGGTGCCTGAACTGGCCTTGGCCCATAACCATACTGATGAATATTTTGCATATCACCTTAGAACCTTCGTCTGGCGATGGATGGAGATAGAGACAGAGACCCACATTGGAACACTGGACTTAACTCCCTAGGTCCAAATGAGAAGCAGAAGGAGGGAGAACGTGAGCAAGGAAGACAGGATCAGAGGGAACCTTCAACCGATGATGGATGGAGATTGAGACAGAGACCCACATTGGAGCACTTTACTGAGCCCCCAAGGTCCAAATGAGGAGCAAAAGCAGGGAGAACATGAACAAGGAAGGCAGGACCGTGAGGAGTGCGTTCACCCACTGATACAAGGGGACTGATCTAATGAGAGTTCACCATTAATGAGAGTCCCCCACCAGCGGGACTGGGACTGAATGAGCACGTGATCAAACCGCTTTCTCTGAAAGTGGCTGGCATGGGGACTGTCTGAGAAGCCATTGATAGTGGCACTGGGACTTGTTTCCTCTGCATGTACTTGCTTTTTGGGATCCTAGTCTGTTTGGATGCTCACCTTCCTAGACCTGGAGGGAGAGGGGAGGAACTTGAACTTCCCACAGGGCAGGAAACCCTGACTGCTCTTAAGTCTGGAGAGAGAGGAGGAGAGGGAGTGGAGGAGTGGGAGGGTATTGGGAGGAGGGGCAGAAGTGGAAATTTTTATAAATTAATAAGGAAAAAAAAGAAAGGGAAATTGAAATCAGGATATATTGTATGAGAAATAAATTTTTAAAAAAGAGAAAAAAAGAAGAGTAACAAATAAAAAAATAAACACTTAAAAATAAGTGTAATGCCTTCAAATGAGTAATGAAGACATTGGAAACAAAACAGAGATATTATAAAACGTGTTAATATTGGGTATTCGACCTCAACTACATACATGGAACAGATAAAAGTGAGATGTTTATCACATGAATACAGTGGAAAATGGATTCAGAAGATGCAGCAACCAATGAAAGTCACTCTCCAAATGCAGTAAGATTGAGCAGAAAAGGAAATATGAGGGAAAACTCAAAAGGAAACAACAGTGTGTCAAAGGGAATAAATATTTGGATAAAATTACTAAGCATTTCTCTAATTGTTTTTAAAGCATAGCCCAGAGAGTGTTTTGTTAGCCCTCCTAAGCCCACAAACCATCCAAAACTCTACAGTTAGAGCATGGACCTGACCCCAAAATTCCGCTCTTCCCAGTAGTCTCTTTCAGTATTCTCCCCTTCAATCTTCCCAAAACTTGATTGCTCATGTTCACATCCCCATCCACCCTCAGTCCACTCATGAAATCTCTTCCATTTCCCCCTTTCAGGGAGATCCATGCATCCCTCCTTGGGCCTTCCTTGTTATCTAACCTCTCTGGGTCTGTAAATTGTAGCATGGTTATCCTTTACTTTACAGCTAACATCCACTTATAAGTGAGTGCATACCATGTTTGTCTTTCTGGGCCTGGGTTGCTTCACTCAGGTTATCTTTTCTTGTCCCATCCATTTGCTTCAGATTTCCTGATGTTCTTGTTTTCAAGAACTGAGTAATACTCTATTGTGTAAATGTACCACATTTTCTTTATCCATTCCTCAGTTGAGAGACATTTAAGTTGTTCCCAGGTTCGGACTATTACAGATAAAGCTGCTATTAACACGATTGGGCAAATGTCCTTGTGGAATGATTGAGCATCCTTTAGGTATATGTCTATGAGCGGTGTAGCTGGGTCTTGAGGTGGATGGATTCCCAGCTTTCTGAGAAATTGCCACACTGACTCCCAAAGTGGCGGGACAAGTTTGCATTTCCACTAGCAATATAGCATTGTTCCCCATGTGCCACACCTTCTCCAGCACGAACTGTCACTTGTGGTTTTGATCTTCTCCATACTGACAGGTGTAAAGTGGAATCTCAAAGTTGTTTTGATATGCATTTCCCTGATGGCTAAGAATGTTGAACATTTAAGTGTTTCTTGACTCTTTGAGATTTTCTTTTGCTGAGAATTCTCTGTTTAGATCTGTACCCTATTTTAAAATTGGATTATTTGGTATTTTAATGTCTAGTTTCTGGAGTTCTATATATAGATTTTGGAAATCAACCCTCTGTCAGATAGCAGGTTGAAGGTCTTTTTCCATTCTGTAGGTTTCTGTTTTGTCCTACTGATAATGTCCGTTTCCTTACAGAAACTTTACAGTTTCTTGAGGTCCGATATATTAATTGCTGATCTTAGTATCTGTGCTATTGATGTTCAGTTCAGGAAGTTGTCTTCTAGCCAATGTGTTGGATATTATTTCCCACTTTCTTTTCTATCAGGTTTGGTGTATCTGGATTTATGTTGAGGTCTTTTGCTGATTTGGACTTGAGTTTTACATAGGGTAATACACACAAATCTGTTTACATTCTTTTACCTGCTGACATTCCGTTATACCAGCACCATTTGTTGAAGATGTTTCCCTTTTTCCACTTTTAATTTTGGTTTCTTTATCAAAAGTCAGGTGTCCATAGTATGTGGATTTACATCTGTGTCTTTGATTTGATTCCACCATCTGTTTTTATGCCAAAGAAACCTGCCACAAGGCAATCCCCCAGGAATCTACAAGAATGAGCCCAGGTAAGACTCCTAGCAATAGCAAATATCTATACCGAGCTGGTCATCTCTTGTGACCAGGCAAGAGCTTCAATGGAGGAATTGGGATACTAACCCAACCACAAAACTTTTGACCTACAGTCTGTCCTGCCTATGGGATGTTCTAGGATAATGGGGGCCTCGAGATTGAAGGAGTGGTCAATCAATGATTGGTCTAGCCTATGCCAGGAGAATAAGCACATCTCTGACACTGTCTGGAGCACCAGGACCCACAAGTTGGATGACCCAGAAGTCTAGAATAGAATCAAACACAACCGGAGGGAAAAAAAAAACCTATCAATGTAATGATGCCCAATGATATTCTGCTATATTTATAGATTGGTTCCTTATCCAATTGTCATCAAAGAGGCTTTTTCCAGTAACTGAAGGACACAGACGCACAGACCCACAACAAAACATTAGGTGGAGCTCAGGGAATACTGCAGAAGACAAGAAGAAAAGATTTTAGGAGCCAGAGAGATCAAGGACACCAAAACAAACAAATAAACAAACAAACAAAAAACACCCTACAGAATCAACTAACCTAGGCTCATAGGGACTCACAGAGACTGAACTGACAATCAGAGAGCCTGCATGGGACCGGCTAGGCCCTCTGCATGTATGTTACAGTTGTGCGGCTTGGTTCTCTTGTGGGACTCCTAACAGTGGGATCATGGGCTGCCTCTGACTCTTTTGCTGACTTTCGGATTGCCTTGTCTAGCCTTAACACATGAGGAGGTGTTTAGTTTGACTGCAACTTGATATGCCATGTTTTGGTGATATCCATGAGAGGCCTGCCCTTTCCTGAACAGGAAGGAAGAGTGGATTGGGAGGGGTGGAGGCAGAGTGGAGTGGGTGTGGAGGATTGTGGCCTATATAAAAAATATATTTAAAAAACTGTGTCAAGGATACTATAGTCAAGGCTATTTTGTTCTTTGTAACCAAACCTTGCCTGATATTTTATTAATCATTAGTTGAATATGATAAAACATACAACTTTAGAATCAACTGAAGAAAAATTAATCTATTTAATAGAAGTCCAGAAAAAGAAAAAGAATGGAAATAAAGCAAGCAAGTAAGATGAAAGAAGTGTAGTATCTCTTGACATAGCAGTAACTGTAAAATGCATATACTGGTGTCATTATTAAACACTGAATGGAAGAAAATGTATACACACCTTGTCATATAGCAACCCCACTTCTTGGACTATATCCCAGAGAGATAATCGCATTGGCTGACAGAAACACTTGTATGGAGTGTGTGTTATGGTTTACAGTTCTACAGTTACAGAAATATGCGGTGGTGACAATTTTGGTACTGAGAAGCAGATAACTAAATTTCAAAAAGCAATGTGGATAAATCTTAGAAAGCAGAATTAAACTCAAAAAGATCTGCTGCATATTCCTTATGCAGATATAAATTTAAAAGAATCTATGCATACAAGTAGATGTCTAAGACTAGGTTTTCTTGCAGGCAGAAATAGTGAAGAACAAACAAGGTGTAATAGACCCAGAACTCCTGGTTTTGGAGAGAAGGGTTTGGCGAGGGCTTATCTGGGTGATGTTTGCCCTGGTTTCCACAGCAGTAAGTGGGGTCACTGGTATGAAGTAGCTAAAGTGCTGACCTACAGTATGAAGATAGCATTACCTCTATGTCCAGTTCACACCGTAGATGACTGGGAAGCTAAGCTCATGGGGATTTTCTCATGCAATGCCTACCCACTGCTTTTTAAGGACTGTGTTTCCAGGGGAGATGAGCTTTTTAAACGATAATCCACGAGTCCCAGAGAAGGCATCCTAAGGAGACAGACACTACCAGTTTCTTAAGGCTTGGGTTCTGAAGCTAGTATGGTATTAATTCTTTCACACTGTTAGCTGAAACCTTTGCAGATCCCACTCCAATTTCACCTAAGGACACAGTTCGTCTGATGGGAAGAAACTTCAAAATTCAGCAGCCATATTTAATATACCATACATGGCCCACAATGTTGAGTAAAGAGGTGATAAGATTTGTATTAAAAAAAAAACAACCTTTCACTGCTGTGCATTTTTCAGTGGTACACCCAGCTCTGAGACAGGAGAAGACAGACAACTATGGGAATGAAGGAAGTCAAGGCTAGAGAACGAAACAGTATTGCCTTAGAGAGACTTATCTGTACCGACAAGGGTGTGTACTAGAACTTTTAGAGTGGTGATAGCTGGGGGCCAGGCTAAGAAAAAGTGCAGTAATTCCTTTTTTTTAAAAATCAAGCTCGAGGACTACATGAGTGAACAGGTGTCATTCTAGTGTCCTTTAATTTAATTGCATTCAAAATTATGTCATTTTATAAGTTATGTAATCAAATTGAAGAGTGCCTTTCTTAGTCCTTTGGAAGAAAATATATATTCTTTTCCATATTCATGCATTTCCTATTGGAAAATTTGAATTGCTTGGAGGGTAGTGGGAGGGTGTGGTGGTGGTGGTGGTTGTGTGTGTGTGTCTGGATGTGTGCTTGTGCGTGAGCTAGGATGGTAGTTATTATTTTTTCGTCCTTAATTGTAGACTTGGCATAACAATCTGCCAAGGATTCTTCAGGGTGAGGCTCTAACAAGCTGTTGAAAGACGAACGAACCCTATTTCTAATTTAAGTTTTACAGGATGCTGTTGCATTTGGCTACTAAATCCAACTCTTCTCGGTTCCATGGCTCTCAAGAGGTGGCTCTTCTAGTTCAAAAATAAATCTCAAGGCTCCAAATGTCAAATGTGAACAAGTTTATCGAAATAGATTCATTAATTTCTGCTGCTTGGATGAGGTTTGTATGAAAGGAAGGAAAAACAACCAAGTTTAGTGTATAAATCTGAACAATTTTAAATGAAAGGTAGACCATCTTGAATTTAAAAATCAACATCATTGTAAGTGACCATTGGAACAGTGTGTATTCATCAATAATTTATCAATTATTGCTGGCTCTCTCTACTAAGCACTTGAACCTGAGAGCAAGAGAATGGCCTTCTCCAAGTCAGGTAGCCAGGCTCATAATAGCAATGATGAAACATATACTAAAGAGGAAAATGGCTTCTATACCCATGAAAATTTGAGTGCAATCAGACTAAATAAATTAATGTACTGAAATGCCAGGTTAGTACTCTGTGAGTTGTTCAGTCTCCACAATTATCAGTCTCCAGAGTTTATGGAAGCATACGTTGTCAAACAAGAAAGCTCCAGGGGAAAAAAATTGAATAACATTTCTTTAACAAGTATGTGCTAGACTAATAAGAATCATACTAAAGATTAAACATCTTAAATCACATCAAGGCAAAAATCTTAGAATCTTGAATGTTTAGAGTGTTGGAGAAGGCTTTATGAACACCTGGCCTCTTGCTCTTTAATAATTAAAATTTAATAATTTTAATAAATATTATAAAATTTAATATATCAAATTTATAATATAAAATTTTAATATTATAATTAATTATAATAATTAATAATTAAATTATTAATAATTTAATAATATTATTAATAAAATAATAATAAATTTTAGAAACATCCAATGGTACTTTTGAGTACCTTGGGATTTTGACTTTTTGCCTAACAAAACTGCACATTTATCTGACTGGAGAGATGACTCAGAGGTTAAGTGCACTGACTGCTATTACAGAGGTCCTGAGTTCAATTCTCTACAACTACTTGATGCCTTTCAATCATCTATAATGAGATCTGGTGCCCACTTCTGGTGTGCAGGTATACATGTAGGCAGAACACTGTACAAATAAAAAATAAATCTACAAAAAAAAACCACCTCTGCACATTTACCATCGGATCCAAGACGTCATTGTGTCATTCTTGATTCTATTAATTTACTTCTGAAACAATGTAAAAGTAATTAATAAAGC
The DNA here is from genome assembly GCF_982192425.1 of Myodes glareolus. Taxonomy (NCBI): domain Eukaryota; kingdom Metazoa; phylum Chordata; class Mammalia; order Rodentia; family Cricetidae; genus Myodes; species Myodes glareolus. The sequence goes on from NC_142051.1 coordinate 30,490,336, forward strand.
CAACACTTATCTACAAGTTGAATGAATTGTTGCTTATAATAAATGGAGGTGAGATGCTGTTAATAGATATGGAAGAAGGTATTGTCTATAGACATGTATCTGGAGTCCTGGATTTGTATAGGAGCTTATGAATTCTACTGGGGTATATTCTCTGATATTGAGGCTAGGTTGTCATTGCTCCTTCCCCTGGGCTACAATGCTGCAGAAATTTTAGATGAAATGTAGGGCGTTACTAATGTTAATGAATAATAAAGGATCCATCACATCAGAGAAGGTTACATCAGTATCATCATTGTTTATCACCAAATTGTTTTTCATAACTATCTCATGATTTCAACAGCATGCCTTTGAAAACAGCTTTATGATGAGACAGTTTTGAAGAAATTAAGGACATTGTATTTATAACTTGAAGCTTGAATTTGAACTCAGGACCACATGGCGCCCAATGTTAAAAGGCTCATTCACTTCTCACCTTGACAGCATTTTCTTGTCCAGGCTTCTCCCATCCATGCCTTCCTCTATCCTGGTTCTCCATCCACATGCCTCCCTAGGGGCTCCCCATTCTTTCCTTCATACACAGTTTGTTTGATTTGTTAATTTAAAAAGTGATGCATTCCTTCTCTATCCACTGTAGAACAGTTCGAAAATAAAAATAAACAAAAAATTACCCACAAAGAAAATAAAACAAATATACTTGAACCCAGAGTCTACCACTGATAATATTGGCAACTGGTAAGTTTCATAGCTTTTGTTACAGAGTGTGTTCATAAGTGACTACCTCATGTAATACTGGTTTATAGCTCCTATTTGATTATTATTAACATTTTAATTTCAAGTATTTGTATAAATATAAAAATGTTTATCATTAAGTATTTATGGTGGGTTTTAATTGTTTTTCTTTTTAATTTTGTTTTTGCTTGTCATATAGGTCAGGGTAGCCTGGAACTCACAGTGTTTAACTGAGGCCAGCCTCACGCTTTTGATTTTCCTGCTTTGGATATTTAGGGCTATGATTACCGGGCTGGTCTACCATGTTCAGTTCTATTATTGATTTTTAATTAATTAATTAATTTTTATGTGCATGGATGTCTTGTTTGCAAGACTGGCTCTGGACCACATGCATACCTGGTGCCCAGGGAGACCAGAAGAAAGCAGATGCCCCAATAATGTAGCTACAAGGGGTTGTGAGCTGCCATGTGGGTGCTGGGATTTGACTCTGGGTTCTCTGGTAGAGCAGCCAGTGCTCTTAACTGCTTCGCTTTTCCTCCAGCCTCTCATTACAGCTTTTTGAGAATCAAATACGCTGTATTTTGCATCACTCTCCTACTTGATAGAATGTCTCTGGTGGATCAGGCCTGTCATTCGAAGTGTGCAAGAAGCTGAGGTGGAATGATCGCAGTCTCCAGGCCTGCCAGGCTGCTGAGTTAATCCAAGGACAGCCTAGGCAATTGAGGGAAATGAAAACCAAAAAGAAGCATGGGATGTAGCTGTTTGGTAGAGCCTTTGCTTAGTATGCATGAGGTTCTAAATTTAATCACCAAAATATAAAAAAATGCATAGATGGTAAATACAGTATATAAAGATATGAAGAGGTGGAGATCCCATTACAGCCTGGAGAATGTGCATCTAATTCTTTAGTTACTTCTTTATCAGTAATTCCATTACTGACTGACATTTTTTCTTAAATATTTCTTTGGTAGCTTTTGAAAATTTACTATCAACAGATAACTTAGTAACTTGAGATATTTAGATATGTACACTGGAACAGAAAGACTGTACACTGACACTTATATATTCTAATTAAGTGGTAATTCGTATAACAAATAGAGACTATAGCTGAACACAAAAAGGAAAATCCACTAGAGATTTAAGCTTTTCCAATAGTGGAGAGGGTGCCTGAACTGGCCTTCTCCTGCAGTCAGATTGGTGACTGACTTAATTGTCACCATAGAACCTTCATCCAGTAACTGATGAAAGCAGATGCAGAGATCTGATGGAGGAGGGTTATCTGTCTATTGTGTTATTTTCATTGGACAATAAAGAGACTGCCTTGGCCCTTTGATAGGACAGAAAATTAGGTAGGTGGAGTAAACAGAATAGAATGCTGGGAAGAGGGCAATGGGGCAGACGCCATGGAATCAGCCACCAGGTCAGACATGCTGAATCTTTTCCGGTAAGCCACCACCTCGTGGTGCTACACAGATTATTAGAAATGGGTTAATCAAGATGTGAGAGTTAGCCAGTAACTAACTCTCTAGAGATAATGGGCCGGGCAGTGTTTAAATGAATATAATTTGTGTGTTGTTATTTCCGGGGCTAAGCTAGCCATGCGGGAGCTGTGTGGGACGAAAAGCAGGCCTGCCTGCAGCCCCTCACTACAGAGATCCACAGTCAAATACTGGACCAAGCTCCTGGAGTGCAGGCTAAGAGAGGGAAGAGGAATTATTTGAATAAGAGGGGAGAGAGGGTCAAGACCATGATGGGAAAACTCACAGAGACAGCTAACCCAAGCTAGTGTGAGCTCATGGACTCTGGACTGACAGCTGGGGAGCCTGCATGGGATGGAACTAGGCCCTCTGAATCTGGGTAACAGTTGGTCTATTTGAGGGGCCCCTGGAAGTGGGACCAGGATCTATCCCTGGTCCATGAACTGGCCTTTTGGAACCCATTCCCTATGGTAGGATAACTTGCTCAGTCTTGATGCAGTGGGAGGGACTTGGTCCTGCCTCAACTTGATATGCCAAGCTTAGTCGACACCCCATGGGAGGCCTTACCCTGTCTGAGGAGAAAATGGGCGAAGGGAGGCAGGAGGAGAAGAAGGAGAGGGAACTGTGGTTGGTATGTAAACTGAATGAAAAATTTAAAATAAAAATTTAAGTTTTCCCAATCTATCTTAAAATTTTCAAAAATTATTAGTACTTATTGTGACTTTAAAGTTATAGTACAAAAATACTTTTCAACTTCTCAAATTATATATCATTACGATTTCAAATATTTTATATACAACACAGTCCTTTAGAATAGCCTTGTGAATAACATAGTTTTAAATTTATAAGTTGGATGTATTGCAGCTGCATAATAGGAGCCAGAATGAAAGTCATTGTATATACTTTCAATATTCTAGCATCCTCTTTAAAAGTAGGAAAAAAAGTACAAAAATAATTAATTTAAATAGTGTTTTTAATAAAACAATAAACCACAAATGTTAGATTGATCTAGAATCAAACTGAAATATATTGCCTTTTCTGTTACTGTCTTTTAACTCTAGTACATGTTTTGTTGTAAGGCGCCATTTGTTGGTTCGTGGCTGCCCAGATTCTAGAAATAACCACACAGAAACTGTATGAACTAAACCACTGCTTGGCCTACTAGCTCTAGCTTCTTATTGGCTGGCTCTTACATCTTAATTTAACCCATTTCTATTAATCTGTGTATTGCCACATGGCTGTGGCTTACCAGGTAAAGTTCTGTCCAGCATTTGTCTCCGGTGAGGCTACATTGCTTCTCTCTCACCCTGCTTTCTTTCTCCCAACATTCAGTTTAGTTTTCCCCACCTAGCTCTGCTCTACCTGATCACAGGCCCAAAACAGCTTCTTTATTAACCAATGGTATTTACAGCACACAGAGGGGAAATACACATCACCTCCTTTTTTCTGTTTAAATAAAAAGGAAGGCTTTAACTTCAGCATAGTAAAATTACATATAATAAAACAGGTATCAAGCAAGAATTACAGTTACAATATTTATATTTACTTTATCTTTTGTCATAACTAACAAAAGCTATAACTATCACTATCTATTCTTCAACTCCTTCTACTCCAGAAGGATATAACATTACCTAAGTAAACAGGGAGTGCATTGTAAGCAACTTCCAAAACTCTAGAATTGACAAAGACATATCACTGCCTGGACAGTCTCCTAAAGTTCTTCCGTATTGTTGGAGCATCCATCTTCAGCCTACAGGCTGACAGTATCCATGAAGCAGAAAATTTCAAACACAGCTTTGCCTGTATTGGCAGTTTGTCAGTCAGTCACTTTCTTCTGTGTCCTGCAGAATGTCTTGCAGACTCTTTCATGAAGCAGGAAACCCAAAAGATCGTCTTACCTTCAGACAAGTTCAGCAGTTATTTCTCTGTGGGTTCTGTATGCCCAGCTCACACAGCATAACATCAAGCAGTCCAGGCAAGAGCAGTTTCTTGCCCAAATGGCTAACCAGCACCATAAGGAGACTCTTCAGTGTCCATCATCCTCTTGAGGTAGATTGGTGTTGCCAGGAACAGATGTGTCTCTTGTCATAAAAAGTTCTAAGTTATTAAAACATTTTAAATGCCATATTTTGAAGGTCCCTGAAAGATCTGAATAATTCCTATTTAACTGAAATATATCTCTCTATATTTAGAAAACCTAATTAATATGACTACAAGCTTGACTATTATAGATGACTATCTATTAACCTATATTTCTTAATTATCATTACATTTTTAAATGAGCTGTACAAACACAATATAACAAAACTGACCTAAAATTTGTGTCAATAAGCCAAGATCCATACCAATGCAAATCTTTATAGCATTTTCCCCTTTAAGTGTAAACAAACTTTATAAACAATTTTGAGGAATATGGGCACAGGTCTTTCCAAACTGCTTCCTGTTTTTTGGTGGTCAAAGTAATTTTGGGGGGATGTTCATGGCTACCTTTGGGGGGATCTTGGTTCATCAAACCACATTAGTCTGGAAGGATTCCATAGGTTCTCATCCTCTGTGGAAACAAAACAAAGACCCTCTTTTAAGCAACATATCCTTAGACCCAAATTTTGAGACAAGATACCTTTAAAGTATCTATGTTGGTTACTTAGCTCCTTAAACATCTAAAAATTCAAAGAAACACAATGCGTAATCCAGATTCTCTATGTACATTCCATCTTTATGTGACATGTTTTTCTTAATCTATTACTTTTTCAACAAGTTTAATATTTATTTTATTATCATTACTCCTTTAATATTTGACTGACTGTACTCTTTTATATTACATTTACTGTCTCTTTACTCTTTTTCTTCATTCTCCCAAGCCTATGTACATTTTTTAAAACACACTGTGTCTCATTTTGAGATCTTTCATGTCTGAATCTGTCCTAATAGCAAATCTGTAATCCTTTTCTGACCAGGATGGCTTCTTAAAATGCTAAGCACTTCTTAGAATTCTAAGCAGCAGCATTGCTAGGGCAAATACGGCACTGCCTGCTTACTCCACCCAGTCCAACATGGTGGAAATCCTTCATTGCCTCTGAGACTGCTGGGTAGGAGTTGTACTTACCACTTCAACTATGATAACCAGTTGGCCCATGCTGCCATCAAGTTACTTGCAGTATGCTGCCCACAAACCCCATTTACCCTTTTAAAAGTTCCAGGTACCAATAGTTTGCTCTGTATTTTCATAGGCAAGTTTTTTTTAAATTTCTTTTTTCCTTCTTATTTTTTATTTTTTAAAATAAAAACATTTTACATTTTACATACCAATCACAGTTCCCACTCCCTTCCCTCCTCACTTTCCCTCCACCTCCCACACCAACCCACTCCCTATCCATTCCGCAGAGAGGGTAAGGCATGTAGCTTGGGGAAGATCCAAGGTCCTACCCCCTATATCTAGGCTGATCAAGGTATCCATTCAAAAAGAATGGGTTCCCAAAAAGCCAGTATAAGCAGTAGGGATAAATCCTGGTGTAGCTGCCAGTGGAGCCACAGTCTGCCCCAACTGTCACCCACATTCAGGTCTTGTTTGGTCCTATGCTGGTTTATATCTTTTATAAAACAACCTTTTCTCATTTTACATACCAATCCCAGTTCCCTCTTCACCCCTCCTCCTGCTCCTCCACCTTCCACGTACCCCACTCCCATCCCTTCATTGGAGACACTTCCCATGGGGAGTTAGGAAGTCAAAAAAGTCTGGTACATCACTTTGAAGAAGGACCAAGTACCTAGTCTGATTAAGGTATCCCTCAAAAGAAAATGGACTCCAAAAAGTCGGGGAGTCAGAAAAGTCTGGTACATCACTCTGAGGCAGAACCAAGGCCCCCCTCCTATATCTAGTCTGAGTGAGGTATCCCTCCAAAGAGAATGAACTCCAAAATGTCAGTTCAAGCACTGGGAGTAAACCCTGGTCCCACTGACAGTGGACTCACGGATTGTCCCAGCCACAAAACTGTCACCCCAATTCAGAAGTCCTAGTTCAATCCTATGCCGGTTCCCCCACTGTCAGTCCAGAGTTAGTGAGCTCCCACTAGCTCAGGTCAGTTGTTTCTGTGGAGTTCCCCATTACGGTCTTGACCCCTTTGCTCATCTTATCGCTCATCCCTCTCTTAGACTGGACTCCAGGAGCTCGTCCCAGTGCTTAGCGGTCGATCTCTGCATCTGCTCCCATCAGTTGCTGGATGACATTTATATGATAGCAATTAAGGTAGACATCAATCTGATTACAGGGGAAGGCCAGTTCAGGCACCCTCTTCTACTGTTTAGGGTCTTAGCTGGGGTCATCCTTGTGGTTTCCTGGGAATTTTCCTAATGTCAGGTTTCTTGCTAGCCCCATAATGTCTCCCTCAATCAAGATATCTTCTTTCCTTGCTTTCCGCCTCTGTCATTCCATCATCTCAGCCTTCTCATTCCCTGGGAGCATGGGCAAGGGGGAAAAAGGCAGAAAGGGAGGGGGAAAGGAGAAGGGAAATGGGGAGGATAGGTAAGTTTTTACAGCTAAGTGGCTGCATCTGGAATAATGATCCATTGCAAATCAGTTAATTCACCTGTGTAATGAAACCGTCTTAAATCCAGTGCCAGGCACATAGTAGATATGCCATATTGAGTTCATTTTTTTTTTTTTTTTTAGAAATTGGGGTGGTAACATTTTGCTCTGTTTCATCCAGCTGCCTGTAGGTCTTTTTCTATTTTTTTAAAAAATTTATTTATTATTTATGCCATGGCAATGCTAAAGCATGCATGGGCAGCCCGCATATGGCGGTTTTGTTGAACTTGTCCATATCGGGATTCATGGTCTAAGTTGATGAGGACAACTGACCGGGTCTGTCTCTCAAGAGGGCACCAGATTTTATTACAGATGGTTGTGAGTCAATATGTGGTTGCTGGGAATTGAACTCAGGACATTTGGAAGAGCAGTCAGTGCTCTAAACCGCTGAACCATCTCTCAAGCTTTTTCTAATAGACTGCCAAAACTCTTTGGTAGTTGGAGTAATTTTGTTGTTGTTGTTTTAAACTTGGAGAATATAGCAAGATCCAGGTTTCTTTCCATTTTTAATTCCTTTACTAGAAGTTTTGTGTGCGAGTAGCAGGAAAAGTGAACACTCCTTAGAGTTTTGATGTTTCAGCTGCTTATCTATGGAAAAGTGTGAACCTACATTGTATTCTATTCTAAGAGAGCTAGGAATCATCAACAAAGGCAATTAACATGAATCTGATACCATCTCCTATCCCGACAAATGAAATGAAGAATCCAAACCCCAAATGGATGTAACTTCCATTTAATGAAAAGGATTCATCTTCGCCGAGGGAGAACCAATGCTTCAAAATAAACCACCCCTGAGAGAGGTACTCTTTTTCAGAGAGATGGAAAATGCTGACTTCAGTTGAGACGTATTTTTATCAGACTGTACAAGAGGTGGCTTTAATACTCAGCAAGTCCACACATGACCCAGACTGAACTGGTTGACTTAATCAGGCCTTTATTATCTTTAAGGTCTTTAAGTAGCATTTAAAAAAAAACCTAACTGGAATATTTAATTAAAAATATCCCAATGAATAATGCTTTGTTGCACCTCTTATTAAATCCCTCAGTCCTTTCAGAGCCTTGAGTGTAATGTAATCAAGCAAGTTATTAAAGATGCTTGTTTCATGTTTGATGAAACCCAAAATAGTGAAGCAGCAAGGTTAATGAGGGCCTGGTCCGTGGTAGAGCCGTTCGGGCATATTTATTTAGGATCTGCCACGCTGTTTACCCACAACAGACATTTCCCTGCTCATGAGCTCATTAAGGAAAACGTGATTCTATTTTTTATCCCGTATACATAAAGGGTTGGCCTCCCACTTCTTTCGGGTGATGAAAGACGATGTCTGTTAGATGGACGGAAGGCGATGTACCTTTCATCTTGATCTTTGATAGTTACAGTGTTGAGTTAGAGAAGAAGGCAGAGGAACAAGAGCACATACTAGATCATGCAGCGCTCAGCGGGGAAACAGCTCATGACAGATCTCCTCAAAGTCAGGAATAGGGAAGTTGCAGAAGAAAACTCTAGACTGTATTATAAAGAATTGAAAAACCAGTGTGAAGCTGTGTGGGGTGAGGCACATCTGGAACCCTAGACTGAGAGAGGTCGATGCAGGAGGATTGCAAATCCCAAGTCATCCTGGGTTACCCCATCAGACCCAGTCTCCAAAGCAACCAACCAAACAGAACGCAAATGTGAAAACTTAGAAATTACTTACCAAACAGTGAGTTTCTTTTCTGGAAAAGGAAGGTACACTTAACAAAGTTACACTTGCAGTTTGTCTTTTTATTTTTCCTCTTTATGATATCTGGCTACAAGCACCAAAGATCCCCATAGACTGCCAAAAACTTCCTCTATGAATCCTTCTATCAAAATATATTACTTCAGGCTGTCCAAGGCCCAAACTTTTAACTTGGAATACACAATGATGATCATTTCTCTAATTATAGTCCATGTAGAAGCATTCTCCTTATAGATCCATTATTGTGTGTACATGTGTGCAGCTGAATATATGTGTATTGCAGGCATGTAGGTGCCTGCAGAGGCCAGAAGGGAGTGTTGCAAGCCCTGGAACTGGAGTTACAGCAATTGGGAACTGCTCAGTGCAGATGCTGGGAACCAACCTTGGTCCTCTGTAAGAGTAGCAAGTGTTCTTAACAGTTGAAACATCTCTCTAGTCCCTAAGCTGGTCATTTTGATATTAAGCTTTTAAGCCTTTGAGAAGGACTTTGTATAATCTCATATTTCCCTAATTTATTCCAATGGGGAAACTTCTTAAAATTTAACATCTTGTGCAGCAACTGTTCAAGGCGAATATTTGGGGAGGTGCTGCTGTGGAACCATAATATTTAAACTGGCCAGAGTTCCAGACCTTTGAGATCCCCCAGTTTGTAAACCCAGAAGTGAAGAAGTAAAGAAACAGATGCTTGCAGATAAGCCAGCTAAGCAACTTGCTGATCAAACCCAACCACACAAGCCCTGGGATTCAGATTCCTGCTGGATGCTTTTATTAGAGCTCCATTTCGACAAGCTGGCCTCAGAACAGCCAGATGGTGGTAACGCCTTAATTCTCATTATAACCGACGGCATCGTGGAATGTTCTGTGTCTTCTTTCAAGGAGGTAGCAATGCAAGGGATGAATCCGTGATGGCCAAAGATTAAAGATGTAGCCTCGTGACTCAGAAGCTGTAAGTACCAGTTGCTTAACATTTTATGCCTCCTTTTCCATATCTACAACCCGGGATTATAGTAGCTCTCATCACATTGAGTTCTTTATGAAAGTCACATGGTTGGGAAACAGGAAAAGAGCTCAGTTGGTGATGCCCTTGCATTATCAACATGAAACCTTTAGTTCCATCTCCAGAACACACCCACATATAAAACTTGGTGAGGAGGCACAAACTGAAATCCCAGTGTCTCCAGGAAACAAAGTCAGGTGACCTTTGAGGAATCATTGGCTAGCCATCCTAGGAGAATGAGAGACTTAAAAAATAAAATGTGGATCACTCCCGAGGAACAACTCTTCAGGTTGCTCTCTGACTTCCATATGCAAATGTACAGGTGCATATATGCAAATGCAGCCCCTCCTCCCACAAACACTTGCATTCAATTACATGCAAACATACATGTACACATATACAAAGAAAAAATGAAGCTCATAGAATTTAATAACAGTCCTGCCTGTCACCCAGCAGGCACTACTTCAGTTTCAAATATAAAATATTTTATCATCAGTTTATGTCATAACACTGACTTTGGTAAGGTAAGGATGGCGGGATGGAGGTTCTCTCCCTGCCAGTGTTGTAGGAAGGCAGAGAGGAAGGGAAAAGCAGAAAGAAAAACTGCCTTACCTTCCATCAAAGAAATATTAATTTTTTGATATTATTGCTGTCATTTATTGGATTTGACTGATTGCTAAAAGGCAGGAAGAGGCCTGCCTTCATCAGGAAGGAATGCTGGAATTTCTCTGGGTGACTTCTAGATTGTGGGCCTCAGAATCACAGCCCGGTGGGTATGGTTCAGACATGCTTGCTTCTTCCACTATACTCAGGTTTACTCCCCTTGTATAATACAGAAGTGAAAAGCAATGCCTTGAGTAATGAAGGACCCTTCCCCTTCTGTGGACATTTGTTGGCAGTCTTTGGTCTACAGTGCTGTTCCCTCCTCTACCAGGGCTGCAGGCCCCCTCCATCTTTCTGCTCAGACCGTACTTACTGCCTTGTGGTCACAGAGCATGGTTCTCCCAGCATCATGTTACAAACAGATAAGAACAGCAAGAAAGGCCAAGGGCTAAAGGCTATTGTAGTTGAACCTGCTCTCCTTTTATGTTCTCCTGGAAGCTCCACACTCTGCAAGTAATTAATAACTCCTTAAGCACACATGTTAAAAGCTGCAGCATTTAACATGATCTGGAGGGAGAGCTAGGGAATAGCATCTTTAAGTGACATGGGTTTTATGCTTATCAAAATTGCAGCTGGCTCTGGTACCCACCGCAGTATTGCAGGAATAAAGAAATTACGTTTCCTTATGTCTTCTTTTGTCTGTGCAGCACACTGGGATAAGATTGCCCTCCTCACCCCCCAACTAAATTGTTTTTACTAACTTTCATGTCCTCAGCATTCAATTCCAGTGCCCCGGTCCTCTGTGAAACGTTTGCATCCCAATCTGGCAGGGTCAGTCCCACCTCCTTGCTTCCCCTAAAGCATTATCTTTGCTCCGTCTCCAAAGACGGCAATATCTTAAAGGCCACAGTATGAACTCCAGCAGTTAACTTACAGTTGCTGACTGATGAATGCTTGTTTGATGCACAAAGGGAAAATGAATATATAAAAGAATGGAATGAGCCGTGGGGTATATGACTGAAAAATGGAACATTATTTTTTTTTTATTGCACAAAGTAGTGACTTTTCGAAGCTCAGCTGTTCCTTTCTATTTATCATTTAGAAAATAATATTTACTTGGTGAGTTATTATATCATGAAACTAAGTGAAAGCATCGAGATTACTAAGACTACAGACAATGGGGTTGTACAGTTTTTATGTTTATCATCGCTTTTTATTCATCCCATGAAAGGCTTGATTCAAAGCTGGCTTGGATAAATACTGAATGAAGGAGCATTGAATCCAAAGGAGAAGAAAGAATGCTCAAGAGTTAGCAAGATTCCAAGCAAGATGTTATTAATGTCATTGTTCTGAGTGAATAATTTAGGGGTGTAATAGCTAAGTAATTAACAGTTACAATAATTATTACTTAAAGTGACACTATATAGGAAGCTAGCATTTTTTCAACTTATTTTAAGATGTATGGGGTAACTGTGTTGATCATTCATGCTTTTGCATTTTCACCACCACGCATGTGCCGCTTCAGTCTAGAATTAAGAGATTTTGTGCCTACAAACGCCTGGGGTCTAATTCTGAGAACTAGTGTCCCGGTATAAAATTGCATTTTGTGAATAACTGTTCTTATCATGAAAACTGAGAGGTATTCTAATTTGCGTGCAGTATAGCTGTTTGCATTTTAAATAGCAAAGTGATGGAGATTCATGGGTTTGGTTGTATCTGGTGTGAGGCAGAAGAAAGCATGGACTTGGCCTCTTTGTTTTTTGTTTTATTATTATTATTAATTTATAAAAATTTCCACTTCCTCCTCTCCTCCCAATACCCTCCCACCCCCCCCCCCCAATCCCTCTCCTCCTCCCTCTCAAGCCCTAAGAGCAGTCAGGGTTTCCTGCCCTGTGGGAAGTTCAGGTTCCTCCCCCACTCCCTCCAGGTCTAGGAAGGTGAGCATCCAAACAGACTAGCATCCCAAAAAGTCAGTACATGCAGACGAAACAAGTCCCAGTGCCATTATCAATGACTTCTCAGACAGCCCCCTTGTCAGCCACATTCAGAGAATCCAGTTTGATAACATGGTCGTTCAATCCCTGTCCAGCTGGCCTTGGTGAGCTCTCATTAGATTAGTCCCCTTGTATCAGTGGGTGAATGCACCCCTCGCGTTCCTGACTTCCTTGTTCATGTTCTCCCTCCTTCTGCTCCTCATTTGGACCTTGGGGGCTCAGTCCAGTGCTCCAAAGTGGGTTTCTGTCTCAATCTCCATCTATCTTCGGATGAAGGTTCTATGGTGATATGCAAAATATTCATCAGTATGGTTATGAGCCAAGGCCAGTTCAGGCACCCTCTTCTCTGCTGCCCAGAGAACAATCTGGGGACCTCTCCTTGGACCTGGGAACCCCTCTAGAATCAAGTCTCTTGCAAACCCTAAAATGGTTCCCTTAGTTGAGATATATACTTCCCTGCTCCCATATCCATCCTTCCTCCCTCCCCCCATCCCATTCCCCCAAGCTATCCCCCATCCTCCCCTTCTCCCTTCTCTCTAACCATCGCCCCTTATTTCCACCCCCTATCCCCCATGCACCCAAGTTTGCCTGGCAATCTTGTCTACTTCCAATATCCAGAAGGATAACTATATGATTTTCTTCAGGTTCACCTTCTTATTTAGCTTCTCTAGGATCACGAATTATAGGCTCAAAGACCTTTAATTATGGCTAGAATCCACTTATGAGTGAGTACATACCATATTCCTCTTTTTGGGTCTGGGTTACCTCACTCAGTAAAGCATTTTCTATTTCCATCCATTTGCATGCAAAATTCAAGATATCATTGTTTTTACCGCTGAGTAAAATTCTAATGTGTATATGTTCCACACCTTTATTAACCATTCTTCTATTGAGGGGCACCTAGGTTGTTTCCAGGTTCTGGCTATTACAAATAGTGCTGCTATGAACATAGTTGAACAAATGCTTTTGTAGTATGTTAGGGCATCTCTTGTGTATATTCCCAAGAGTGGAATTGCTGGGTCTTGAGGGAGGTTGACTCCCAGTTTCCTGAGAAACCGCCACACTGATTTCCACAGTGGCTGCACAAGTTTGCATTCCCACCAACAATGGATGAGTGTTCCCCTCACTCCACATCCTCTCCAGCATAAGCTCTCATTGGTGTTTTTGAGTTTAGCTATTCTGACAGGTGTAAGATGGTATCTCAAAGTTGTTTTGATTTGCATTTCCCTGATCGCTAAGGAGGTTGAGCATGACCTTAAGTGTCTTTTGGACTTGGCCTCTTTGTAAGATCATAGTGATGAACGTGTCTTTAGGTGAAGAAAGGGAATGCTCTCTCTTGTAATCCAGCTGGGACCAAACCCAACTGGGAGCGTCAGTTCTTTGACTATCTAGTTTACTGAGAAAAATTGGAAAAAAGTGGGGTGGTTGGGGGTGGGGGAGAGAAAGCAAACTTTCTACTCTACATTTATGCTTGGTGGGTAGTAGGAAAACGAGAATGCAAAGCAGAACCAAGGAGTCAAGATTTCTTCTCTTTTCTAAAGAGAGGACAAAGATCAGTTTTCAAGAGAAAGGAAAGGAGTGAACGAAAGGAACACTTAACAGTGGGAAGTAGTCACCATGACAATGACCTGCTAGTTACAGAAATGGTGACATCTTCTTTCCTGAACTGCCCTAGCACCAGCCATTACAGATCCTGAATACACCCCGCTGTAACCATGCAGGAGAAGCTGAGGAAGACAGAGTAGGTACCCACTAGAGGACTGGGGGGGGGGGAGTCCTTGCTGCCGGTTTTGTCCGTTTGTATTTGATGGAATACATGGAGACTATGGAGTCACAAAGGAAGAAATAAAATACATCACACCCATGAACTGATATTCCTTACCAACTCTATGTCCCTCACTGTTCATCCGCTGACTTTCCAAGGGACAGCAGCTGATAAAGGGTGTTGCCTCACTAACTTGGAAACTGAACACCAGCTAAAGTGTTTACAAATTTGGCTCCTATTGTATATACCAGTTTGGGTTTGTGGAGAGAGAGAGAGAGAGAGAAAGAGAGAGAGAGAGAGAGAGAGTTCATGTGCATGAGTAGAAGCACATGTGTGCCTTGGCACACTTGCAGAAGTCAGAGACAAGATATTAGTTCCCACCTTCCACCTTGTGTTGGCAACAGGGTCAATTTGTTGTTCATTACTGGGTATGCGAGACTATGAGCTTCTAGGGGTCAATCAGTTTCTAAGAATTCATTCACCTGTCTCCATCTTCCATTTCTTCAAAAGAACACTAGGGTTATGGGTGTATAGTACCATAGCCAGTTTTGCATGAATTCTAGGGCTTTGAACTCAAATCCTCACAGTTGCAAGTGCACTACTCACTAAGTCATTTCTCCAGATTCAGTTTGGATTTTAGCCCCACTCCTCAAATTAATCACCAGGGGAGCTTCAAGAGCAATCTGATTCATCTCTGAAAAATCTAAATTCAGTAAGAATTAAATTTACAGCCTCCATCTCATTCTACATATTTTGTCATTCTCTCTGCTGCACACATAAAAGTTTATATAACACATTAAATTCTTGTTCAAAGACAGAAATAATATAAAAGCATAGAGAACACCACCAAATTTAAATTTCTCCAGAAATAATCCTCGTCAGGAAATGTTTATGTATGACCTTCAAATGCTTAGGAAAGCAAACGTTAAGACTTTCTGAGACTGATTCTGCTAAATTGGGTGAAGACTTCAAAGCCCAAGGACCCTAACTCAACCACATATTGGAATTTGTTTCACTTAGTGAGGAAGGGGATGTCACTGATTTATATTTGGTAAAATAGAAAAGTTACAAGAAGGTTGGACTTTCTATTTGTGTTTTAGTTTCATTTGAGGGTGTTTGTTGTTTGTTTTGATCTTTTTTTTTTCTCTCTAGGTGAGAACAAAGGGAGCTCAGGCAGTAAAGTAATAAGAAGAGACTTTAGTGGGAAAAACACATCTCTCATCAAATATTTGTTTTCAAATGTATTTTATTTATTGATTCTTTCATTCTCTTACAATGCTTGGTGGGATAAAAGGGAGGTCTGCACACATGTCTTATTTTAATGGCAGAGGGAAGCTTCCTACGCCTGAGCCATGGCCACAGCCCTTATCATATATTTGGCAACACACTCCATATAAATGACATATGTCACCGATATTCTGTATCCTCAATGAGTGACTAATCCAGATGAATACATTTGGCAGTACAATTCCATAACAGAGGTAGTAAAAGTAGCATGAACTCAAATGCTTAGCACTGCGTCACCAAACAGATGCACAGTTAAGTTCTGAGGGGGGGGGCTCAGTAGAAGAGAGCACCTCAAAAGATTTGCTGTTGTTTCATTAGGAAACAATCATAGACAGAGACGCTCTAGACTGATGCAAGAGCAAAGCCAGGAATAGCCTGTGATATCATTGGATAAAAAGACATTGCCCAATCTACAAAGTCAAAGGGGGGAATTTGTTCTGCTGAACACGAATACTGAAGATCCAGCCTGTAGGTACTCGAGCAGGCTACCAGCGAACGGCAGCTCTCTTTTAGGGACATTTCTCTGTCGCAGAATGGAAAGAGGAAGTGGTTACGTGACTACTAATGAAGAAAAGGGGGTGCTGTAGAATCCACGTCAGCGTGGGGACAGAAGCAATGGAAAGGAAGGGAGAGATTAAAACAAAGAATAGCCTGAACCTAATGACAAACTATTCCACGGGTTGACCATTAGTTCTGATTTCTCCAGCATCCCCAGCATCCCCAATTTATATCTGATGAACCAATGTCATTACTGATCCATTCTGTGTTCTTGAGTGAATAATGTTATCGTCATTTTTATATACAGAAAAACGGCTCTAGCCGAGGCAGTCGAGATAGTGAAATGGTCTCGCAGTACTTTCAAGCAGTATAGGGAATGTGGCCAGCCAGGCGAGAGAAGAATTCCATTTTGGACATGTTACAGGGAGGATAAGCAGGATTTCAAAGCGTAAAAGCTCAATAGGCACCTGAAATAAGAGGCAAACCGAGGAATGGACACCCTAGAGACTGAATATGTCGTCATCTGTCTTGTTATTCTGTAAAAGCCAGTTTGTACCAAGCACCGTGCAGTTTGGATTCTGACCGTGAGGTGATGACGTGAATAAAGAAAGACATTAACAACATCGAGCATCATCTACCACAGGCCAATATGCAACCAAATGCCTGGGGGACATAGTGGAAGATAGTAATTCATAAACCACTTTCAAGGTAGGTGGTGGCGGCGCATGCCTTTAATACCAGTACTCAGGAGGCAGAGGCAGTCGGATCTCTCTGAGTTCAAGAACAGCTTGGGCAACAGAGCAAGTACCAGGACAGGATCCAATAGCTACACACAGAAACCCTGTCTCGAAAAAAAAAAAAATCTTTTTCAGTAGAGGTGACAGAGTTCTTCTTGTCCCACCCACTTAACACTGCGGCTTACTTTCAACTATTGTCCTTCAGATATATTTGACTACACCCAGAATCATTGAGTCACTATCTGATATTCATGTTGGATGATCCCTCCTCCTTGAATAAACACCTGTTGCCACAACTTCACACACATACACATCACACATGTATGCATGCACACACGCACGCCGTTAACCACATTATCTCAAAAGCCTTTCCCTAGCGTTTCCACCTACTTGTTTTCTACTGATGTCTACTAACAATGAATTGCTAAACTTCCCTGTGCTACTACCTCCTCCTGTACTTCAAAGCCTAGGAACTCATAACATGTGCTACTTACTCCTAAGATCATTCTCATTTAACAATTATTTATGTGTCAGTGATTTTTCTGAGATCCTACATACCCATGCCTCTTCGTTCAAGCACTCCATCATTGAACTCTTCTGTTTGTTTGTTTTTCAAGACAGGGTTTCTCTGGGTAGCTTTGGAACTTGTCCCGGAACTCACTCTGTAGACCAGGCTGGCCTCGAACTCACAGAGATCTGCTTGCCTCTGCCTCCCAGGAGCTGAGATTAAGGGCATGCACCACCACTGCAGGCTGAAATGCTTCTTTTATTTTTTAAAAAAATCATTTACATACCAACCAGTTTCCCCTCTTTCTCTCCCCTCTTCACAATCCCTGCACCTTCCCCCTACCCTCCATTCACTCCTCAGGGAGGGTAGGGGATCTCATAGGGAGTTAACTAAACCTGGCCTATCTTGTTAAGGCAGGACCAGTTCTCTCCCCGCTGCATCAAGGCTGAGCAAGGGATCCCAGCAAAGGGAATGAGCTCCAAAAACTGGCTAAAACTCTTAATGTAAGTATCTAAGGTCTAGGTTAGGTATCCTTTGTGTGTGGGCTATTTCTCTATGTCACACAACTCTTAACTTGGCAATACTCATATTCCATAAAACTTAATCATTTTAATACTTTTTCTTTATATGTTAGTGGGCAAATTAAAACCCTAGCACTTTGATTACAGCATTTTCAGAATATCTCTTCAACTTTTATTATAAATGATCTCACTTATCTACCTTACTATACTTACTAAAAATTTATAATAAAATAAAGAGGTCTTGGAGTTTTAATACATATGACATAAAATAGGTATTACCTCATTTATTGGAATGGCTATTTTACTAACAGTATCATAATGGAATCAATTGCATTTTGTAATCATATTTATTTAAGCTGTTGTTTGCTTCCGTATGATATAATGCACTGAAGGAAAGAGAAATAGCTTCTAAATTTAGAGCGTATATCATTCCTAATATTAAGGTTACAAATAGGTTTCGATTTCCAGATGGAGAGGGTCCTGAGCCAGTGTTCAAATTCTTTCCCATTCTTTGTGAATGTACCAATGCTGCATGGCATGCTTGCTGGGTGCTGAGAGAGCCTTGCCTCTCTCCTGAGGCTGCTGCATCTACAGCTGAATTGACCCCCAGCATCCCGCTGGCCATAGAGAAAGGCACAACTTTAGATAACATGGGAAGAATAAAAAGAGGGTGGCCTCGAGCTTTTCAGGGAAGCCCTCCCTTATGGTGACTGCCTTGAAGAGCAAGGGTCGAGCTGGGATGTGTCTGAGGCATGTGATTTAGACACTTAGCACAATAAAATTCCGCCGACTTTTCAAAGGCATCTCCCACATGCTTAATGTAGGTGTTTCTTGCTTCATCTGTGTAGCCCGACCTTCAGAGCATGGACGGTGTTATGGAAGGCAGCCAGTGCAGACGAATCAAGAAGGTAACTTCCAGCAACTTCATCACCATCACCTTCCAGTAGGGTAGGTGTAATTTGCCAAGCATCCATCTATCTTTACCCTTGGAAACGTGAGTAATGTTCTTATACTTTTAATTTGTGCCTGTTCTGTATATTAAGAAGCCTATGGACATAGCCAGAAATTAAATGAGTAGACATGCAGGCTTGAGATTCAAATAGTGGCATGGGAAAATATTTTTACTGCAATAAATACATCTCTGATGTCTTTAGGGGAAATTGAAGAGTATTTTATTGACCGAGATCAAACAATCAGTAATTACCACCCAGAGGCACAGGGCAAAATTGCAGCAAGTAGAGGCAGCATTGGCTTGCATCATATATGCCGGCACCATTTTGGGCGATGCCCAGGCATTTCCATAAGAAGCTTATGTAAGTTCCTTAGAGAGATGCCTGGGCATAGACCAAGACAGTGTTTGCCGGGAAGTCAGTTCTACTAGGGTTATATAAAGAGATCTTGGTTGCCCTTATCTGATACCTGGAAGCTGGTTATCCATCTCCTAAGGTCTTCAAAAATCCTCAGATAACTAGAAAGCAGAAATCATGCTGGTTCACTTAAAGGAAAGAGCCTTTTTATTTCCAACCCTTTATAAACATTATTCAATCAGTCAATTTGTTATCTATATTATAGATATCTCATTACAATATCCTGAGTGATCATGGGTTGATTTTGGGTCCTGATTCTTTGTTTGCTTTGTGATACTAGTGGACAGACTCATGGAGTCACACATGCTTGACCATGGAGCTATAGCCATAGTCTGTCTGTCTGTCTGTCTGTCTGTCTCTCTCTCTCTCTTTCTCTCGGTGATATGTGTGTGTGTGTGTACATATACATACATATACACACAAATACATATACAAACACACACACACACACACACACACACACACACACACACACACACACATTCTTCTCCATGGAACCCAGTAATGAGTCCTTGTTCCCTCCTGGATAAAATGTATCCATCTTACTCGGGACAGTTCCTTACTTGGACAGGTTCCTTCAGGACCTGACCAAAGGATGGATTTCTTGTGATTCCCCGCTTTGGGCTCTAACACTTCAAAAATGACATTCAGTTTCAGGCTGTTACACATGTCTTTCACATCCATATGGCCCTTAATAAAGTCAGTGACTTTGAACCGAGCATTGTTGTATGTTCCTGGTCCCCCCCACCCACACACACACACACTGAAGTTGCCCACAAAGTCTTCCTTGACTTGCCTTGGTGTTGACTCCAGTACCTTAAGCTGCTTCTCCCTCTGCTGTCGGTATTTAAACCATTAACTCATGCACAGCTGATTGCCCCTTAGTGTCTTTTACATCATGGATTACCTTTGCCCCTTGAGAACTTCCTTTCCCACAATTCTGTTTAGGGAAGCTAACATCGCAATCATTTAGGCTTTAATTAACTAAGACGCAGCTTTCTGAGGACAGATTTCTGTGTCCCGTTTTTAGCCACACCCATGCTAAATCCTTTTTTTAGATATTTGTTATTTTTTTTAACTTGGAAAGTTTTAAAAAATAAAGGTAGGAACTGTTATTCTTTGCTGTCACTTTAAGAACTGACCACGCCCACCCCAGCCACTTCTGACCTCCCTGCCACCATCTTCTCTCTCTCTTGTGTGTTTGTCTCATGTCGTGTGTACGTGTGTCTTTGTTCTCTCTACGCTTTTCTTATGTCTCTCTGTTTTTCTCTTCTTTAAGTAATAAATGTCTCCCTCTTCTTTAAATAATACTATGTCCTGTGAGCCTTTTATCCGCCGTAACCGCCCGCCTGACTCCCCCAGCCGCATGGTGCTGCCACCCTGGAGATCTCGCAGGGACCCACAGCCATTCTTGTCGGACTAGAAGCTGCTCCGCAAGCCACCTGGGGCATCCCAGCATCATATTCTTTTTAAAAGAACAATAGGAACAATTTCCTTAGTGTTTTTAGAAGATAGACTATTCTCACCTCACTTTTAAAATTCTGCACTAAGGTGAAAGGCATACAAGGCAGAAGTGATCTCCTAATAGGACTCAATGATTGAACCGTATAGTTGCTATTACCTAGACTTACATTCCCTAATGAATCGTGATCCATTTTAAGAGATATAACTGAAATAGAAAATCCTGTGTCCATCTCCTTTAGACTTTAAGGCTACGGTTTCCTCACCAGTACTTCATAATGGTCATTATACACTGGACAAGCTTCTCATTCAGCAAGAGTGTGATATACGCTCATGTTGTCTTCTTTGAGGGCCACAGTTGTAACTCATTTGTTGAATAATATCAGGACCTCGTAATGCACAACGATTTTAATTAATCAATCAATAAATTCCTAGCTTTCCAGTCATGACTTTACTCTGATATTCATTTTGTCTTAAGGAAATGAAGCGGAAAGTGAAAGTAAACGGGGATAATGGACCCTGGAGCTGGTGGCTGTTTCCTCCCTAAATAAGAAAATGGCTAACGTCTTTGAGATTGAGCTTCTTTATCTATCAAACAGTAAAAGAATAAGTGAAGATAACGAGAGTGTTCTTTACAGAGCTTTATTAAAATATCGGTTTTTAATTTTTTATTATTTTTTATTTTTTTATATTTTTATTTTTATTAATTTTATTTTGATTTGATTTTTATATTATTTATATTATATTTTATATTATTAAAATATCAGTTAAACGGCAGGTGTAGGAGTACAGAATGTAGGCTTGATTTTCCTCATGTGTGATACGCTTCGGCTTTTTTAAACTAAGTTTCTAATATTCTAGCTGGTTTATTATTTCAAACGTTTTTAATCCTAAAGAAAATCTGGGGGAATTTATTTTTATTAATTCCATTTTTGAGAACTCTGGGAAAAAAATCCGAGTTAGACACCAAACATCTCTCAATTCAGTACAACGAATGTATTTTAAGCTCATGAGTAAACCCCAGGATTAAGAAAAATAGAGCTTTGTGGTTTCTGACCTGCCATGGGAGAAATTTACAAGTTGCTACTCCATCCAGAAAGAAGTGAAAAAATCTGAGAAAACTGAAAACCAAATACCATTTTGTTGTTACAGAGAAGTGAGGTTACTGAGCAAATGTTTGCCCCAGATCTGAGACACAGAGAAGCGAATATGGAGGAAGAGTCGCTCCTTGGCCTGAGTAGAAGAAACTAATGAGAAAAGCCTGAACTGAACCGGTTGTGTTCCAGGTGGCGCACACCTGCAGGGGCAGCCGCTACAAAGACCTCATTGCCTCCAAGGGGAGTTAAAGGATACTGGGCACTCAGTCACGGAGAGTCCTCGGACTTTTGTGGACTTTACCCCCCGGAGTTCTGTGAGGACTCCACAGTAAATATCAAAGATAAACCCTTCTGCTTCCAGCAGGAAGATGGAAAAAGAAACCATTTTGAAGTACACTAAAGTGTTCAGTCTTTACCAAGGTCTGCTCTCCAGAGAAACCCTTTAACAAGACCCCAAACTTCTGGTGAGCAGGCACCGTTAACACTCAATTCCAGCTGGCATCCACGTGTAGGACAGAAAATAGCCAACTCCGGGCTCCTCCAGGGAACCTACGGAAGGAGGGAAATAGAAGGCTCTGCTCACTCCAGTCATCCAGGAGATAACTGAGAGGTGTTTGCAAAGCTTAAAAACCAGAGGCTCCAGCTCACTAAGAGAGAGATCTACCCACTCATGGGGCTTTAGAATGTTGCTTCTACGTTTACACGCTGCTACCACATCGCTAATGTTCTTTTGTATCTTTTTATTTCCCCCCTTAGCATGCATTGTCAAGTTATCAAGAAAAAGTTACAAAGCAAGCAAAACAGCAAAACCAATCACAGGCAGAGATAGTATCTGAACCTCACTCAGGTATAGCAGACATCTTGAAATTATCCGATGGAGAATTCAAACACCTATAATTGAGATATTAAGGCATCTAATGGGTAAGGTAGATGTCATGCAAGAACAAATAAGCAATAGAAGCAGAAAACTGTAAAAACCCAAAGATTGAAAAGCACATAGCAGAAACTAAGAACCCCCATGATGTGTTTGTTAGTGGACTAGACACAGTGGAAAAATAGGACCAGAGGATGCCCCCCCCCCGACAAAAACTTTGATATCAAAAGTGAGCAATAAAAAAATACTGGAATAACTTCAAAACAGACCATCCCAGAACTGTGAGACATCTGTTAATGAAGGAATAAATACATAGTAATGGTACAAAGTAAAGAAAGACATGAGCAGAAGAAATATTTAAATTGATGGTAATTGAAAATTGCTCAGTTTACTGTTGGAAACCAAACCACAGGTTTGAGATGCCCAAGAAACCCAAGCAAGATGGAGAATATTCAGCATACATGCATGCGATTTTCACACTACACAGATCAAAGGCTCATAGACAGGCTTTAAAACCCATTTTATCTACACAAGAGCAAGAAGTAAGATGTTCATCTAAATCCTTACTAGAAATCATATGAGTATGATATTCAAACTGTTGCAAGAGAATAGGCCCCTGGACTTCAGTACTCTATTAAAGCTAAAAGAGAAATAGGGACGTTCTGAGAAAAAAAAAATCTAGGGACTTATAAGAAATGTTCAGATGTGGACTAAAGGGGAGAAGATGATGAGTAACAAACTGGGGTCTGAGCTGAAAAAGAAGAGCATCCAAGAAGAGAGACGCGAAGGTTAAATGAAGCCTTTGTTTTTCCATGTTCTTAATGAACGCAGAAGATAAACACGTCGTTGAAAATGAAGAGAACAATTACGCCTTTAATTATGCATCATATACTTAGTTGCAGGTAAAATGAAGGCTGACAACGATGTGAAGAACGTGAGGAAGGGATTGGGTTATTTTGTGTTGAGAAGTGCTTATACTCCCTGTGACGTCGACCGGCTTTGCTTATTTACTTCTTTATGCACACACACATGCATGAGCACGCAGGAGCCATGTGCACCCCCACACACATTTATGTGGAGGTCAGAAGACAAGATGCAGCAGTTAACTGTCTCCTACCAGCAAGTGGGTCCCTTGAATCGAGCTCAGGTCACTTGACCTGGCAGCAAGTACCTTTACCCACACCGTCTTGCAGGTCCTGTATAGCATTATTTGAAAGTGAGATTGATTAGTGATGAATGCATTTCGAAAACTCTAAGGCAATAATTAAAATTAGTAATAAACAGATAAATAATCTAAAACTGTAGCTAAAATGCTAAGAAAACAAAGGAAATGAAATAATATAAATGTTAAAGTAATACCACAGAGGGCAGAGAAAATAACTCTAGAAACAAAGGGGCCTGAAGAGATGTCTCAGTTAAGAGCTTATACTGCTCTTTAAAAGGACATGCAACCAGACCAACATGCAGAAAACACAATATGCATTAAAAAACCAGAAACTTAGAATAACAGAAGAAACGGTACCTTATATAATATATATCAATTTAACTGTATTAATTTTCACTTTGAATGCCAATGATCTAAATGCACTGATCAAAATGCAGATATTTTTGAGCCTCAGGGAGGGTCATACAAGACGGTCAGACAGTATGTTGTCTATAGGAAACACACTTTTGGTATAAAGACACACACGGATTGACACAAATAGATGATCAGGAATAATGGTTTATGCCTTTAATTCCAGTTAATCTGAAGGCTGAGACAAGGAAGATCACCTGAACCCTGAAGTTAGAGGCCAACCTGAGCAAGGTAGTAAGGCTGTTTTATCGGGGCAGCAGAAAGGTAACTGGTAATTAAAACACTATGCTGGAGAGAAAGCAACTGCAAGCCACAGGGAGGTGAGGGGTAGGAGGTGGGAAGATTGGGGGTGAGAAGGGTGTTTAGGCTCTAGGAAGGCAGACTTAGCTCCCCACCCCACGCTGCTTGATCTTTGAGAAAAGAGCAGAAAAACTAAGTGGAGAAAAGATAATCATTTTAGAAACAAGTGGGGAAGCAACTGGACATTCATATGCAAAAGACAGAATCTAGACCACGTATCCTTTATAGAAGTTAGGTTCAAGGGATCGCTTATTTGGAACGAGGAAGCTTCAAGAAGATAATATAGGAGAAAATTCGTGAGCCCTTTGGTGATGACTTCAAAGCTGTGTTTTATTAGACTTATGGAGAAACTAGATTTGAAAAAAAAAAGCTAAATCTTTGTGTGTGTGTGTGTGTGTGTGAGAGAGAGAGAGAGAGAGAGACAGAGACAGAGAGAGAGAGAGAGAGAGAGAGAGAGGGAGAGAGAGAGAGAGAGAGAGAGGGAGAGAGAGAGAATAAAGAGAAGTCACAGACCAGGGTAGAATATTTGTTAGAGATGCAGCAAATTAAAGAATTTGTGGAGTTTAGAATGAGAATGGCCCCGGGATGTTCCTATCCTTGAGTGGAACTCTTTGAAAGGATTCGAAGGATTAGGAAGTGTGCCCTTGTTGGAAGAACTGTGTCTCTTGAGGTGGCCTTTGAGATTTCAAAAGACCATGCCAGGTCCAGCCTCTCTCTGTCTCCCTACTGACTTCAGATCACGATGTAGAATCACAACCACTTCTCCAGCACCATGTCTACTTGTGTGCCTCTGTGCTCCACACCATGAGGATGATGGACTAAGTTTCTGAAACTTAGGGAGGCAAGCCAGCCTCCAACTAAAATCTTTCTTTTACACGAGGTTGGCTTGATCATGGCATCTTTTCATAGCAATAGAACAGTGACTAAGACAAGACTGTTACTTAAAACATAGGAACTATGGACTCTAGACAATACGATCCACCAGTATAAGTTTACCAACTTTAGTAAATGCCCTACTCTGGTAGGGGATGGGTAATAGAAAGAGAAAGCAGGGAGAATCTGGGAAATTTCTGCACATTCCCTTTCATTTTTCATGAACTTCAAACTGCTATAAAAATAAAATCTATTATCAGAAGAGGAAGAGGAGGAGAAGGAGGAATCATTGATCTGTCCAAGAAGACAATCTTGCTGGGAAAGCAGACATTCAATAAATTTACAAATAGTAACCAATATTTTCAATTATTTTTCATTTGTGTGTGTGGGTGTTTTGCTTGCATGTTTGTGTACCATGTGCATGCAGTGGTTTCAGAGGCCAGAAGAGGGTGTCATATCCCCTGGGACCAGAGGGCTCACAACTGGGAGCTGGGAGCTGTTGTGTGAATGTTGAGGATTGAGCCCTTGTCCTCTGAAAGAGTAGTCAGTGCTCTTAAGTGCTGAGCTACTGCTCCAGCCCAAAGCTAACGTTATGCATTCAATTGCCTTGTGACAGACATTTAAAAAGTATCACTCTGATCCTTAACAACTTGCCTAAGAAGATGGTATTATTATCCTTAGTGTGACCTTGAAGAAACTTAAAGGGGTCAAATACCCATCTTTAGCTAACACACCCTCCAAGAAGCTTCAGGGCTGGGGTTCAAACTCAAGCAGTCTGGATTTGGAACCTCTCTACCTTTTAACACTATATGCTAAGACCTTATCTTTCTGATATATAAGGATGAAATATAAAGTAATAGACTCTTGCAAAACTTCATGAAATGTTACAAGGAGGAAGTGATAATTTTGATAAAAAAACTGGTAAGTCTTAAGCGAGGAGGTAGCATCTGAAGTTGAAACAAATACCATGTGTGAAAGACTCAAACGGATAGGTTCTCTTTCCAACTCCTTGCAGCTGCAGAGAGTTGTGGTTCAGTTAGTTAGACTTTATGAACTTGAAAAGGAGGACAATAAAACCTACATCCTAAGTTTCTTTATTAACTTGATAAGGAGGACAATAAAACCCACATCCTAAGTTTCTCTCTCTGTATGCTGTGATTACCATTAGTGAATAAAGAAAGTTATAGCAGGGCAAAAGTTAGTTAGGTGGGGAAAACTAAACTGAATGCTGGGAGAAAGAAGGGAGGAGTCAGAGAGAAGCCATGGAGCCACTGCCGGAGACAGTCGTGCTGAAACTTTGCTGGTAGGCCACGACTTCATGGTGACAGAGTAGTGGAAATGGTTTAAATTAAGATATGAGTAGTCAATAAGAAGTTAGCGCTAATGGGCCAAGCAGTGTTTTAAACAATATAGTTTCTGTGTGACTACTTCATGGCTGAGCAGCCGGAAAACAAACCAATGACCTCCTTGCAACACAGGACATGAAGATATATTGCATAGTGTGTATAAAGATTTCTTCATAAGTACTGCAAGAATGTTAATTCTAGGTCCTTGCAGTCCCTCCAGGAGTGGCTGTCCCTCAGGAGTGATGTCTCCATTTTGTAACCAAAGACTACTCTTTTGTTTCCCACCTGCCCAGACCTGAATAATCACACAGAAACTATATAAATTACAACACTGTTTGGCCAATGACTCAGGCATATTTCTAGTTAGCTCTTACACCTTAAATTAACCCATTTCTATTAATCTGTGTATTGCCACAAGGCTGTGGCTTACTGGAAAGGTTCTGGATCTTTCTCATTCAGCATTTCTCTGACTCCACCTACTCTCTATATCTCTGTTTGGATTTCCTGCTTGTTTACTCTGCTAAGCCATTGGCCAAAACAGCTTTATTCATTAGTCAATAAAAACAACACACATAAATAAGGACTTCTGATATCATCTCCCCTTTTCAGCCTAAATAAAAAGGAAGGTTTTAACTTTAACATAGTAACATTCCATATACAAAACAGTTATCAAGCAAGAATTATAGTTATCAAATTTAGTCCATTTACATTTAGCAAATTAAGGAAAATACTCTATCATCTATTCTATCTTTGTGAGTCTAAAGTTTTATCTAAGTTATCGTTTATCATAACTAAGGAAAACTATAACTACAACTATTGGTCTTCAACTCTTCAAAGACCCCAGAAAGATATAGTATTATCTAAGTAAAAAGAAAGTGCATTGTAAGCAACTTCCAAAATTCTAGAATTGAGAGAGATATATTGCTGCT
This sequence comes from Myodes glareolus, assembly GCF_982192425.1. Lineage (NCBI taxonomy): Eukaryota > Metazoa > Chordata > Mammalia > Rodentia > Cricetidae > Myodes > Myodes glareolus. Next base: position 30,517,579 of record NC_142051.1, read on the forward strand.
TGGACAGTCACCCAAAGTTCTTCTGTAACAGTGGGACATCTATCTTCAGCCTACAGGCCCATAGTATCCAGGAGACTTTTCCCATGAAGCAAGAAATTTGAAAGGCTATTTTGCCTAGATTGGCAGTTTGTCAGTCACTTTCTTCTGTATCTTCCAGAATGTCTGGCAAAATTTTTCATGAAGTAGGGACTCTGAAAGACTGTTTCACCTTCTTAAGGCAAATTTACTAGTCACTTTTCTGTGAGTCCTGCATGTCCAGTTTATATAGATCAAGCTGTCCAGACAAGAGCAGTTTCTTGTCCAAATGGCTAACAAACTCCATAAGGAGCCTCTTCGATGCCTGTCATCCCCTTGAAGTAGATTGGTGCTGCCAGAAGCAGACATGTCTCACTGTCGAGAAAAGTCTAACTTCTTAAAATGTTTTAAATGCCATATTCTGTAAGTCTTTGAAAGGTTTGAAAAATACCTATCCATCTGAAATACATCTCTGTACATCTAGGAAATATAAACAACTCACTACAAGTTTGATTATTATAAATGACTATCTATATCTGCATTTGTTAACTATACATTCTCCCCTTGTGCCTGAACAGGCTTTTAGGATGGCTTCAGCCAGTAGCACGGGGGGGGGGGGGAGATAGGAACCATATGCCTTTGGAGCAAGTTGTAAAAGCTTCCAGCTGGCTCTGTCTGGGAATACTTGATCTTGAAACTCAGCCAAAGAGCTACAAGGAAGCCCTGGCCATATGGAGACACTCACAGGATGAGCTGTTAAGGGCTCCTGGTCTTGACCTCTGGACAGCAATAACTTCCCAGCATGTGAGTGAACCATCTTGAAAGCAGATTCTTCAGGCCTCAATGGAACTGGCATTGAGTGGAGCAAGGCCCAGCCTAAAGAGTAGATTCATGAATCAAATAAATGATCTTTAAGTTGTTATGTGCTGCTATGAAGTGAGAGGTAGCTGAAGCATATTTGAAACAGGTAACCCTGGATGTAGAGTTCTTAACACAATGTGTGGCATAACACTTGTTTAATTAACAATGTCAATTACACTAGAAATGTTGGAAACAATTTATAGGAACAGGACTAGGATCACCTAGGTTTAAATCCCAGATAGGCTACTCATCCACTGTGTCATGTATTTTGTATAACCAATCAGTTCTTAGTTTCTCATTTGCAAAGGAGATAATTATACCCATTTCATGGAGTGGTTATTAGTGTTAAATGATTGTCCCTGTCCTTGTTGTCCATGATGCTCACACAACAATCTGATCATTTTTTTTTTTTGCTGTAGTTACTCTTGTAGTGTGGGAGGTCCTTCTGTCTATGTATTGCTTTTATTGGTTAACTAATACAGAACTGGCTTGGCCTATAGCATGGGAGGAGGAAGGCGGAGTCAGAGAGACACTATGAAGCCACCACCAGAGATAGATGTTCTGAAACTTTGCTGGTAGGCCATGACCTCGTGGTGATGCACAGATTAATGGAGATGGGTTAAATTAAGATGTAAGAGCTAGCCAAAAAGAAGCTAGAGCTAATGGGTCAAGCAGTGATTTAATTAATACAGTTTCTGTGTGGTTATTTCAGGTCTAAGCTAGCTGGGCAGCCAGGAACCACCAGGCAGACCTCATCCAACACTCTTGCATCTTCTCAACCCTTCCTAAAGGTCTCAGGGTAGCCAGGTTAGCATTTAGTAAGCTTTTGACTTGCCAGTTTGCAGTGGAGCCTCTTCTGGGCTTTGTGGGCCTATATGCCAAGCTCAGGCTCACACTTGCACTTAGTATAACTTTCTTCACAAATCAGCCATGGATGCTTATAGATGACTTTAGACCAACCCCAGCCCAGGCCTCTGCCACCACCACCGAACATCAGATCTGCTGTTGTCAGTTCAAGGCTAATAAATAGATTAAAAGGTCTTTCTCCTTCCTCCCACTTCTCGCCTCTCATGTATGATCTTGAAAAGGATTTAAGTGTAGTTGATTATGATTCAGCACTGCACTGAGATCACAAGTAATTGTCCTCTGAGGTTTAACATACACGTGTGAGGATCAGACATGAGTCCATGGCAAATAGTGACCCTTTTTTTCTGATATGAAAACTCTGCTACTGCCATAAGCTTGTTCCTCTAACTCAGCGGTTCTCAACTTGTGGATCATTACCCCTCTGGGGGTCAAATGACCCTTTCAAAGAGGTCACCCAAGACTTTTGGAAAACATGGGTATTTATACTATGATTTATAACACTAGCAAAATTTCAGTTATGAAGTAATTTTATGGTTGGGGGTCACTTCAACCTGAGGAACTATATTAAAGCGTCACAACATTGGGAAAGTAGAGAATCACTGTTCTAATTTTTTTTATTCAAGAAGAGTCTAAGGAATTTGTAAATTTTTCCAGAAAGAGATTACAGGGAACATACCTCAATAATTGAAGGGAAATGAGTAATCTGAACCCCCTGTAACAGATATGAGAAAACTCTCCTACAAGCTCTATGGATTTCTCTCTCTCTCTCTCTCTCTCTCTCTCTCTCTCTCTCTCTCTCTTTCTCCCCCCTCTCTGTTTTGGTCTTTTAAGGTTTATATTTAGTCCTAATTTCTTACATTATGATAAAATCTATTCTTGCTTTTGAGCTGAGTTGAATACTGCAGCCTCATGTGCAGGAGGCATCAAGAAGACATGAAAAGAAGTTTATAGAAGAGCGCCAGGACATCAGAAAGTGTGAATATGCTTCCTAGAATGGTTCCAATAAAAGTCAGGAAATGGTCCTCAAGGCAATAAAAGTTCACATTTAGTTACTTGGCACTTACTTGTAAGACCTTCATATGTAATATAGCCCTCTAGTTTGGTTTCAAAAAATGTCTTATGTTCTTGCATTTGAATGCAAATGGTTCTTGGTTTTATTGTCTTTTGGGAATCCAGCTAAAGTCATAAAGGAATATAGCGCAAAAGAGATGACAGGGGTATTAACTGTTTATAATGATTCTCCACACAGCACACATTTATTCTCAGTTCACAGGGATGATTCTGCTCATATTCATTCATTTTTCACTCAAAAAGCATCCATTAAGACTCACCTTTTGCAAGTTAAAAAAATGTAGCACGAGGAAATAACTAAAATGCAGTAATGTGTAACAACAGATGAATCTATAAGATGCATCAGCAGGAAGATGCTGATGCAGGCATTGCATCAAAATGTTCTTGTCTGTCAGACTCTGTTCTAAACACTTATGCTGTTAGCTACTTATTCTATGGTCTTCATAGAATCGTGCAGACAGGGGTGGTCTCCTTGATACACACGAGAAAGTTTAAATACTGAGATATTGGGGTACATGCATGTAAAACTAAGCACTGACTTCAGCTAGTAGGATCTGGGTGGCATGCCATGGGACACTGTCTGAAAACACAGTATTTCACAGAAATGTCCAGAGAGCTCCCTGGAGAGACAGGAATAAAGCAGGGATTGGTCACTTAATCTTACAAAATGACAAGATAGCAGTAATAGTTTTTGCTTTAAGGTCAGCTGTTACAACTCAGCTGTCACATTTAAAAAACAAAATGTGACCAAACGAGCATGGCCGCATTCTAAAATGTCGCATTAATACGGCCACTGGCATTTGCATTCGATTTCGTCTTCACACATCACAATCTAATATTCCTTCAGTTTAATTTTAACTTTATAAAATGCAAAAGTCGTTCTGAGATGTTGGAGAGCATACTTTAAGAGCCAACCCATTGGATTTGAATCGCGGCTATGGCGTGCTGACCTCTGTTTAAAAACCACGGAGTCTGAGTTCCATGGAAGGCTGAGTGCCAGTTTTCCAGGCAGTCCAAGGCATCCTAGGCAAAGGAAATAGCAGTTGGCACAGACAGAAGTAGGTGAATGAGCATGACTGCTTTGAAGGGCCATAAACAGAGTCATTGACATTTAGGGCTGGAGGAGTGGGAAGCCCAGGCAAAGGAACTGAAGATTCCTATGCATCCCATGCTGGGAATGCGACCTTTACTGGGAGGGCAGTGGGGGACCATTGTGGAATTCATGGCATGGGAAGGTTTACATTTTGAAAATGCCTCTCTAGCAGCAAGGTGAGAAACTGGCCAAAGTCATTCTAGAGAGACGGAAAGAAAGGAGAGAAAACACTTACTAGCTGCAGTCATTGAACCAAAGTCCACATGGATGCAGCCAATCGTCAGTTCCATGTGCCTTCTCTGGGCACTCCATGTCTTTTTCTGACTCAGTACCATTTCAGAGGATATTTCTGTGCCTGAAATTCGATTCCTTCTCTCATCACGGTAAACCCCTTCACCCTTTTGAATTCAGTTCTATTTTCGCTTCCCTTGGAAAGCCCGCATTGCCTTCTCAGATCAGGATTCCCAGCTTTCGGCAACATATGAGGTCATACCTTTCTTAACAATGATCGTACATGAGACACATGCTCTGGGTTTTCTGGGCTAGACCTTAAACTATATTGTCTGCTGTATTACCCTTTGGCTGTAGTATTTACATTAGAGAGATGCTCAGTCGATAAATATTGTGGGCATGAACAGTCTCCGCTGTGATTATCACTTGATTTTTCTTTAGTTCCACTGTTTTGTTTCTTGTCTACATGCTTATCCACCATGCTTCACTTTTTTTCTTTTTTTGGCATGCATGAAGTTCATCTTCTCGTAGAAGCCAATTTGATGTCCATCTCTTCCTTAGTACTTCCCAAGCGTATCACGTATTCTTTTGTCCACTTCCTTGAATTGTCTTAACACACATGGAAGTGTGGCTCTGATCCTCATGCTTCCTTCTGCCCTGGGGATGCGGCTCAGTGACAGGGCGTTTACCTTACCTAACAAGCCCATAGATTGAATCCCTAGGATGATAATGTCATAGGGTGTGGGCTTTGTAGAACATCAAACCTGGAGTCACTCCTTAATGATTATGAGTTATTCGTGGAACTAAAACTAAAACTGAACTAAGTTTCAGAGAATTTTTCTATTTTAAAATACACAAATAACTAATTCGAAAAGGTTATTCCATGAATAACAAGAAATCACATGTATTTGTGCTACTCCCCAGAAAAGAATTATTGTTATTATTACTATTATTATTATCATCATTGTTTTTATTATAATTGTAGTTCTATGGAATTTTCTCTAATCACATTGCCACCTCAGCCCTTCTTTTTCTCAGACACATATGCTTATCCAGAATTCTTTCTAGTGGCTGGCTTCAGCTCGCTTCCTTTGAGTAGTCTACAACCTTGCTGATACGTCACCTGAAAGCCAATGACCCTGAACTTTATTTAATCAAATGCCAAATGAAAATATAGTGAACATATAAATCACCTAAAACTCCATATTAGTCACATTTCAAGATATGCTTCCCTGCTTGCGATGGTTTTCAAGTTTGGCAAGCAAGCCCTAAGCATGTGGTCGAGAAAAATGAAACAGGCCGAATCTCAGTTTGGAAAAACTCTGCTTGTGGTTACCAGCTCTATGGGTTTACGTATGTCACTCAGTGATGGTGAAGTCCAGTGTGTTATTTAGAGGAGGAAGTAGTAAGATTTACTTTGCACAGATTTGGGAGAACGATGAGCACATGCGATATGAAAGAATGGGGTATGTTGGGAGTTAGAAGTTTAAGCAGGGATGGGCAGGGAGATGGGGGACAGAAGGGATAGTGAGTGGTGAATGAAATGTTGATTACAGAAGCCTCATAAGAATGTGTTAGTTTGTAATCTAATTAAAATATGACTTTATAATTAATTTTTAAAGAACTTTATATGTGAGTGTTGTGTTTTATATCACTTACAACACTCCCTCTTCCTCCTGCAGCTCCTTGTATTCCTCCCTCTCAAACTCATGATCTCTTCTTTAATTATATGATTATATGTGTGCTGTATTGCATATTATTATTTAATATTATATATGTTATATATATATATGTGTGTATATGTCTTATATATACACATGTATGTAGAAACATAGCCTGCTAGCCCATTTAGCATTGCATTGCTTATATGTGCATTTGTTTAGAGCGGAACTCTGAATAAACTGGCTAACTTAGCAGAGGACTCATACTGGGAGACAACTGACTCTCATTTTCTTAGAGGCCATTAATTGCTTATACTTTGTGTAGGGGTAGGAATTGGAAAATTTTCTCCAGACACCCCGGCATATTAAGTGGTGTCACTGTGCAAGTTTTGTTTATGTGACTTAATTTTTGAGAACCGTGGGCAGTTTCCTTGTGGCATGTAGAAGGCATTATCCCACAGCCATCCAACTTCCCTGGCTCTAAAAATCTTCTGTCCCTGCCTTCTGAAATGTTCTCGGACTCTGAACTGTAACGGTGGTGTGACTGATGTACTGATTGGGGTTGGACATGCCATGCTCAGTTGTTCTCTGCATTTTGAGCAGCTGTGCGTTTCTGGGTTGGTTTCTGTCTGCTGTAAAAAGAAGGCTCTTGGATTGGTGCTTCTAAAGATAAATACCGAGAATTCAGTTAGAAATTATGCTGGCTCAGGAACAGTAGTGACCTGTCCACAGGGACTATGACCTGAGGAGTTAGTTACATTTATAGTAACTACAGAAGCCAGGAGAGTAAAAAAAAGGATCTTGAAGGTCAGGGGAGGGAGCAGTTCTAGAGAGAAGGCTACTATGACACAAGTTACAAGGTTGGAAATGAGAAAAATGGGGGGTGGGGAGAGCATTGATTGGGAATGAGGAGGGAAGACAGTACAGAGGGAAAGACCGGGAAGAGGGAAAATAACACAAAGCATATTTGAGAAAGTCATTGAGAAACATTATTTTAGATTTACTAAAAATACATAATGATATATAAAATATATAAGTATTCATGTGTATTTATGCTTAGATGCAGTCTATCGCTTGGTGTTTGGGGATTATGCTTCACACAAGAGCTATACATTCTATACATTGTCTATCAAAACCCCCAGTGCCAGACATGGGAAGCCTCCCTTTAAGTTGCTAGACAGGAATGTAGAAGAAGAGACTCTTCGGAAAAACATGTTATTGTGTAGCTCTCATTGAGCTAGTACAAGACAGTAAATTCTGTGATGTGTGCACATTGTAACACTTGAAGAAAAACAAGAGGAAAAGCGGCACACACAAGCTGGAGGATGGCATCATAATGAGATGTCCAGACAGCTATGCGCATCCTCTCCTTACATGAGAATCATCTAAGGTGTGAGATCTGAGAATAGCTCTGCTGTTAATGCTTCTGGCTCCCACAAAGATACTCATGATTCTTATTTGCCTTCATAATCTATCCATTCATTTTACTACTAACATCCCGTGGTGGTTTGAAAGAATAGGCTCCCCAAAGGGAGTGGCACTCTTAGGAGGTGTGGTTTTGCTGGAGTGGGTGTGGCCTTGTTGGAGGAAGTATGTCACTGCAGGGGCAGGCTTTGAAGTCTACTTTGCTCAAGTTTTGCTCAGTGTGACACACAGTCTACTTCCTGTTGCCTTCTGATCAAGATGAAGCCAGAACAATGTTTGCTTGCAAGCCACCATGCTCCCTGCTATGATAATAGATTGAATCTCTGAACTGTAAGCTGCAACCACAATTAAAGCTTTGTTTTATAAGAGTTACTGTGGTTATAGTGGATCTTTACAGCAATAGAAACCCTAACTTAGACTCATCCTGAGTGAGTATACCTTGAAAAGCATTGATCATCTAAACTCAATGACTCCTAGAAATCATCTCTATTCGTAAAATCAATTTAATAGAAATGCATCAAAGAATTCTTGAAGGATATTCGCTTCTTGCTCACATAATGGGTTTACCTTCTTCCAAAATCTTGAAAAACATTATTTCTCTTCCATGACATCCTGAAAAACAGCACTGCCTAGCCGAAAGTGTGCCGGGCCATGCTCCCTTGCCCCTTGTCCCTCACTCTTCCACGTGTGGGTTTCACCTGGCACATGGCCCGTGCTCATTCTGATTCTACCCTATCATGTCACAAACTAGAAGGCAACTGAGCTTAAAACCCTGTCTTTAGCTGGAAGGCTAAACCTCATAGGGCTCTTTTTGTTACTCTGGAAAGGGCCAAATTACAGGAATGGAGCGAAACTGATCTTACTGCGTACATACATCAGCTACACTCCTTTGGTTTTGTGCAGAGGCCTTCACATCCAACCACAGGATGTCAATGAACTGGGCACCTAAATGTATTTGTGGGATCTGGGGCTTAAGCCACCTGAAAGTGTCCGGTGTCTCTTTTTTGGCAAGGCTGCCCATTTCCTTACAAATAGCCCTGCTTTTAAGTGCTTATGCTGTACAATGAGTTCATGTGAGGACAGACATTCCTTACTCAATTCGACACACCTTTTAGAGATTTTAAAGGCCAGATATGCTTACACTCTTTAGTACCAATGGTATTAAATGTTCCGAGACTGACTTGGATTTATGTAAGCCCTCATATTAAAACTTAAATACTTCAACACTTCTTTTGGTCACTAACACCTCCTAAGTTTCAACACGTATGGACTATTATGCCATTTGGGACATAAGGAATCTATAGTCACCTGACAAGTTCAGAATTTACACTTAGTTTATATGTTATGTGTTGTTTCTCAGGCAGATTCAAAGATTTAGCTCAGTTCTGCCAGTTGGTTTGCAACTTCCTGCTTCTTTCTTTCTCTGTATTTTCATATTCAAGTTTATCCTGACTGCCATATCAGTCAGGAGTCAGTGACTTTTGCTTTAAAAATGTTTCCAGTTTCTCCTTTCTTAACAGAATGTTACATACAAGCATTTATATAAAGGTCTGCACTAAAATAGGTCTTTTGATGTTTATAGGAGACAGCAACCCTAAGAAGGTTTTAACTGAAAAATTAAGAACCTTTGAAAGGGTTTGCAAGGAAGAAGGGAAGGGTGGGAGGAAGGAAGGGAAGGACGGAGGAAGGGAAAGAGAGAGGAAGGTGTTAACCAAAGAAAGAGCATGGAGTCACTATCCAGACATACCTCCAGGGTAGACCATCACTGCCATTAGCTTTGTGCCATCTTCTCTGATAGCCAAGAAGCGGCAGATTACTTGGCCAAGCCCTTTCACCATCTGAAAAAGCCACCCTTATAGACAGAGTGTTAAATGCTGGAGTTAACATTTGAAATACAAATCGCAGTAGCCTTAATTTAGAAAATTAAAACCATTCCAAGAATCCAAGGCATTTGCTGATAGCTACAAATGCCTTTCCTAGCTTAAAACCATACGAAAGCACACAAAATAATGACAGCAATAATACTTTTGCTAATGATAATTGCAGTGACCTGAAGAAAAATGTGACACTTTCTTTTTACCAGCGACTCTAGGCACCTTAACATGTATGTATTCTCTTCTGTTTCAACCCCAACAGCACCCTATGCATTACCTCCATTTACAGTAAGGAAGCTAAAGCATTACACAAGAAAGTAATAGTCGGTTAATAGTAATGATCTTAGTCCCTCTTACTGTTACTGAGGATATCTTGTGTCCTCAGAAAACCTTTCATTCTGGATAAGGCTGTTTGGTGAAGCCCTGTAGACTATGAACATAGTTTAACTGCTGCTGCCCTTGGCCTCATCCCAATATCAGTTCTAAATGTCTCTTATCAAGCAGAGAATTGGGATGTCTACTAAGAAGCCTAGGAAAACTCCCTGTGACTTTCAGTCTCAAATGTTCATGCCTAGATGGAACTCAATTATAACCGGGCTTAAGAAATTCATACAGCACAGAACAAAACACACCACAGTTAGCATTTAACACTTCCTGCCCTCTCCCTCTCCAGAAAAGCCAGCCCTGGTGCTCCCAGTCAGATGAGCCAGTTTTGAAAGACAGGAACTTTGTAGTGTACCAGCTGAGAGCCAACCAAGGCATCTGCCCAGAGACCCCAAGTGGCCTTGTATTTGTCCCTGGACAGTTTGTAAGAGCAGCAGCTCCAATTGGGTTTGTTGATGTTCCGCAGGAACTGACACACACAGACTTCTTTCTAGTCTTTCCAAAAGCCAGTCCTGGCAACCAACGCCGGGCTACACAAAGCATTAGTGCCAGATCTACATCTGGTGAGGCTTGGCAGGAAGTGGGAAGGAAACATCCATCAATACCAATACCATTCTCAGTAAATGAAGTTCTCCTGCAAAAGAAAAATAAAGCGCTGTATGAAAAATCCATACCGTGTTAAAAGCAAGGCTGACCCGTGCAATGGATTCACACACCCTGGATGTCTGTGACAGGCTACGCGCTGCTCTTCAGAAGCTTGAGAGGGGAGAAATCAATAAGACAAAAGTACTGAAAGTGTTATGTTCAAAGTGCCTGGAGACACAAATGAACTCTGCTAGTGAAGGCTTGAAATAGGAGTCAGCGTGCTAAGCGGTCTAGGAAACAAAGGGCTTCGGGGTAAGGGAAGTATTGTGTGTGCAAGGATGAGACAGCCAGCTGGGTTTGGTGTTCTGGGAGAATCTCAACGCTCTGTGACTAAGATATAGTGTAAAAGTAACAACAAAACCCCAATAAAGGTTGACTGCTGGTTAAGGGAATCGAACCTCTGGCCTGGCTCCAGACCTAACGTTCTAGTTGGGTTGGGTCGTTCACCTACCGAGGGGACCACCCCTAGGAAGATGGGTTCACCTTAAGCCTTGCTAAAAGAATAGGTGGAACAATTAATCTTTTAATGAGACACCTTTTCTTTCCAGAATTCCTGCCCCCAGGATAATCCCTCCGAGCTGAGCAGCCATAAGGGCCATTTGGGTCTGTCTCCCTTTCTCAGTATCCAATCACAAAGAAACCACTTCTCCTTCTCCCTTTCTTCTTTTCTTTAGGAGGTTGGCCAGAATCTAAGTATGATTGTTCTCAAACTTTGAACTTCCTTCCTCTTTCTCTAACCTTCCTTATACCATGTGGTTGGCTGCTGTCCTGTGGACCACTATGTTAGAAACTCAAACTGCCTGGCCTTTCCCCTTCATTCCTCTGTTCTCCTCCTCTGGGTACTGCAGAGATTTGCAGTTTGCCTGCCCTGGGAGTTGTTCTTTCAAACCTTTATAAAATTCCCCTTAAACTTCTGCTGGAACCCACTCTTAATTGCTTTTGAATTAATGAGACTAAGAAGCCTAATAAGTCCCCCCCTCAATTTTCATGGTATCATATGGCAACGAAAAAGAGACATCCCCAAATTCCAGAAACATTAGCAGGGGAGAAAAGACTCGCAAGTGAAGTTGAAAAAGCAAGTAGCGTTTGAAATGCCTTTTGGTAGCATGTTTTCAAGGCCGTATCAAGAATGCAATGAACGTGTCATTGTAACTTCAAGAGTGATTGATGATGTTCCCAAAAGTGTTTTCACTGAGCACTCACTGAGTTCTAGGTATTGTGTTATAAGCTTTACGCGGATTGTCTCTGGACACCACAAGCAATCCATTATAATTCAAAACATGCTTCCTAAAACAAAACCAACAAATTGATATTACTGTGGACGGTAACATTGGGGACCTCTTTAATAACTGTCATAAATCTAGCTGATTCTAATATTTGTTTCTTCATTGAAACGTGATCTGTTGTCTATGTTGAAGTTTATCTGATGTCTTATACCAACCAGTTGTGTGTGGGGTACAGAAATGTGATAACAAGTGAAGAAATCTGATTGGTCCCTTTGTTCATAGAGCCCGTGTTCCCTAAAGGCTGCAAGCAATGCATTAACCATGGTAATAGCGGTGACCCCTGACTGCTCCTGAAATAGCAGGTGTGAAGGAAAAGCAGAGGGTTCGGTGAAAACTCCTGAGCAGGGAGGATAATCTACCGTGGTGAACTAAGAGCTGCCTAGCTTGGAGTTATTACCACAACAGGACCATCAGCAAAAAGGAGAAGTATGCTTTCACATCTTTATTCAAAATGTTCGTTTTGAAAAATAAAATCATTATTAGCAAACTCATACTAAATCAATCATCTAACAGATGGAAGCTTGGAATTCAAAGCAGATTCTTGTCTTTCTCTCAGCTAGCAATTAGACATTTTGAAAGCATATTCTTAAACTATGATGTGTCAAAGTTTTGTGGTTATAAAAAAAACTGTCACTGTCAGACAGCAAAATTTATAGGCCTATCTAATTTTTTATTATTACTGCCTTTTCTTTTTGTCTCAATCAGGTTAGAAATTTTCTCATTTTAGTCACGGAAAAAAATTAAAAACACATATTCATATTTTTACCTTTGAAAATTTTTATTAGAATCTTTTATGTAGATTCAACTTTATTAATATATTTTATTTGTGGTAATAAAGTTCTGTTTTCCTTGTTTCAATAATGGTAACAAAAAGATCACGTAGAGGTTCTGGAAACATCTAGGGAGCCTTCCTGGCTAGTGTTCCAGGGACAAGGTACGAACAAAAGGCTCTATAATTATAAAAAGCCATGTTCAATGAAAACTGGTACACTAGAATGAGACTCTGACTTCCATTATCATATTTTAAGCTACCAATTGTACTACTGATCCTTCCCTACTTTCATGTGTTAAGAGTCTGAGGATGATGAGGGAGACCCAAGGAGAGGCGATTCTGAGAAGTGAAGTGGTACCTACGTTATGCAGGCCTTGTGATCCCCTTTCTAGGCTCCTCGATGGAACCCACTTCCATGAGTAAGGTAAAAAATGGCATTAAAGAAAGTGTTTCTCTGTTTTCTCCAAGTAGGATACAATATAAAATCAGCATCTAGAGACAAATAGGAAATGTTTCTTGTGATGGTTTGAATGAGAATGGTCCCCATATGGCTCATCTATTTAAAAGCTTAGTCACCAGGGAATGGAAACATTTGAGAAGGATTACAGGGATTAGGCATTAGGAGTTATGGCCTTGTTGGAGTAGGTGTGGCCTTGTTGGAAGAATGTGTAATACTTGGTAGGCTTTGAGATACTGAAAGCCAGTGTCAAGCTGAGTGTCTCTCTTGCTGCCTGTGACTCAGGATGCAAATCCTTAGCTATTGCTCTAGCACTATGCCCGTCTGCTTCCTGCCATGATGATAATGGACTAACCAGCTATAAAGGTAAGCCTCCCCCCCACCAAACACATGTCTTCTTCTATAAGACTTGCCTTTTTTATGTTGTCTCTTCAGAGGCAGTAGAACAGTGACTCAGACATTTCTTTTGTATATTCTCTTCTTTATATTGTTGTTAACATGTTCAGAAACACAAGGATACAAAAGAAGCACCTCAAAGAACCTCGTTCTCTTTCCTTCTCCATCTATAACCAACTATGATGCAGGATTCCTCTATGTATACTGTGATTACCATTGATTAATAAGAACTGCTTTGAGCCTATACCAGGATAGAACAGAACTAGGTGGGGGAAAGTGTACTGAACTGATGTAGGATTCCCCTCTGTACGCTGTGAATATCACTGGCTAATAAAGTAACTGCCTTGGCCTGTTGATAGAGTAGAGCAGAGCTAGGCAGGGAAAAACTAAACTGAATGCTGGGAGGAGGTGGGCAGAATAAAAAAGAAGTCATGCAGCTCCACCAGAGCTAGACAGAACTTTACCTGGTAAGCCACAGCCTCATGGCAATACACAGATTAATGGAGACAGGCTAATTTAAGATATGAATTAGCCAGAAATATGCTTAAGCTATTGGCTAAACAGTATTGCAAATAATATGGTTTCTGTGTGATTGTTTCGGGGCTGAGCAGCAAGGAACAAACAAGAAGCCTCCTACAACACAACTGTAATGTAATGCTTTCAAAACTGACCTTTTATTAGGAAATACAGAGTCTTCTGCAAAACCAATCCTGAAGGTGATCACTTTTCAGAAACAGAGGAAGAGAAAAGAGAACTCTTTTTAACCAGAAGCTTGATGTATCCTCAACTGGTGTACCCTTTGGTGAGTGATGTAACTTATCAGAAACAGTTTATTTGTCTATAGAACTAGGACAAAGGGTGCTTAAAGAAATACTAGTTCAAAACCAAACCCAATGAGAAAGTAGACACACAAACATAAGTTGGATAAATATTCAGATGCATCTCATTGTTTATTACTTTATCTGAAGGCAGTTGTAAATATAGCTTTGTTATGAACAAGACAAAATTGACTTTGGTTGATTTATAATAAAGTTTATAGAGGCCTTTATTGGGACATTTTCACATGTAATATCTCTGTGTCTCTATATAGTTCTATGACAGTGTGTGGTGAAACAGGATGCTTCTCTGTGCTATCTAACCTTTCAAAACTCCCTTTAGACTGGATACTTTGGCATTAATTTATGTGAAAAGATTTTATTGCTTGTTTTACAAAGTGCCCAGTTAAAACCTGGCTCTTCATAATTCAGCCTTGAACATAGGCTTTAGATAAGTAGAGACTAATCGATGGACTGGTATTTCAAGATGGACCTGAATTGCTAACTACTCTGAATTGAGGCTTTTACAATTCCACACTGATTTATTGAACAGCAGATATCATCACAAGAGAGACATATTCCACGAAGTAAAATAAATTCACGTCTGGGGCCCTCGGATTATCATTACTCTGTTTAATGAATGTCCTGGTCTCTAAACATACACAGAGGCCAAACTGAGTGTTTCTCATTGCTTCAAGTTTAATTCCTCATGGCCATAAATCATGTGGTTTATTTAAAATATAACCACATGACTTTAATATGCTACCAGATTATTCTAACTTTCAAAAGTTTATTAGTGTAGTTTATTTGTACCCTGGACCTTGTCTTTCTCTTTATCTCCTTTCTTTCCTTCTTTCTGTCTTCCTTCCTTCCTTCCTTTTTTTCTTTCTTCTCGCATTGATTTTCAATTTTGTTTTATACACTTCTCTTCAAAATATTTTGAAGACTAAGAAAATCAATGAGTCTGGGAAGGCACAAAAGTCAGCGTAGGCTGAGGGAAAATGAAGGTTGCATTTCTCTGTCTCCAAAGCACACTTAATTGTGTTTTTATTTACAAGGAACCCAGGAAGTTTGTCGATAATTGGCTACACGGTGAGCTCATGTGAAGGATGGGAAAATGCTTATTTTTAATTTTAATTATTGACTCATAGAGCTGAATGCATCATTGATTTGTGCACAGTATATCTGTATGTAGTAAATAAAATTGCTCTCAGCACCCACACAAAAAACTTCACTGAGCTTGCGTGTGGGATAGATGTTAGGACATATTCTGAACCTGTGTGTTGGAGAGAAATTCTGCTTTTGTGCTTACCCAGCAAATATTTCTATCTTAATTGCCAAGATAAATAGATTTCAGAGGATAAAGCAGCAATTAGTCCATCCAGTATGGTCACCCGGCTTCGCAACATCCCTTCCCATGGGTTTCCAGCTGTATAGCAGAGAGAAGCAGATGCTTCCAGATTCCTGTCACACATCACAGCTGTATTGTGCAAGACTAGACTATAACCACTCTGGATGTTTTGACCCCATAATGTATCCTTTTAAAAATTATTATCATTGTCATGCCTCTATCATAATTTGGGCAAAAGTTCTGTCAAATTACTCGGGTTTACTTGTTGGCTTGCATATTTAAATTGCTACATTAAAAAAAATTCTTTTAGCAATAGCAAGCCTAACTCTCACATATGTTTGTGAAAAGATGTTCATGGTGTTACAGAATCTAGCTCACTGATGCCATCTGGCAAATATTAGAGTAGAATAGAGATCAGGGGGTGCTTCTGTGACATAAATGCATTCGGTTGTGCATGTGTAAGGTTAGAGAGAAGCCGCAACTGCTTGTCTGTCATCCACAGGATGCGTTTATGGCTCTGGGTTAGCAGGAAATGGAGGATAGAATTGTGCTGCTGCTACCCAGTTGTCACCCCTGTCCCCGGTTTGAGTATCCACATCTTGCTACGCTGCGTGATCTCCCCTTTCAGACATTCAGGGAACATCTTTCCTTGACTATGGCCCTTCAGAGCCTTCCCCGTAAGTCAGCTGTCAGCCTACTGCTGATCCAAAGGAAGGGAGCCCTGACCCAAGGCTGAAGGGATAATTTACTAGTTTTAATGAAAGGCAGCACCAGACTGCACATAAAGGTCATTTTCAAGGGCATTGTTGCTTCTATTTTTGTTTTAGATTCAGACTTTAAAACTCATTCCCAAGTGAGATACAATGCTGGAAATCTATCATTTAGTATTCCAAACTGTAATTTCAGTTGAGTACGATCTATAATTTTGTAATGTATATTAGGGGAAAATTGTAGTGCGGGTGGGAAAACAGACCTGGTTATTATCTTTAAGGTGCCAATAAATATTTCAGTTGCTTTTTTATAGTTGAAGCAATATGTTCAAAATGTTTCCAAATTGGCACCAAATTCTAATGCAAACCTAAGACTCACTAGGGTCTGAATCCAGGACACTTTGGGTTTTGATTTAGTGGCAGCGCAAATTGGTGTATATAATAAAGGCTATGACTACGTAGAGAAGCTGAGCTATACGTTAGTGAAAATAAAACACTATTTGACTAGAAAAATGTATGCCAGCACTCACTTATTTTTCCTTAAGCAAATGAGTATTGTCCATTTTCCCCTCAATTGATCTAGCACCATCATTAGCTACCAACCCACAATCTTTCATCCTGAATATATTATTTATTGGTTATTATTTAATCACTGTAATTCCTACTACCTCCCTCACTCCTTTCTTAATCATCTCGTGCTTATACTTGATTTTTATTTCTGTGCATGGGAGTGATGCTGGAGGAGCAATGTGTGTTCAAATACAAGGCAAAGTTCTAGTCCAGATGCCTTCCTCTATCGCACTGAGCCTTACTTTTTTAGACACAATCTCTCACCGATCTCGGAGCTGATTGATTGTTTAGCCTGCATAGCAAGAAAAAATATGGGAATCAGCCTGTCGGCTGCTGCTAGCCTTCTGCGGGTCTTGTTTAGGAAACCACATTGTTCTGATGTTGTGGGCGCAGTTTCCCTGTTATGTCTAGAAGATACCATCTAGCAATAGGCTTCCTGGTTCTCTCTTTGGTTCTATCAGTCTTTCTGCTCTCTCTGCCTTCAATTTCTGGAACCCGGAGAGAAAAGCACATGTGCTCTCTTCTGTGTGAGTCTCAGCTTTGAAGCTTTTGATTTGAGTATATAAGCAGTAGTGATTTTAGATACCAAGAAAGTAGAAAGGGGCTATGGGAGGAGGAGGAGAAGGGGCTCCAGCAAGGGGAATAATAAGAAACATTGCAGTAAGGGAGGAAATGGAGAAGTGGGGGGAGGTTTTCACTGAGTAAAGGGAGGTAGGGTAATACAGAGGAGTAAAGAGGAAGGCGAGATAAAGAAACCTAGAGTTTGAATTATTCTTTTACCAGATAACTTCAAAATACATACACATATGTGGATATGCATGTGCAAATAACTATCTATAATATATACACATACATAAATGGGAGAGATATTAAATGTAGGTATGCCATAGGGGGTACCAAAGGCCTGCTCTTCCCATCCCACCCAAGAGCCATAGCCATCTAGCAGAAGCCTCCCATTTTGTTTTTGGTCAGTGGGGGGGTGGTCCAATAGCTTCCCCAAACAGTGTAGACTACTTACTGTCACTCGATCTCACCATCTCAAAGGTAATGTGCAAGCGACTGAAGGAGAAAAGCCATCAATAGTCCTTCCCATCCGCGAAACCTTCAGACCACATTGTCTGGCCTGGCAAGATATCCCCAGTGGTTCAACGCAGCACTCGAAGAACAACTGAAAGCTGTGTAATTGAATTTGAGATCTAGTCGGTAGGAGAGAATTCATGCCCGGTACTGAAAACCTAGCCAACTGTTAGTGGCTGGAGAGGACATAGACCCTAGAGGAAACGCCACTACCGCCATTTGTCCAAACGAATACAATTTTTAACTGTATTAGAAATACTTACCCTTATATCTATACGTTAATGTAGCTATCACGCCTCATCAAATGGGCTTCTTTTTGCAATTGATGTGGACTATTATGGAGATCTATAATTGGTCAAATTGAAGACAATAAGTGGCAGCTGGGTGCCCAGATCTAATTGAGTATGATATTTGAAACACAATTTTTGATGGAGAAATTTCACACGGTACTGCTAACTTTTTCACTCCCAAGCTCATTTGATTGATGACAGATTTTGAATTAAGGGAAGGTTTGTATCAGGGAAAACGAGGGCATGCCTCTAACTTTCTAAATCGATTTTCTCATCAAAGCACAGACCTTTTGACCTCCGTTTACATATTCATTTTTTTAAAGACAGAAATGATGAAATTACAGAAGAGCTGGGTTGAGAGTTCATTGTGGAAATTATGCTTTGCAGGCATAAAACTGCCTTGGTGCTTTCCCCAAAACATCCCAGCTAGAGGCTGCCCCGACGAGCCACCAGAGAGCACAGCTGAAGGAGAAATCAAGGACATGAGACATTCCATCCTTGTAACCAGAACCTCCCTACCACTACATCACATGCACACACAGCCTCTTCTCCCCTTCTATAACATACCTTCCCTGTTGTCTTGTTGCTATAACAGAACACCTGATTGTCATATAAAGAAAGGAAAGCTACTACAGCTCACGATTCTGAGATCAAAGATGCATCAGGAATAGCTACCCAGCAAGTCCTAAGGATCCTTTTATCTCTTTCCCCCTTGCACAAGGATTCCAACTCTATGGCATCACGCTTAGGATTTCAATGTGATTGCTAGGGAGCCCAAATTAGGTCCTCATTCTTTGGAGAAAAATATTTTATCAACTGAACTATCTCACAAGCCCTACAATCTGATTCTTTCCAAAAAGGAATTTCTTAAACCAATTATTTATTTAATTCTGAGCATAAAGAGCTGATCCTAAAATACCCCAAATCTAAATGTCAGTAGCGGGCACTCTCATGGTTGTTTTTAGCATTTTCCTTTAAATAACATACTTGCAACCCTTTTCAGGTCAGCGCATGCCTCTCGGCATCATAAGTCAGCCCTTGGGACTCAGACTGCTAAATAACTCATGGATCTCACAATCCAGGTGCTCAGCTAGCTAAGAGGGGCCTGAAAAAATTGTACAGAACTGAGAATGAAAGTACAGCTGATCGCACTCTATAGGATTGTGTTAACGTACGATCAAGAGGGAAACTTCTCACACTCAATTCTTCTATGGGAAAAGATGAAAAGTTGTAAATTAGCAACCTAAGCAGTCCCCTCTTCACGAAGCTGGAAGAGTGATGTGACTCTGAACGGAGCAGATGGAATGTCACAGTAAACCTAAGATCAGTGCAGTTGACTTTGCCCCGTCCTGTAGGATGGTGACTCAAAAGCTGAGAAACCAGACAGACACTCTGGAGAAAAAAACCTGAAGCCAAGTGCAAGGTTTAAAGTAGCAAGCAGGAAGAGGAAGCCCCATTGCAGCTAAAACGCTGTTCTGATCAGAGAAATTGACAGCTACGTGTGATCAGCTGTGTATTTCTCCAAGACACCAAAAAGGAGTCACTCTGTTGCTAAATACAGGTTGGAGAAGAGAGGGGAGATTATTGCAACTATCATAAAGCCAATTGGTGTGACAGAATGGTGGTATACAGATGGTTAAACTTCACAAAATGCCTAGAAATTTTACTACTGAAGATATGCCTTGAAAACTGTTGAGACACAGGAAAAAACTCCTTCAGCCAACATGTAAGAAAACGAAAAGTTATAATTACACCAGGTATATCCTGGAGTAACAGAGCATAAAGGTGGTGCTTCTGATGCAGCCTAGCAATGCTTTCTCCTTGTAACTGGACCGCTTGCCTCCAATCAAGTTTCTCTATGGAGAACATATCGGATTTTTTTCATAACACATTCCTGAAAACCAATTTCAGTGAAGGGAAGATGCGCAAACTCATGCTGATGCTTGATTCAAGGACAATCTAGACAAGGTCAGACACCAGGAAGGTGTCTGGAGACATGGAAAGCCGTGGTTTCAGAGCATCATAAAGTCGTGGACTCAGGTATTTGACCAAAAGTCAAACCTACCATGGTGCCTACAATCAAAGTTTGGTCTAGTCAATGGAGTCCAGCCTCATACATAGATGTTTTAAATTATTTACCAAGACCCTAATAAGGGCTGGCAGTGCAATTCACTGAATACTTTCTGAGTATGCAACTGAATACTTTCTTAGTATGCAAAGTGCCCTGAATTTGATCCTCAACAGTAACATGTAGGCACATGCAAGTAAAAACAAGGAAAATAAATTTTACCTTAGAAAAAGAATTTAATGTTGTACAACAGGAAAAATAAATAAACCAAGAATCTCTATGGAAAGCACAATAATAAAGCAGCTAAACTGTGTGGTAAAGCTTCCAAAGAAAAAGGCGCCAATTGTTAATCTGTGGGATAAAATGGGTCTTATCATTACAGCACCAAGAAAGAAAGAAAGAGAGAAAGAGAAAGAGGGAGAAAAATGCTACACACAATTCTGCCTACATTATTTGGAAACATATGTTCCTTTAAAAGAATAAACTGAATACAGTATGAACTAGATCATTTAAATATCCCTAAAACAGTTATGGAAATGGCTCTGGTAGTTTAAAAACTTCTCCCAAATAAATCTCTGGGCCCAGATGGTTTCACTAGAGAATTCTTCCAAGCAGTTAAAGGAGAGCTAACAGAACACAGCTTGACACAACACCTTTCAGGAAACAGGAGGAAACACTTACAATGTATTTCATGAGGCAAAACTTACTGTGATAACAAAAATCAAAGACAGCCCAAGCAAAGAAGGGGAAGGAAAGGGAGCAAGAGAAGAAATTCCTCATGATGTAATTTATTAAACTCCTTCTATAGCCAGAATAGTAGATTAGTAAATCAACAAAAAGACTTTAACAGTCTTTATACAAAATCACACAGGACCAACCATGAGTATTTAGCTTTAGTGTACAAGCTAGTTGAACATAATATCAACCATTGACAATCCTGTGCCAATGGGTGAAAAGAAAACATCCCATGACCATATTAACTAAAGACGATGAATCATTTGATGAAATTCAATACCAACCCAAATTTTGTTCCTACTCTGTTTAAAAAGCTTTCTTTTCCCATTGTGTTATTAGAACTTAGAAAGTAAGACATACATGGTGTATCCATCCTACAGAGCTGCTATAACAATCCACAAACTTAATAGCTTGAACAGATGAAAGGTATTATCACTTCAGAGTTCTAAGGCTCCAGATTGAGACGGTGCTGATATTTATGAGAGACAATGGGCTCTCTCTCCCAGCTTCTAATACAGAAGTTCTCAACTTTTCTTAGACTGAGATCCCTTAATACACTCGTTAATCTACAGGAAAATATACAGCTTCTTTCACACTTAGCCATAAAAGAATGAGTACTTTCCATTTATAACAGACAGCAGGGTGAGGATGTTTGCTCTTACCATTGCTATTCAACTGATACTATATAGTCTGTTCAATGCTATATTAAGAGGAGCAATATGTTTATAGGTTTAAAATGAAGATATAAAACTGTTCTTATAGACAGAAGATCCAATCATATATTTTTTTAAAAAATTCAAAAAGTAGTAAGAAACTTTAAGAATATAGAAGTTAAGATCAACTTACCAAGAAAGAAAAAAAAGGAATTATATTTCTGAATACTGGCAGTGAACACAGAGCAACTGGAACTAAATATGTGATGCCATTTGAATTATTTAAATGATCTATTTAGGTTTAAATCTAAGGTGATTTATTTGAGTTATTATTTGCTAAAACTCATAAAGGACAAAGTGGTAGTGATGGAAATAAAGAACACTTAAATAAACAGAAATAGTTTATTCATGAATTAGAAGACAAAACAAAATATTACTTCTCTTCAATTGTAATTTAGTGTAATTCCTTATGAAAAAATCCAGCAAGGTATAGAAAAGATGTTTCAAAAATAAATGTAGAATGGAAAAACAAGTGGAGCAGCCACAACAGCTCTTCAGAAAAAGACTCATGGGAGAAAAACCTCACCAGTTACAAGTTTAATTGTAGAAACCATCAACATCAAATTCAACAATCAAAGTGAGTGCAAACTTGACACAGGCAGCCGCTAGAATGGATCTCAAAGGCATTGGTCCAAGTGACAAAGACTGATCTCAAAGTCACATGGCACCTGATTTCACATAGTAACATCCTACAGTGGAAGAAACATGCAGGTAGTGATTACATCAGTAGCTTCCAAATTAGGGACTGCAGTGAGAATCTTAATGTATATCACGATAAAGGGGTAAATGGTATCTGAGCCAGGCTGGTGGCATATTCCTTTATCCCCAACATTCAGGAGGCAGAGGCAGGAAGATCGATGAGTTCGAGGTCAGCCCAGTCTACAGAGCAAGTTCTAAGACAGCCAGGGCTACACAGAAAAACTCTCTGTCAAAAACCTCTAAAACTAAACAAATAATAAAGTTAGCTGGAGAATTAAATGGATCTGTATTTTATCTGTGTTTTGACTGTCATGATGATTAAATGAACCCAGCATGAAATTTAAAACAGATGGAAATGAAAGGTCTCTCTCCATATACACCATACTAGTGTCAATCTCTTGATTGTACTAAGACTGTATAATGTATTAATGATTTAGGAAATTGAGTAAACTATGAATACTTCTCTACACTGTCTTTGTACCTTAATATGAATTTTCAGTTATAACCCTTAGCACTGTGGTAAAGATGTACCATCCAAAAGTTCAAAAACTCAATTACCAAATTTGTAAGTTAATTGTTGAAGACCAGCTTCAACAAAAATACTACTAACCAGGGTAGGGGCATGGGGATTAAGGAAGTTAGTAAAGTGTGCAAAGACATGAGTGAAAATAAGACAACAGAAAACAGAGGACAGTACTGGGAGGGAGTGGTGTGGGAGAATTGTCTGTAATCTGTCAATCATATTTTAAATAAATGCTGATTGGCCAGGCAGGAAGTATAGGCAGGAAAACCAGACAGGAAATAGAGGTGATGCAATGAGAACAGGAGAATTCTGGGAAGCAGGAAGCTCCCTTGTCATTCTTGCCCAGATCACCGAAGAAGCAACATGTGAGCTGACAACTGAAAAGGTACCAAGCCATATGGCTAATGTAGATAAGGATAATGGGGTAACAGAAGTTATAAGAGCTAATAAGTAGCCTGACCTAATGGGCCAATCAGTTTATAACCTAATGTAGACTCCATGTGATTTTCTTTGTGGCTTGCCGGTTGTGGGGTACCTGGGCGGGACAGAAACCCCAACAAGCCAGCCTTCATGTTACAAGGGAGTTCCAGCGAATATTGAAATATAATTTCCATTTGCTTAAAATACCCCTGACCCCAAAAGGTAGGGGTGCGATAAAAGACTGCATAAACATGATACAAGGAAATGAACAGACCAGTTGAAGGTTGCAGGCTACATTCTTAGTTAAGCATTCTGTTGCTAGAACAGGATAAATATTTCTCATACCCTAGACCAAAACATTGTGTAGACAAACCACTCACTGGGTTGAATCCTTTGTTATGTCCCTAAGGGAGTAGGGACTTAGTTGAATCCTTAGATTTTTGTTTGAGGTAGAAACAGATTTACTTCTCAATACCTGAAATACCAGGTCTGGATATTAGCTACACTTGTTGACAATAACCTTGAGAGAGCAGAGCTCTCTGATCTAAATCTAGGTAGGACCTTTGCTTGAGATAGAAAGAGATAATAACCTTGAAGGAACAGAAGTAAATTCCAACTCTCTGACCTTTGGTCAGGGTGGAATGGCAACAACTTTCAGAAAGAGACAATAACCTTGAAGGAAAAGAACTAAGTTTCAACTCTCTGACCTTCAGGCAAGGTGGAAATGGCTCACATTTTTGGGCCTCCACAGTTAATGATGTTCGTTGTTGAGACTTTAGCAAGAATTTGAGACTGGATGAAGTCATGAGAGCAGGCCTCCATGATAGTATTTATGGCTTTTAAGCAAAGGAGGATTTTCTTTTTTGTTTTTTGTTTTAATTTTTTTAAAATTTACTTATTTATTTATTTATTTATAAAAATTTCCACTTCCTCCCCTCCTCCCAATACCCTCCCACCCCCCTCACTCCCTCTCCTCCTCCCTCTCCAGCCCTAAGAGCAGTCAGGGTTTCCTGCCCTGTGGGAAGTTCAAGTTCCTCCCCCCCTCCCTCCAGGTCTAGGAAGGTGAGCATCCAAACAGACTAGGATCCCAAACAGCCAGTACATGCAGATGAAACAAGACCCTGTGCCATTGTCAATGGCTTCTCAATCAGCCCCCACGTCAGCCACATTCAGAGAATCCAGTTTGATCACATGCTCGTTCAGTTCCAGTCCTGCTGGCCTTGGTGAGCTCTCATTAGATCAGTCCCCTTGTATCAGTGGGTGAATGCACCCCTCATGGTCCTGACTTCCTTTTTCATGTTCTCCCTCCTTCTGCTCCTCATTTGGACCTTGGGGGCTCAGTCCAGTGCTCCAATGTGGGTCTCCGTCTCTATCAAGGAGGACTTTCTTTATCTAGTCATGGGATATCTTTGCAGGTCTATCAAGAAGACCCTTGCCAGGTAGGTATCAGTCTCATAACTTTGTGCTTCCTAACTTCTGGGAACACAGGTCAAAGAAACTTTCACTATCAATAGATTACTTGGCATTGGGTAGTCTATTATAGCAAGAGAAAATGGACAGTTAGAGACACATTTAACCAAACATGTTCAAGTTTTAATACTAAAAAGCAGAAATGACTCCCTACGCTTATTTAAAATAGACCCAAATAAAATTCTCCCCCAAATGATCTATAAAGCCAGTGGTATTTCCAAAAGAAATCACATAAGACTTTTTAAAAAGGAAATTTTAAGGTTCTTATGAAATCTGTGTAAAAAATGTTAAGTATCTTGAAAATGTGAGGTGGTTAATGGAAACAATAAAGAAATAAAAGACTCGGAGAACATGTCAAAGATAATATAAAATCTTTGTGATAAAGAGTGTAGTACTGGCATTAGGATCAATATAAAGATCAATGTGATAGGATAGAAGTGGGGTCTTTTAATAATTAATAATTTAATGGTTTGGGTAGTCTTTTTAGCCCAGACAACTAGATATTTGAACCCAACAAACAAACAAGCAAAAACAATCACAAAGATTTTGTGAGAGTTTTAGGCCTAGATGTAGAAAATAAAACTGAATTTTCTAGAACAAAATCTTTTTGACCTTCATTTTGTCAGAAATTAATGAAAACTTCATGTACCACAGTAAACCAATTATTTAACTGGACTCCATTGAAATTAAAACTTTTCAGAGACATACTTATAGGCTCAGAAAAGCGAATCTAAGGATAAGAGAAAAAAAAATCCCAGAAAAACATTTATGTTCTAATTACCAAAAAATAGCACCAATTCAACACCAATTAGGAAACAGAAGTTTGTGCAAGGTGTCTACAGAACCAGTGTTTGGAGGGACTAATGGGAAGAGGGCTGTGACTCAATGCCAACCTATTTATATAGTGAATTACAGGCCAAACAGAGCGTAAAAAGTAAACCATGATTAAAAAAACAGCTACAAACAAAACCATCCAAAGTCCTAAAAGACATATGGATGGCAAACACTAAAATGTTCTACATCATTAATTTTCAGGAAGATAAAACCAGTCACAATGATATACTATGAGCAAAGAACAAAAAGATTCACAATAGCAAAAGATGGCAATGAGGTAATGCAACTGGGATAAATATGCATTGCAGGTAAGATACAAAATGTTACATTTGATTTGAAACATTGCTACCTTCTATGATGCATTTACCAAAGAGAAATGAAAACACAAATTCTTTAAGTACTTATATAAATATTTCCTGACAGTTGGAAACAATCTTTCTTTTGTTTATTTATTTGCTTATTTTCCAGGACAGGGTTTCTCTGTGTAACCGTCTTGGCAGTCCTGGAACTCTCTCTGTAGGCCAGGCTGGCCTCTAACTCATAGAGAGCTGCCTGTCTCTGCTCCAGGGTGCTCAGATTAAAAGTGTGTGCCACTACTGCCCAGCTGGAAACCTGTTTAATGTCAACAACTGGTGAGAGGATAAATATAGTTTTGAGAAATCATGAAGGAAGAAATGGGAAGATTTACTGATAACTGCAATGATGTTGATGAATTCCAAAAGCATTGTACTCAATGTAAAAAAACAAGACATTGTTAATCCTACATCACACATGAATTTAAATTTTTCAAAAAAATAAAAGTTTGATATATGATGCATATGTATATGTAAATATATGTATAATATACATGCATATATGTGTGTGTGTGTGTGTGTGTGTATTGCACACACACACACACAAAATTAGTGCCACTCCAATATTGGAGATTAAGTGTTGCTCTATGCTACAAACATTGTCAGTTTGTCAGTTGTGGAAATCTTCCATACCACAATGATTACATGACTATATTCAGTTTCAAAATTCATTATATTAAATATTGAGAGAGTATATTACACTAAATTTATGCTGCAATTATCTACACATTTATACAAATATTTCTGGTAGGAGCATATTGGGTGGATGGAAAAGATATAACTTAGCAGGTATTCACCAAAGTCATGGTGTCCTTGCATAAGGTCACTATCAAAGGAATGAGTGATAAACATGAGCCAGATGGCAGAGATGGTTCAGAATCTTTCTCCATTCATTCTGGTGTGAATAAGAAATCCCTCAGCTTTGCCTTACCTACATTGGTAGCAATAATAAGAACTGGACAAGAGATGGGCTTGATATCTCAGGCCTAATGTAGCTATTCTCAGGTAGAGAAAGTCAAAGAGTCAAAGACAAAATGCATGAGAAGATTATTTTTACCTATTTCTACTGATTCTTACCCCAAGGGATTTGGACATAGATTACCTGTTGGCTGGAAACTTGTTCATATAATTCTAACCCCACCTCACATCCCAAGCAATGAGACTGCCCTTTCCAACACTTGAGTTAAAAAATGTAGTATGGAGGCTGGCTTGTTGGGGTATCTGTCCGGCCCAGTACCCCACAACCGGCACTCCCAAGGAAAATCAATCACACAGAGAACTCTATAAGTTATAAAGCTGATTGATCCATTAGGTCAGGCTACTTATTAGTTCTTATGACTTATCTTAACCCATTATTCTGATCTATGTTAGCCACACGGGCTCAGTACCTTTCTCAGTGTGACAGTTTCCATGTTGCCTCTTCGGTGGTCTGTGCAGGAGTGCCAGAGGAACCTTCGGGTTTCTGTCCCACCCGGTACCCCACAACCGGCAAATCCCAAAGAGAAAAATCACTCACAAGACTTCATAAGATTATAAACTGATTGGCCCATTAGGTCAGGCTTCTTGTTAACTCTTATAACTTATGTTACCCCATTATCTTTATCTACGTTAGCATATGGCTCAGTACCTTTTTCAGCTGGGCAAGTTAAATGCTGTCTTTTCGGTGGTCTGCACAGGAATGACTGAGGGAGCTTTCTCTTCCCTAGCCTTATCGTATTCTCATTGCCCCGCCTCTACTTCCTGTCTGGTTGACCCGCCTATACTTCCTGCCTGGCCAATCAGCGTTTTATTAAAATACATGATTAACAGAATACAGATAATTCTCCCACACCAAAAAAAGATTAACATAAAGAGTTGATAAGAAATGTCCAGATAAGAGAAAAAACATTGACTCTGAAGAAGTTGCAGAGAATCCAATTGGCAAATCTGTGAAAGATTGAAAAATAAGGTGTGACCCATGGAACACTGATCAGGACTGATGACCTTAAACTGGAAGTCACCATTATGAGTGGTATATTCAGCCTCAGAAAGCAAAGTGATTCTCAGGCAAATGAGTATGGCAGAAAACTGAAGACAATAAATTGTTAGAAATCATGTAGTAAGAGAAAAAAGAATAGCAAAGCATAATAGAGATAAGAGAAGCAGGGGACGGCTAAAATAGTGTGCAGATGTCCTCAGTCAGAGATGGGGCTGGGGTACAAGCCATAGAGAATTGGAATTGTGTGCACCTACATGATCTGCTTGGAAAACAATTTCCCTACCTGCTTTCTTTCTTTCTTTCTTTCTTTCTTCTTCTTCTCTTCTTCCTCCTCCTCCTCTTCCTCCTCCTCCTCTTCCTCCTCCTCCTCCTCCTCCTCCTCCTCCTCCTCCTCCTCTTCTTCTTCTTCTTCTTCTTCTTCTCTTTTTTTGGATTTTTAAATTTTTTTCTTTTTTCTTCTTTTTTATTACTTAAAAAACACCAATCCAGATTCCCACTCCCTCTCCTCCTTCCAGTCCCCTCCCTCTCCCTCCACAGACCCTTCCCCCACCCTTTCAACTTTAAGGGAGTGCCATGCACCCCACCCTGTGGAAAGTCCAAGGCCCTCCCTACTAACTCTAGGTTGAGCAAGGTTTACATCCAAAGAGAATAGGATCTCATGAAGCTGGTATATGCAAGTAGAGACACATCCCAGTGTCACTATCAGACCCACTTTCATTGTATGTGTGAGAGAGGAAAACAAAAGATCTTTATGGACTTGTAAGACTGTGTATTATTTGGGTTGAGTATATAATGAGGAGAATTATGGAATTCTAGAAGAAATTTAAATTGAGATACTTATGTACTCAGTCTCATGTATATAATCCATTTTGCAGAACATGACTCATTGCTTTGATGAATGACAAAGAGTAAATCCCTGTCAGGTGCATTTCCAAATGTCTCCATTTGAACTTCATTTTCATTGTAAAAAGTGGTTGTGTCATTTCTAAACCAGCTGATAAGGTATTACTTTGATGTAACTATATAATAACCTCCATCAATCATCTCTTTTTTTATATAGTTGCTCAATCAACTTATGATACATTCAACCTAAACAGCTTAGCTGACTCAAGTCAAAGTCATACTTTCCAAAGAATCCTCAGAAACTTTGAAATTGTACAAACAGGGTCCAAAGTCTCCAGACATAATTATTTGTCAAAATAACCATAAGATGGCTCTTCATGGTATCACTGAAGCAGTCATCATTCAGTTTCATCCAGGACAAGTTACTTAACATCTGTGATGCCAATATTGTTGAAGGAAAGAAAGAAAGAAAGAAAGAAAGAAAGAAAGAAAGAAAGAAAGAAAGGAAGAAAGAAAGAGAGGAAGGAAGGGTGAGAGGAAGGAAGGGTGAGAGGAAGGAAGGGTGAGAGGGAGAGGGAGGAAGAAAGGGAAGAAGAAAGGGAGGGAGGGAGAAAAAAGGAAGGAAGAATTTAAGAAGAGATATGCACCAAATGACATTTTAATTCTTCACATTTATGCCCCAAACACAAGGACACCCAAGTTTATAAAAAGAAACACAACTACAACTTAAACCAGATATTGAACCTCAAACATTGATAGTGGGAAGCTTTAGTATCCCATTCTCACCAATGAACATGTTATCCAGAAAGAAACTAAACAGAGAAATCCTGGAGCTAACAGACATTGCAAACCAAATGGACCTAACAGATATTTACAGAACATTCACTCAAGAAGAAAAGAATATACCTTCTTCCCTACACCCCATGGAACGTCCTCCAAAATTGACCATATACTTGGATGCAAGGCAAGTCTCCATAGGTACAAGATAAAATAGATATAGATATTGTAACTGTAATTCTTGCTTTATAACTGTTTTGTTATATGTAATTTAACTATGTGAAAGTGAAAGTCTTTCTTTTTTGTTTAAACAGAAAAAGGGGAAATGATGGAGGAGGGTCATCTGTCTATGTGTTACTTTCATTGGTTAATAAAGAGACTGTCTTGGCCTTTTTGATAGGCCAGCCTTTAGGTGGGTGGAGTAGACAGAATAGAATGCAGGGAAGAAGGCAATGAGGCAGTCGCCATGACTCTCCTCTCTGAGACAGACGCAGGTTAGAATCCTCCTGGTAAGCTGTGACCCCGTGGTGCCATACAGATTATTAGAATTGGGTTGAATCAATATGTAAGAGTTAGCCAATAAGAGGCTAGAGCTAATGGGCCTGGCAGTGTTTAAAAGAATACAGTTTCCATGTAATTATTTTGGGTAAAGCTAGCCGGGCAGGTGGTGGGAAGCAGCCCACTATTCCTTTTACACACGGACACTAAGGTCAACAATTAATCAATGGGACTCTGTGAAATTAAAAGGATTCTATCAGGCAGATGACACCATCATTCAAAGCTTCCGCCTACAGAATGAGTTTTTTTTAAGCAACTCCACATCTGATAAAGGACTAATATCTAAGATATATAAAGAACTCAAGAAACTAGATATCAAAAAATCCAAATAATCCAATTAAAAATGAGTACATATCTGAACAGATATTTATTAGTATAGGAAACTCAAATAAATGACTAGGAAACACTTAAAGAAATATTCAACATCCTTAGCCATTGGAAATACAAATCAAAATGACTCTGAGATTCCATTTTACATTTGTCAGAATGGCTAAGATCAATAACACAAGTGACTGTGCTTTCAAGGATCTGGAATAAGGTGAACACTCCTCCATTGCAGGTAGGAATGCAACTTGTATAGTCACTATGGAAATCAATATGACGATTCCTCAGAAACTTGAAAATGAATCTACCTCAAAACCCAGCTATACCACTCTTGGACATATATCCAAAGGATGCTTCATCCTACCCCCAAAACACATGTTCAACCATTTTTATAATAATCAGAAACTAAAAACAACCTTGATGTCCTTCAAAAAAAGAATGGATAAAGAAAATGTGTTCCATGTACACAATGGAGTATTTACTCAACTTTTAAAAATATGATGTCATGAAAGTTGCAGGTCAATGATGGAACTAGAAAAGAAATCATCCTGAACGAGGTAGCCCAGACCCAGAAGGGTAAATATGGTATGTATTCACATAGATGTGAATATTAGCCATTACATAATTGATAATCAATCTACAATCTATAGAACCAGAGGTTAGGTATAGAAGAAGGGCCTACTTAGGTAGGGTACTGGAAAGGGAAAATAGAGTGGATTTTAGGGTAGACTTAGGCAGTGCAAGAATGGGAGAATCAAGTAGGGAGATTAGGAGAAGTAGAATTGAGGAAGGGAATTGAGGGAGGGAATTCAGCTGAAATTGAGGGGCATTGGAGGGATGTGTGAAAATCTAGTGTGGTGGAAACTTCCTAAAATATATGAATTTAATTCTAATGACGTCTCCAAAAAATGAGAGCAACAGAATCCCAATTGGTCATCTCTTGTCACCAAATGAAGTGTCTAGCACCAAGACTGGGTTGTATTTAATTGAGTTGTTGGCCAAGGGGGTTCCATGGAAATCCCCCAACAATCCCTCTTGTTGCCAAGACAATGGCTTATTAGAGGGAGGTTGCCTATTGGTTCCTGACTGCTTAGACCCTGACTTAGCTTAGACCCAAAATAGTCACACAGAAGCTGTATTAATTAAATCACTGCTTGGTCCATGAGCTCTAGCTTCTTTTGGCTAACTCTTTCATATTAATTTAACCCATTTCCATTAATCTGTGTATCACCACCTGGTAGTGGCTTACTGGCAAAGTTTTGCCATGTCTAACTCTGGCAGTGGCTCCATGGCTTCTCTCTGACAGTTGTGAGATTTACTTCAACCACTACTCCCATCCAAGAGGCTGTTTCCTTTGTACTGTGAGCTGATAGCCCCTTAAATAGTTAGCAGCGCAGCACGGCATTATTCATCATCGCTAGCTCCTCACTACCCTTCCCAGTGGGTTCTGACATTGGGTGGAGTTGCTAGATCATCGACATTGGGAATGGTCTGCAGAGCAGCATCACGATTTCTTTCATTATCTCTTTTCATGATTTAAGGCTGTCAAATATGTCTAGCAGGCCACTCTAATGATGTAATTATTGTAAATGTCCTTTGAAGTTTGACAGTTTTAGTTTGGATGTGGCGTACGTCAGTGGCTCAAAATTCAAAGCATGATGGTGTATTTGGAACTACGCGTTCTCTTGTGCAAGCTTAGCTGCTTCATAGAGCAGGGATAGAAACAATAATTTTCTTGGCATTGGTGTCTATTTTCTTTTGACTTGTTATTCATCTTTATTATTTTCTATGGGCTTTAAGGTGGATATTTGTATTAAAATAGCTTTATTTTTTATCATCAGTCCTCATGTATATATTTGTGTGTGTGTGTGTGTGTGTGTGTGTGTATGGGTATATTCTACTGGATAATAGTTTAGATGGTATCTCCTTCAATGAACATTGTTTTTTGTTTTTTGTTTTTTAGGCAGAGCTATTCTTCAGTTTCTTTCCAACTCTGACAGTGAGCACAGCATACCTTCAACAGAATTTTTGGGTTGAGTAAAATTTAATTGATTTTATTTATTTCATTTTCAACTTTTGGTCACAGAGAGGATCAAACAAATGTAGAGTTATTGTGTGCAAGATGTACAAGTTGTTGTGTATAACAAGATGTCACTAATGGGAAAAGCCTACACAAAGCTCTTTAGAAGTGGTCAGAAAGTTCCTTTTCTCATTTGTATGGGAATGCTCCAGGAAGACAAATTCTGTATGCACTGATGCACTTGGATCACACACACACACACACACACACACACACACACACACACACACACGAAGAGGAGAAGAGAGATTTTGTCTTATTGGATATAGATACATATACATGCAGCAACAACACAGATAAGGCAGAGAGAGGCTTATTTTAAAGAACTGATTCAGATGATATTGGAACTCACAAGTCAAAATCTTCAGGATAGGCAGGAGAACATTGTGGACACAGAATTATTGTGTCTAAAAAAGCCTAGACAGAGCTCTCCTTCTTTTATCTTAGCCTTTTCTTTTACAGCCTTTAAAAGTCCACCATGCTTACATACATTACACAGGGCAATATCCTTTACTAAAAGTGAACTTATTTAAACCTTACTCAAACTTCAATGACAAAAGCATGTTCACACCAAGAGTGAAGTCTAGCAAAAAAGTTGTGTAGTGAGGTCTAATCTTGTCAGTGCATGAAATTGACCATAGCCTATAGTATGCTTTGGAATGCATTAGGAGAAATGGTTCTACACTCAAGTGTTGTTAGAGTCTTTAAATGGAGAGAGTACTGTGTTATTAATGTGTACAGAGTCACCAGAGGACCGCTGCAGGAGTCAAGGAACAAATGGTGATCTTTGCCATGGCACCAAGATTTATTCTTCTTAATAAATGATGTAATCGTAAAAGAAAAAAGTCTTGAGAGTTCCAGACACCCATAAAGCAGCATATCTATAAGAAATGATAGCATAGCAATCGCAGCTGAGCCTTCCTTCACCGTTCCTGCTCTCTTGCCTCATGTGCCGAGGGATTCGGAATTCGTGCTTACGTATACTTTGGCTAAAATTTGAGATTTATAATGTTTCATAATCAACCTGCAGAGTGGGTCCCAATTTCACTGGAGCTGAATGGAGACTCAAAATCAAGCAACAAATATTAGGATTATCCTTCCATTACATCCCCCTTTGAAAAATGACTCCTTGCCGCCACATGAACGGTTCTCTAAGCTTTAATACTGAACAGAGATTTAAAAGGATTAATATCAACCACCTTCCAGTAAACACCCCAAATGCATTTTAACATCTAGTATTTCATCTTGACTTGAGTACTTTCAAACTGTAATGTTCTGGTCACGTAGAAAGACTGTCTGGCCCTGTCTGTTACTAGTCCTGCAAAGTATTCACAGTTCCCCACTGACCCTTTTTCAGCAAGTTTTTTTTTAAGTCCTTTGTTTCTGCTGCTGTTTTGTGTCTGGCTGACATTAGTTGGTCAGATTTATGGTGCCGTGTGCAGGGTTTCCCACCGTGTATGTCATTATTACTAATTCCTCTTCCTTTAGCAACCTGTGTTTATAACAGCCATTTAGTTGCTTTGTCCAGCTCTTGGAATTCCTGGGACTTACACCTCACTGGAAGAGCACTTCTTATTGCCAAGGTACTTTGAAAAATACTTGACTCTATTTTCATGTCGCGCTATTTTTAGGGCCAGCAGCGGACTTAAACAGATCTGCTCCTTGATTGTTTATTTTTGCCTAGACATTTATTTGGAAGATGTTAGTTCTCTTTGGGCTTCCACAGATGCCCCATTTGTTCATTCAACATCCTCGAGTGCACCAAATATGGAAATGATCAGCTTGCGCACAGATGAAATCGAAGTTAACCCTTTCATGTCATAAAAGATAGCGGCAGTATTTATTTACTAATATGTGATCTTCTTCCTATGGTTTTCATGTGTCTGTACCTGCATGTGGTGTGCGATAGGTGAGCATATGGGTATGTATGTGCATGTTCTTATGTGTGGGTACAGGCGGATGCCACCAGGGTGCCAGAATAAAAGTCGGAGTATAAAATTCAGGTGTCTCTTCTTGCATTTCCAACTTGCCTGACTCTTCCTCACTTCTAGTCTAGAAGCTTCCATCAACTTTCCTGTTTCTACATTCTGTCTCCCTTTGGGGAGGGCAGGTGTCTGGAATCATAGACAACTATTGTATCCAGATTTCACGGGAGTGCTGGTATGGGAGATTAAGTCATCAAGCTTGCCCCAAATACTGTTCACCATTAGGCCATATCCCCAACTCTGTCTTTCTCGACAGTAGTTTTCATAGCAACTTCCAAGTGGGCAGTAGTAATTGACACTGGTAAATATAAAATGATTTTGTTAATTAAAAATAAAATGATCACTGGTAATGATAATGGGTGGTATGCCTGACTTGAATAGGATGTCATTTATATAAGATTTTAGAAGCAATGAAAACGTATTTCAATGCTGTCTTGCTTTTAATCTGTGTCAATGCTCAAAATACCTTCCATTCATGCATCACTTTGTATAAGGTGGCATGTAATGAAATACACATTTAGAAACTATACTGTAGTGATATCCACAAATATATTAGCTTTCATGCAAACACTTCATAAAGAATCCCATAATGTCCTCACATGGATTATTGATTGCTCTTGAAAATCCTTGATTTACCTAAGTCTATCATTTTGTGTACTGTTTACTGTTTGAAATCCTTGATTTACCTAAATCTATCATTTTGTGGACATGTCACAAACCCTATCTTTCTATTTTGTATTTTATTGTCTTTATGGATCTATATTGTGTTCATCTGTAAGTTGTATGTTGAAATGTAATGCTCCTGAGGTTGAAGTAGCTAGTTTTCTTTAATGTCTCCCTGACAACAAGTAAAGCATTGTGTATATTGTGAAAGTTCAAAGACTTCTGAGTAAATAATAGCAAGACTAATTTAGTATATTAGAGTTGTCGTGTTTATTCATTTAACTGGAGAAGAATATGATATAGACATAATATGATGGAGATTAAGATGCTGTGGGATAATGCTCTTGTACACTGCAAAGATTTGTCACTCATATTGGTTTAATAAAACACTGATTGCCAGTAGTCAGACAGGATGTATAGGCAGACAATCAGACTAGGAGAATTCTGGGAAAAGAAAAGACAGAGACACAGTTGCCAGTCAGACACAGAGGAAGCAAGATGAGAATGACTTACTAAGAAAAGGTACCAAGCCACGTGGCTAAACATAGATAAGAATTATGGGTTAATTTTAACTGTAAGAGCTAGTTAATAATTAGTCTCAACAATAGTTCAAACAGTTTATAATTAACATAAGCCTCTGTGTATTTGTTTTGTCTGAACAGCTGTGGGACCAGGTGGGAAAGAAACTTCCATCTACATCAAGTTTAGTTTTATAAGCACATGTTTCCAAGAAAAGTGAAAAAAAAACCCAAAACATTTGAATAAAAGTTCCAAAATATCAAGCAGTTGTTGATAAGTCTTCTCTACTAGAAATAAAGACAGTATTAGAAAAATTATCTAAATTATCCATGTCAAAACACTGGAAATTTTTAAACCTATACAACAAGGCAGAAACCATTTAAGGAAATCTCTGATTTTCATAACAAAAGAGGGACCAGTGATAGGAGGCCTCTCCTACCCATTTACTACTGCATGGCCAAGCAACTACGGTGGTTGGAAGCCTTGGGGTCACCGACTAGAACTGATTTGGTTTGGAGCATTTCACACAGCTTGGCACCTAAAAGTACTATCCCTTTTTGAGCATGGACAGAGTCTGGTGAAGTCAAGTTCCACTCTAGAGAGAGTATAAATGCTTTTTAACCTGATGCGGATGGAGGTGTGCTTATCAGACAGACCAAATGTTCAGGTCACTGTCAACCACAAATAATTACTTGTGATAACTAACATTGGGCTGATTAAAGCTACAACATCAGTTGAAACAAATCAGAAAGAAAATTCTGAGGATTGAATTAATACTAAAGGTTTTTTGAAAAGCCCTGATTTCTTTCTAGAGATCCAGAATTCCAAGTACATCATGTGTCCAGGAAAGACTAGCTAGGGCCTCAATTATTTATTACCTGTGGCTGGCCTTGGCAAGCTGGGGAAGCAAGAAGTGAAGGCTAACAAGAATGGGAATGACTAAATTTCAAAAGTATGTTACTAGAAGCAGGATTTTCATTAGAAGAGTAGTTGTCCTATTAACTCCAATGATGTCTTAGTAACTCAAATGAATCCGGCCAATCGTTGATAACTAAGCTAAACTGATCATAAAGGCTTAGTATTGCAAATGATTATGTGTATGTACATATTAAACAGATGAGGATAGGTAGATGAATAAACAGAGATCGTCTGTGGATACACTGTTCAGCAAGTAGACAACTTACATAATTAATCTTGGAAAGTCACTAAATGAAGAACAAGAGCTGCAACTACATAGATCCAATAAATCTAGAAAAACTGTGATATACTGTCAATCTCCATTATGCATAAATTCTTTGATTTTTTAAAATGTATTCATTTACTAAAATTTATTTTTAATCTCAAAATCAATATCTGAGTACTTTCACAATCTCAAGGTTCTGAGTGCACACCACAGTGAAAATTTTGAGTAGTGTAACACACATGTCCCTGGGCCAGATGGAAGATGATATGCCCTGTCTTATCTGACTCTGTTACAGAGGGCCTGATGATTAAGCTGGTGGTGGCGCAATATCTGCAATCAATGTCTGCCATCTCTGAACCTTGTTTTCTCTTTTATAAGATAAAATGAGTCTCCAAGGAGGAATGTATTCCTGAGTTATAACTGTAACCTCACAGGCTCTAGGGGAAAACCTGCTGCTCATATTCTAGTAGATGAACATAATATCAAACGTCTCTCTAAATTCTTATCTTTATATGGATAGACTGATGCAGCTCCCATCTTGCCGCCAAGGAGCTTCCTTTTTCACAAGATGACAGTTAATACAGAAACTTACAATTAACCACACAAGGGGCAGAGAATAAGTATCTGTGGAAAACTCAGTCCTAAATGATTTAATTATGTCATATCTCTTACCCCAAATGTTGGGGATCATCACTGGAGAGGGAGGTGGGAAAATTGTAAGAGCCAGAGGTTGTGGACAACTGCTTCAGAACATTATTGTTTCCCTAAGGATGATGGGACCGTAGCATACATACACTCACAGTGCTTGTGACTGCAAGCACAAGACAAAGCTAGGCAAATTCCAATGTGGACCAGGGAGGTGATCACAGAGTCACACCCCTAGAGTTGGGAGCTAATAGCTGCTGGAAGAACAAGAATCAGTTTTCTTCAAGAATAGGGTTCTGTTAGGTTATCCATGCTCCAGGGGATAACCCTACACCCATGCACATTCTGGCAGCATTAAGTGGATCCCAGTGGGTGAAGAACACACACACACACGAAGCTGGGAAGAAAAAGTAGTGGGAGTTCCAGAGGAGTTGAAGGCAAGAGAGTGGGGATGAATTTGATCAAAATGCTTTGTACTTGGTATGTTGAAACTTCATGATACAGAACAAAGAAGGAAGACAAGAAAGGGTATGGGGGTGGCCATGATGAAAGTCCATGATCTAGAACAAAGAAGGGAGACACGAGAGGGTGTGGGGGTGGCTATGATGAAAGTACATGATGCACATGTATGAAAATGTCATAATGAAACCTATTATGTTGTAAAGTGAACATAGCATAAAATATGTGTAGTTGAGGACATAACAGAAAGTGATGAACGAGAAGTTATGTACTTAACTAAAAGGAAAGAAACAGGAGAAGAAAAAGATAGCAGGATGACATATAAAAAGCAAATAACAAAATGGTGTCTATAAATGTCTCCATTTCAATGGTTACACTCATCATAAATGAATTAAAACTCAATCAAAAACCAAAGACTGGATTTGAAAACAATCCTGTAGGGAATGAATGAAGTCCCGAGTAAATGGATGTTACTGACATGGGAAAGGCCATGTCAAGAAGTAATGCCTCAGCTCCACAGGAGTAGCAAAACCTTCTCTGGGTGATGTTCAGTGGTGCACCCTTGGGTCCAAGTAGGACCATTCACAGGGCATGGAGAAATGTCTACTGTAGCTTTCTCTCCACCTCCGAGTTGTTTATGGTTTGAAGATTGCTCCCCTCCAGAGACTTCTCCTACCAACGTTAGCTAAACCTGTCTCCTTGTTTATCTGTATGCAATAACTCCATCCTCTTGTTCAGTTATATGCAATAACCCAGTCTCCCAGTTCAACTGTATATCATAAGCATGCTGAGCTTTCCAGGATGCTGTGGAGTCTCTGTATGAGAAGTCAGCCAACCCGATTCCAGCTTTTCTCTGTGTTTGTCTTTTGTTCATTCCCTTACCAGCCTGATCAGATCAATCCCTGGAGCCATTCAGAATATGGTACAATCCATGCATATGCTGCCATAAGTGATTGATAGTCAATTATAGGATACAAATAGTCTAAACCATTTGAGAAGTAGAATGATTATATTAATATAAGTTAAGATATTATAATTAAGAAATATATGTTGCTTACAAGACATGGAAAATACAAGCCAGCCATATTGAAGGGCTATAATTTATTAATTAATTCAATAGTAGTAGCTGTGATGTCCAGTATTTCATTATTGATTATTGATAAGACAACTAGATAAAAATAATTTGTTGAGAGTGAAAAAAATAGGTGTTAGAACAATGAGGACAAAAAAGAAATTGGGTAGCTTTGCAAAACCCTTGTGTAAGGGTTTAATGGCACCATTTAAATGTCATTTTAATGTTCATTAACAATTATCAAAATAGTGGTGCTGCGTGTCTGTGATTGCAATATTTAGGAAACAGAAGTGTAAGGATTTAGAGTTCAAAGTCAGTCTGGGTGTATAGCCAGCTCTAGTTTCAGAAAATTGATAAACAGAATAAACAATAATAGTACAAAACTTTACTGTATAGATAACCAGAATTTTTCAGTCCTACAGTACATTATTATGGAAGTTCTTTTCCTTTGGCATGGCTTTAAGTCATTTATATTTAATGGAGTACTTGCATGGAGGAAAACTTGGAAAAGAAAAAGAATGATCTCAGATCCATAAATTTTGACTTATTTGAAAATCCTGTCAAGTATGCTTATATAACTAAATCATTACTTGCCTTACAATTATTTTATTAGGTTAAATTCATAGAAATAAAGCTGTTATAGCAATAGGTATCTTCATTTTAAAAAAATTTTGTGGATATGCTCACCACTATACTACTAATGTGGGTTGTAAATTTTTTTATCATAAAGGCGTATTGTCCTCTTAGAAATAAACCAGGTCATATTTCATCATCATGCTACAAGAAT
Source organism: Myodes glareolus (assembly GCF_982192425.1). NCBI lineage: Eukaryota > Metazoa > Chordata > Mammalia > Rodentia > Cricetidae > Myodes > Myodes glareolus. The sequence continues at coordinate 30,557,118 of NC_142051.1, forward strand.
CCATTTTCTGAGAAAGTAATTTCTGATTGCTTAGTATTTGACTCTCCTGTTACAGTTGGATATTCCAATCATTCACTTAACAAACATTATCTTCTGTACATCTGCTTTGTATCAGGACAATTTCTAAAGTGGTTTTCTTTTAAATATTATTTTAATGTCATTAGTAATTATCAAAAGAGTGGTATTGCCTGTCTGTGATCACAGCACTCAGGAAATAGAATTATAAGGATTTAGAGTTCAAAGTCAGTCTGGGTACATAGGTAGAGCTGTTTTCAAAAAACTGATAAACAGAATAAGCCATAATAGTACAAACCGATGTGCCATGGTCTTCAGGACCTTTTCACCTGTGTGTCAATCAACTAAGTAATATTACTATTTCAAAGCATACTTATTTTTAGATAATTGTTTACTAAAACAATTTCAAAAGTAGTGATGGGTTTTCTAACACTTCCATCAAGGGTCAAGGGTCACAGTGCCTTCAGTTCCCCTGGAAACCAAGATGACTATTGGGAAGATTCACCAAAACATGCCATAGGGCTCATTGCCTTGAGATAAACTTGGTGTGTGGTTATTCTGAGACAATGTATAAGAGAATGGAGGGAAATAAGATGAATTGGATGTGTATGTGATATCTAGGCAGACTAAGGATACTCCAATGGAGTTCAGACCTAAACACAGAACTCTCAACAGAGGAATCTAAAATGGTTGAAAGACACTTAAGGAAATGTTCAACATCCTTAGTCATCAGAGAAATGACAAACAGAGAAATCAAAACAACTCTGAGACTCCACCTTACACCTGAAAGAATGGCCAAGAGCAAAATCACTGATGACAACTTATGCTGGAGAGGTTGTGGGGAAAAGGGAACACTCCTGCTTTGCTGGTGGGAGTGCAAGCTGGTGCAGCAACTTTGGATGTCAGTGTGGCAATTTCTCAGAAAATTAGGAAACAACCTTTCTCAAGATCCAGTAATACCACTTTTAGGTATTTACCCAAAGGATGCTCAATCATGCCACAAGAACAGGTGCTCAACTATGTTCATAGCAGCATTGTTTGTCATAGCCAGAACCTGGAAACAACCGAAATGCCCCTTGACCAAAGAATGGATAAAGAAAACGTGGTACATTTACACAATGGAGTACTATGTAGCAGAAAAAAATAATGACATCTTGAAATTTGCAAGCAAATGGATGGATCTAGAAAACATTATTTTGAGTGAGGTAACCCAGATCCAGAAAGACAATTATCACGTGTATTCACTCATAAGTGGTTTTTAAACATAAAGCAAAGAAAACCAGCCCACAAATCACAATCCCAGAGAACTTAGACAACAATGAGGACACTAAGAGAGACACACATAGATCTAATCTACATGGGAATTATAAAAAGACAAGATCTCCTGAGTAAATTGGGAGCATGGGGACCTTGGTGGAGGGTTGAAAGGGGGATGGGAGAGGCAGAGACGGGAGCAGAGAAAAATGTAGAGCTCAATAAAAATCAATAAAAAGTATTTAAAAAGTCAAAAAGGAAAATGTTTGAAAGTAATATAAACAGAAAAATATTACCTAGAAGAATCTGAAATTATACTCAATCCTCAAAATTTTGCTTCATAACAAATATCAGTAGTGGAATAGTAATTTCTCCTGAATGTAATTTTTATCCTGAAATAAAGAAGATATAATGCAGCTGAAACACAATGACTAAGTGGTTTTTCTTCAATCCTGTCTAATCATTGATGTTATATATAAATATTAAATAGGAAATATTCAAGTATTATTTGTCTATTTCAGGAAGAATTCAGAGTTTGACTGGTGTCCCACACCCCGGGTGGGCAGGAAACTAGCCACAGGTTCATCAGGTGCTCCATACTCTAGGCTGCGGTCCTAGGACTATGTTGCCACTAGGTCCATGTCTGAGTCTATGACCCTACTGCAGTCAGGATCTGTGCTGATGTTCCTGGCCTATGCTACCGTAGAAGGCCGTGCAAATCCTAGTGCCCCCACCTGAGGCCATGTTGATGTTCAAGGACCATGCTGCTGCTGGGACCAGACTAATCTGAGTGGTCTCTACTGCCACCCAGGGCCATGGTGACATCAGTGTCAGGCTCCAGTCTGGGTTCATGGTCCAACTGCATCCAGGGTCTGTGATGGTGTTCGTGGTTCATGTTACTACTGACGGCCATGGGAGATATGGCCTCCATGGTCTGGGTGCTTGAGAACTAATCTTGCCTCTCAAGGGCCACTTCAGTGGGAGAACTGGCCCTCCCTCTTACTGAGAGAACTGGCTCCAAAGGTTTGGGGTGGGAAAGCTTTGATGGCCCTCAGAGAACTACATACACACATCCCAGCCACTGCAAATGTGTGTAGGAGAGCTTGTCCTTGTCTTTGCCATGCAAGCAGGGAAGCTGGCCCTGACCCTGAGGCCTGGGGCTGGAGGTGACAATAGAGGCCCAGGACTTACCATCTCAGCTACCACCCGGGCTCATATCCAGGATTTTAAGTTGGCCAACCCAACATCTACCCCAATTATGAGCTGCTGGAGAGCAGCAGGATCTCAATGAATGGGAGCAGCAAGAGTAAGGATATCTGAGGAGAGTTTGGATGAGGGTCCAGTATTGATGATGTATCAGATGCTTGAACCAGACCAACAACTAAATGCAATGAACAGTTGCAGGTAGGGATGTTTGGGCAAAAGCATAAGTGAGTGACATGCAGCGGCTCCCAAAGAAATGATTATGTGATGGAGAGGCAGGAAAGATGGAGGGTTGAAATATTTCTTTTTTCTTTTACTGGGGGGGGGTGGCCACAAGGGTAGAAGGTGGACATGGAAGGATTGGGAAATGAGTGGGACTAGGGTGTATTATAGGAAATCCCCAGAGAATTAATAAGGAAAATATGAACAAAAAAGGAAAAGAACTCAAAATTTGAAAAAGCATCCCCAAAGAACAGAAAATATTAATGCTTTAGTGGTGTATTACATGCTACATGAATACATTAGTATGACAGCTTTGGGGATTCACTAAAGAAATTAGTAGAATTATTCTTGAAGAATTGTATCTTTTTTAGCTTCTGATATAATATAATCATATAATATATTTTTTACCATATAATACTGTTTTGGCAAATATATCTGTTTTGTGATTGAAAGTATTAACTTGGAAGGAAGTTGAATACCTTTGTATAATTAGTTTCATAACTGAGCATCAGAAATCAGTGCAAAAATGCATGGCTGCTTGCATTGCCCTTGAGAGCAACAATTCATGATAGAATAAGAAAGACGTAAATCAAGACTCTGATAAAAAGGAAGATTTGGGAAGATCAAAGACTCTTGACCTACATTTATCTGTATAAAACTTTTTATTAGCAGAAACTTTAAATAAATTGGGCCATTTAAACAGCAGCATGCTATAGCAACCATTAAAATAAAACCCAAATCGTGCTGTGCTCTAGGAGAAAGGCTCCAGCAGATAAGTTTCACCTAGGAAAGATACCTGAGAAGCAGAAAGTGACTGGCTAAAGATCAAACACGTAAAGCTCTAAAGCAACAATAAAAATAAATGTGCATTGGCTTCAGAATAGAAAAACCCTTCCAGGAGCCTTGGACTGACTTTATAAGCCTATAGACCAAGGTTATTAGAATATCAGTTTGCTGACTGAGTAATTACTAGGGATCTTGGCTCTTCTTGAGAAACGCATTACCCATTGAACAAACGATTTAAAGTAAAGGAAAAACTAGGCAATCAATAGTAATTATCTCAGATTGCTTAATCTTGGACAGAACCTTTGGATGACAGTTGTCATTAACCATTTTTTTTGGCTTTTGCCAAATGAAGACTAAGTTTTTACATAAAATATATGATACAGTTAAAATGCTTAAGTCCTTGAAATTTGTCAGAAATTTGTCCCATCCAATTGTATCTACATTATATTATATATTAAATTACATCTCATGGTAATAGATACAGTACAGCTCAAGGGAACTATGATTGGCCTCTTCAGTTGTTAGGGGAACAATAGGGTTATGAGAGATGATTCATATTTGAAAAACCACATAGTTTCTTCTGGGAGTATTTACTCTATGATCAACTTTAGAGCAATGGTATAAGTTCTGGATAAGATGTAACTAAACTCCAGATTCCTTGTGATTTAAGAGAATAAAGACAAGGAACCTAATTTCGAGAGTAATTATTTAACAGTCAACTTGCTGTCTTTTAGAACTCTTTATTTTGCCCACCAAACATTTCAATCATTGGCCGAAGCTTCACCCTATACCCATGTATGACTCAATATTGTGTGCAAGCATTGACACACAGAAAAAAAAATAGATGCTAAAAATGAAAAGAGCAATCATTGTTCTCCTTAAGGTGAGCATGGTTGAGTTCATGTGTGAAATTTCTAGACTTGTAAATACCTGAACCTGATTGGTTAGATTTATCTCAAAAAAGTGAGCAACATCATCAAAGGTGCTTGATTAGTACCTTTGTGACCATTGTGTCGCTGTAACAAAATATTAGGTAGAACCAAACAGAGGAAGAATTTATCTTGGCTCACATTCAGAGAACTTATTCTGTGGCCATCTGATTTATGTATGTCTATGGCAGCCCAGAACTTCATACTGTAGAGACACGTAGCAAAAGCAAGGTATTCACATCATGGCAGACAGGACATAAAAGAAAAGGCAGTATATAACATAATGCTATGTATTGCCTTTCTGCCTCTAGCTAGATACCACCAACTCAAACTTCTAGAATCTCCCTAAAAATGTTAAGAACCACGGCTTCAATATGCAAACAGGACATTTTATATTTCAACAATAACATTTGCATTTTTTTAGTTTGGTACATATTTTTTTTAAAAAAAGATTGATTCATAAAATTTTATATCATCTTCTATTGTCCTTTGAGTCAGACTTTGGTATCAATTGATACAAATAGAGTTGATTTGTTATTCCTATAAAATCTGAATTTCTAACATTTATCCTTTATTAAGCTTCTTCATGTGAACAACTGAATCGTTGCTGGAAATACTTTCTGCAGACAACCTGGTGTATCTTTCACACTGTCACAGAATTCTTCATTTGTGTAAAAATAAGCCCTTTATATCTAGGAAATATAAGATAGGGTAGAGGAACTAAACTCATGTGACAAACTGTTGTGTACCTGTACATTGACTGTATAAATCCTTGTCTGATATGTATGATTCAGTTGCTTAAGTTTTAAATTAATGTATGCCCATTGGCTATGACATTTTTATTCTGATTCTTTTGCTTAAAATTTCCCCAAACCTAAAGCAAATGAAAAGTAGGGCAGAGTAAAAAGGGAACTCTCCCAAAGGAAGTATAACAAAAAAAAACTTTATACAGCTTCCAACCGCATGGCAGATGATGGAAAGGGACCTACATGATGCTGACCATGCCATGGTACCTAAGAAAAAGGAAAGAACAAGCAAATTTGGAGAGAAACTCTACAACCAAGCCACTCTTCTAGGGAGAGTACAAAACTCAGTAATATAATACTGTGTTTCCAAACCACAAAGGCACCCTTCCACCTCTTTGGACTAATAGAACTTGGATGCTAAGAATCTTGAGAACACCCTTACAGGTATAAGTAAATATACCTCATTAATAACTCTGTGTTAATCATCTCAACTCTCCAATAAAGAGATGCAAACCAGCTGTTGGAATCAAAACATAATATTCAACTACTCATTACCTACAAAGGACATATTCTACGTTCGCAAAGATTCACATGGAATAAGAGCAAAGGTTCAATACTGTATATCAAGAAAACACCATCAGGATACAGGTATTAGTATACAGACCTATATTCAATAAAGCAGACTTGAAGTCAAAATTATTCAAGAGAGAAAGATCTCACAATATTTTACTAACAAGTATGATCTGCCAAGAAAACAAGGAGGATAAATATACATAAATCAGATGTTGGGAGTACATAATTTAATAAATTGAACACTACCAAATCTAAGTAAACAGATAAAGCTAGGTAAAATAAAATGTGGGTGATCTTATACCCCATTCTCACAAAGAGATTATCCAGACCAAAAATATCAACAAAAGGAACTTCACATTTAAATGGTATCACAGATCAAGTGGACTTGGCACATGTCTACAGTACACTCTAACTACCAGCTGAAGATCTCAAGTTATAATCAACAGCATCACCGGATTTTTCAAAAATAGAAATGCTATTGGCCATAAGACAAAGCCTGATATATACAAAAGAATCAAAATGATATTCTGTGCCATATTAGACCATAGTGGGCTATCATTAGATTTGATAACAAGATAAATTACTGATAATGATATAAAAATATGGAAATAAAACAATACTTTTTCGAAGGGCCAGTGCATCATTGAGGCAATTATTGAGAAAATGTAAAATTCTTACAATCAAATGAAAATGAAAAAACAGAACTTTGGAATACACCAAAGGCCTTTCAAAAAGGGACGTCCACAACTGTATGTCCATGTTGAAAACTCAGGAAAATCTCAAATAAATCAATGATTCACCTTGTCTTAGAAACACAAGGAAAAAGTAAATCTAGAAGTAGTAACTGGGAAGAAACAATAAAGCTCAGAGAAGTAATTAATGAAGCAGATATTAAAACTAATATAAAGAAACCGTGAAACAGTGCTAGGTCTTTGAAAAGATAAATAAAATCAACAAATCCTTAGCATAATTAATCAAATGAAAAGAGGAGACCCAAACTAATAACATTAGAGCTATTATATAAAAATGGAGCCATTATAACAAATACTAATGGAATAAAAAAGATAATTAAAAGCTGGGTGGTGGTGATACCCACCTTTAATCCCAGCTCTCAGGATGTAGAGACAGACAGATCTCTGATTTCAAAGCCAGCCTGGTTTATGGACTGAGTTCCAATACAGTCAGGGCTCTACAGAGATACTCTGTAGCAACAAAATAAAATAAAATAAAAATAAAATTATTAATGGATATTTTGAAAACCAATATTTCAATAAATGGGAAATTTCCTAAGAAATGAATAACTTGCAAACAGTACACCACTAGAATGTGATCACCTAAAACTAACTCATAGTAAACAATTAAAGAAAAGTAGTAAGTCTACAAGTCAATAAAGGACTGAACAGATGTATTTAAAAATGAACTAACACCAATACTCCTCAGGTCATGGTATAAAGAGAAGTGGGAAGGAATACTACCAAACTCATTCTATAAAATCAATATTATTCTGGTAGCAAAATCATATAAGAACACATTCAGATATACAAAGAGAGAGGGAGGAGGGAGAGCGAGACAGAAAGTCAAAACTAACTTTCCTGATGAACATAGTTGGTAAAAATTCTCAAAAATATTTGAAAACTGAATCTAACATCACATTTTTAGAAGCAACACATGTAATAAACATGAATGTTGGAATGTTTCAAGACATATTAATTAGTAAAAATTTAACGTGGTATATATAGACTCTGAGAATGAAATTACAGATCATCTAGGAACAGAAGAGTCATTGACAAAGTCCAAGATCACAAAGCCCTGAGGAAACAAAGAAGAGAGGGAACATACCTACCAAGACAAAGGCTATGTACAACACATTTAGACTCAACATTATGCTTAGCTGAAAGCATTTTGTCTGAAGTTGAGCACAAAAGAAAAAAAAAGGATACTCATTATATTCTTCTGTTCACTATCATGCTTGAAGTCTTAGCCAGAGCTATAAAGCAAAAGAAATAAATAAAAAGAACACAAATGGTAAAGAGGTCAAATTAACCCCATTAGTACAATAGGAATCAAATTACATTGAGATTCTATCTCATCTCTATCAGAATGCTCAAGGTTATGAATTCATGATTAATAGCGCCAAGCCATACTCTTTTATATATAAAAAAAACCAACTCAAATGTTGCCAAAGATGTCTTACAGTCCATTGCTGATTAGAATTTAAAGTAGAGAAACCACTATGAAAATCAGTTTGGAGGTTGCTCAAAATGCAAAAGAACAACAACTAGATCACTCAGCTATACTATACTACTCAGGGGAACAAACATACTCGAAGGGATCTAAGGTGGCACACTACAGAGACACCTGCCTGCCTGTTACACAGCACTGTTAATGCTAGCCTTGTCAGAGCCAGCTTCTGTGCCCATTAGCAGAAAAATGAACAAAAAAATCTAGTATAAGCAGTGGAGCTCTTTTTATTATTATTACTCATTAAAGAAGAAAAAAATCATGCCATTTGTAAGAAAAAGGATGGAATTAGAGATAATCATATTAGAGGAAACGAGCCAGAACTAGAAAGTCAAATATCACATATTTTCTCTTATGCCAGGGCAGTTTTTATCTGAGTTTTGAGGCTTTTAATTCATTTCTTGTGTTTCCTTAGCAAGTATTCTTACCTACTAGACTGTCTTGATTGTCATTATTTTTTGTTTTAATCAATTATAATTGCAGACAAGGAAAATTTCCCAAAGACAAATGAGAGAAGTTGTAAAAGTAGGGTAATGATTGCTGCACCTTACATCAAAGACTTCTGTGATTTAAGAAATTTGCATATATATATGCATATATATACATATATATGCATATATATTTATTTAAGCAAATTCCATATATGTGAAATTTGAAATTCGCTTAAATATATACACACACACACACACACATGTATTCATATATATATATATATGAATGGAAGAGAGAGAGGAAGAGAGAGCACTGTACCAATAAAATGGGATAATCTTAGCCTAAAACTGATTTGGATAACAATAAAATAGAAAATTGAAACAAAAGCCTATGTAGCTACAATATGATCTTTATACATGGCAAGGGAATGGGAGAACTATTGGGAAGAAGAAAGACTTTAGTGGAGAAAAGAAACGGGAAATGGGAAGGGAATATGTAGAAAGTACATGATAGATGTGAACGAACTTTCATTATTAAACCATCCCTGGGATTGGGAGATAGTGCACATGCCAAGAGAGCATGAGGACCTGAGTCCAGATCCATAGTACCCACTTGATAACTCCCATTTGTAATTCCAGTGCTGGGTGTGTAGAGTGACACATAGCTCCCTGGAGCTCTCTGGACAACCAGTCTTGCTGAGTCAGTGAAATCCAAGTTCAGTGGGTGATGTGGGATTTCCCTCTGTACGCTGTGATTACCATTAATGAATAAAGAAACTGCTTTGGACCTATTGCAGGGCAGAACTTAGCTAGGTAGGAAAAACTAAATTGAATGCTGGGAAAAGAAGGACAGAATCAGAGAGAAGTCATGTAGCTTCACCAGAGACAGACGCACACTCTTATAGTCTACTCCTACATAATTAAATATTTTCCATTGCTGTTATAAATGAGTAGCTTTAAAAAAAAAACTCAATCCCAAAAAATCCATCAATAATACAACCACTGCATTTAAAGTTCAGGGGTCACTGTAGAAGAGAGGCATAGAAAGATTTTGAGGGTCAACTAAATAGGGAATCCCTTGCTGTAAGACTGTGTCTCCTAGAAACATGGGAGAAGCTACACCAATGATATCTCAGCAGCATGACTGCCTAAACAAGACCTGAACCATGATTACGTCAATAATCATACTAATATGGAAGGGAGAAAACTCCTGAGCCTCAGCTCCAGACAAAGAAGTACAGGCAACTAAAGAATGTTGAGAGCAAGAGAAATGTCTTCCCAGGAAAGAGTTCCCCAATTGGTTATTCAATACCACCCTGCCAGCCCTGTAAACATACACACACAGGTAACATTGTATGCACTGATCATTTTGCATTTATTATTTAGGAATGTGTGTGTGTGTATGCACATGCACATGTGTGTGTGCATGCACATAACACCAGTTAAAAAGAAAGAGGCCATGAATTTGAGGAAGAACAATAGGGGTATATGGGAGGGGTTGGAGGGAGGAGAGGCAAGGGAAAAATGAAGTTATTATATAATTTAAAAAAGTAAAAAAAAATATAAAAAACAATACTTTTAATTTTGAGTACAGATTTGAAATGCAATTGACTCAGACCTAAATAATGATTTATGTTTAAGAATATTAAGCTATTCGAGTGTTTGATCCCACAGCATCTGACAAATTCACATTAACGTCAACAGTCAAATGAGACTGTAGCAGTTAATCATTCTGCCCGTTCCTGGAAACACTGCTCGACTTCGCTCACACTTAATACGATCTGTGTTTCCTGGAATTTCTCCTAAATGGAGTTGAATTTGTAGATCCCTGTAGTCAGTGGACATCTTAGCAACCATGCCTCCCACAGACATAGCCTAATGGTTCTGTTTACCTAGTTACTGTGAAATTCCTCCCCGCCGGATTCTATACTTCTCAGCGAGGAAAATGTCCTCATCTTTTGCTAAGTGTATTTTGAACAGCTTTGCAGTTTCATTATATTATAAATACTGTTTACAGTGAAACATTCAACGGTTTGCTGCCTCATAGGGAAATGAACTGAGCATTTGAAACCTCTGTCCCATGAGCCTACTAACCTTACTTCTTGCTTCTGCCTCTGGCACTCTGGGAGTGGGTGTTAGACTGGTTCATGCCCTTGGTCACTAAAGCTGGTCATGGGCTTCTTTGCCTCCAGACTTCGTTTTGCATTGGTTCCACAGACGTATTTCTGTAGTCTAATTTTCTCCTGTGTCTTTTTATGTGGATTTTCTACTTCAAATACTGGTCTTTCATTTCCAGACGTTTCATCTGTTCATCTACCATTTGTCTTTCCATTGCTTCCTACTTTCTTCAAAACTCTCCAGGCAGGCTGGACATATTGGTTACTGTTGTTCTGCTATTCTTGTCTGATACACTCTCCTCTCTCCCGTCTCTCGGTGGTTCTGTTTATTGACATTTTCTCTGTAATCACGTGCTTCTGGGGAGGGGAAGGAATTTTTGATTGCATCGTGGACATCGGGAAGTCATCCTACTAAATATCCTGCAGCCTAACGTCTTCGTTCAGAGTGTTGCATTTTGTTCTGTTAAGCCACGGGCTTGCTTGAAGATTAGTTTGATTCATATGATTCCTATTTTAAGCATTTCTAGAGCATATTTAGAGTAATTTTAATCCCAGGCATACGCCAGTTTCTTTACTAGATGTGGCTTTTCTTGAATTCTCCCTCGAGTGCCCCAGGAATGACTGAAGAAGGTCTACAGTAGCTAGATAGAGCTCAAATGTCTCTGGTTGCGCATGATCTGCATTCCTGTTTGCCAGATTTCATCATGCCTGGCAGAACATATGCATAGCTTAGAACTCAGTCAAAGAGTGATGGGTCCCTGGTGGGAATTTGAATTCTTTCCTGGCAGTTCCTTCTGTAAAGTCCTATCCTAAGGTTCCCATCTTTCTTAGCTTTGTTTTCTGACTTTAGTCTTATTTTTCACCTTAAAATGGGTATTACATGTTTTTTCTGTATGTGTGTGTATATGATGTCTTAATATTTCTTAGGATGAAAGCTTCATTATTAATTTAGTTCCTTAATTATGATTATTAGTTTTTAAATTTATATTATTTATATTTATACAATTAATTATTAGGACCTGTGGCAGATGCTGCATGCTGACTCACCTCCGTGTGTTCAAACACCTCAGACTAGGCTGAATGACTGAGGTTGAAGTTAATGACGCATTCCTCTCAGACTCTCTTGCAGCTCATATTTCCAGTGGCCTTTGCTGCCAATGAGCAGGCATGCGCACATGTTAAGAGCGTGACCTGGTAGATCCGCTGTCTCTGCTACTGAGATAGACTGTGGTGGCATTTGGTTCTTACCATCCAGCAGTCACTAGGCTCAAGAGTGGTGCCTAGCTGCATGGTACTTTTCAGTTTGCACCTAGCTACAGAACATTCTCGTTTCTCGAAATGCAGACACTGCTTCTTTACCTCTTTCAGTGATACTGAAGGCCCTAACCCTTTGCACTATTTTTTCCCATCTTAAATTAGCTGGAGTACTTCTTATAAATACTGGGTATTTTGAATAACAAATAATGGTATTTTAAATGGTAATTCAGAAGTACATGGGGAAGGAAAGCAAACAGTTGGCACTAGTTTAGAAATTCAGTGATGAATGGAACTCAGGTGTTGCATTTGGAAAAGATGGTGTGATTCATTTTTATGTTAAAAATCAATATGATTGCCGTCTGTGGTACTTTTAAGGGAAAAATGTGTGTTAGATACGTTCATAGTGTTGAGTAAATAATAGATAATTAAATGATTTGCACATGTTGGCTCCTTCTACTGTTCAAGGAAGTTTGCTGCAAAGTTCATGTTCACAGTCTAAAGCCAACCAGCCCAAGCAGAGATGGAAGGAAATATAACTCCTTCCACAAGATGCTTTCAGCCTCATTTTAAAGTCATGATTGAGGGAGAGTGCAGTAGTGTGGTTGAAAGGCCAAGAGTTTTAACCACAACCAGCAGGAGCTATTAGTACGGATCAGAAATTGTAGCCGTAGCAAGAGGCAACAGTTAGAGGCCACAGCAGCCGCCAAGAATCTGCCGACACAGAGGATGTGTGTTGCTGCTCAGGCCACTAGCAATGCAGTTCTTGTTTCTCTTCTCTGTGTATCCTGTTCCAGCTGATTCTGCGGGATGTGTTCAGAGCGACGGACTTGCTTTCTGTCGTAGTGGTTGCTGGGACAGAAGACAGTGCATGGGTAGGAATACAGAATGAACCACTGGGAGACATTGGAACGGTCTCTCTTGGGAAAAAAAATGTAATTGAGTTTTCTATGGCAGAAGGAGAATGGGTTGTCATTTGGATGGACAGATGGCTAGACTGTGGGAGAAACTGCTAGTTGTCCGGAAAACTGGATTTTGTTGGTCAGGAATGGACTTTCACACAATATTTGGGCATACGCACGTAATAAGAATGACAGTTCAATCTTCTGGCTTCCTGTGAGGCTAGGCGTGGCGTGCTACCTGTGGCAGCAGGTGGGCTCTGACTAGTGGCAGGTGAGTAGAAGTGACAAGGAATAGCTCCATAATGCTCTTAGAGGGAGGGGTCATTTCTTCCCTTCACCCTTCTTCCCACCTGCTAACTCTAATCTAGACTGTATAGATGACTAGATCATTCGTACGACAGGTAAAAGCAACTTATGGCAAAGCGCCAAGTTAGAAAGATGCTGTGTAGCCTTTTGGGTTTATGTGAAAGACAATAAACACCTAACATGGTCGTTTTTCTTGTTATTTGGATTCTCTTGCCAATTATTGGCAACTATTTGTCTTACTACAACTGGTTTTTTACATATTTTAAATCACACAAAAATGTTTCAACAAGCAATACTGTCTTTAGAGAAATGTTTGGGTACATAATACAAATACAACTATTAAAGGCTAGAATTATGAAGTGGAATCTTGGAGCTAGGGACGTGGGTTTTTTCTGGGTTTGAATAATCTTTTCTAATTGCCCAACAAAGAGGCTTGATCACTATATAGTTTGTTCCAGAACAAGCAATGAAGAGAGATTGCTTGCTCCTGTTCACTGTGGGATTTTATTCATGTTTACATAGATTCCAAGCAAATGGATATTTGATATGCACAGATCTGATTGTGTATAAATATAAGAATACATTTTTATACTTTTTGGCCATTTGTTTTTGTCTATTTTCTGCCAAACTATTTACAAACTGTTTTATCTAACTAATCTGTGGAAATTCTTTGTGTGTTCCAGATATTAATTATTCTCAATTATAGTTTCTGCAATGGCTTCTTATTGTATCTATTTTTGCAGTGTCTTAAAACATATTTATACTTAATTAAATAGGTATTTTTATTAATTTTTTTTCTTTTTTGAAATCTGAATTTGTGTTTTGCCTAGGAAACCCTTATCACTTTTACAGATTATAACATTATTTTTCTATAGATCTTCCAATGGCTTTATTCAATAAAATTGTATAGTTCATTAATCTAGCTGTAATATAATCATCTAAAGAGATTCAATATTTCATTCTTTTGAGTGCCTAATCAATTTACCAATGTTACATTGCATCTTACTGATTTAAAATGGTTGAAAAGTGATTATGTTTCTCTTATGATCTAGATCGATCCATTCTGATGACTATCTTAAATTTGATTAACTTTTTAAGTTAGCATGTTGTCTTAGCATGGGATTTTATTGCTGTGAAGAGACAACAAGACCAAGGCAGCTCGTATAAAGAAAGCATTTAATGGGAGTGGCTTGATTACAGTTTCAAAGGTTCAGTCTGTTACCATCATGACAGGGAACATGGTGGCATGCAGGCAGACATGATGATGGAGCTGAGAGTGCTACATCTTGCAGACCACAGGAGTCAACTGTGACACTGGGTGGTATCCTGAGCATAGGGAACCTCAAAGCCCAGTCCCACAGTGACACACTTCCTCCAAAAAGGCCATGCCCCCTCCAACAAAGCCACACCTCCAAATAATGCCACTTCCTATGAAATTATGGGGGCCAATTACATTCAAACTATCACACTCCACTCCTTGGTCCTCATAAACTTGTAACCATATCATAATTTCAAAACACATTTGGCCCAACTTTATAGGCCCCCACAGTCTATCACAGTCTCAACAATGTTTTAAAGTCCAAAGTTCAAGGTCTCTTCTGAGATTCATGCAATCTCTTGCTGTAATCACCGGTAAAAGTCAAAATCAAAAAGTGGATTATATACTTCTAACATATAATGGCACAGAATGTGCATTACCATTCCAAAATGCAGGGAAGGGAGCATAGCAAGGAAATATTGGACCAAAGCAAGACTTAAAACAGCTGGGCAAACTCCAAACTCTCCTTCTCTATGTCCGATGTCAAAACACTCTTCTGATCTCCAAATCTATTCAGCTTTGTTGATTGCAACACATTTTTTTCTCTTGGCCTGGTTCCACTCCTTCTTAGCAGCTCTCCTCAGCAGGTATTCCACAACTTTGGCATCTCTAACATCTTGGGTTCTTTAAGGCAATCCAGACTTGACAGCTTCCTGAAAAGGCCTCTCTAGTAGTTCTTCATTCAGGGACACCCCTGACACATGCCTGGCCTCAGTGGTTTTACTCCATAACTCCTTTCTTCTGTACTTAGTTCTAAATCCATTATCCCGTAGCCAAAACTGTCAAGTGTTGCTGCTTTCTGGGGTGAGAATATGCCCTCCTCCCCTTATTTAATTACATTTTCATCAGCTTTCTGTCTTTCACTGTCTAAGCTTGGCTGTCCTGAAACTTACTCTGTAGATCAGCTGGCCTCAAACCCAGAGATCTTGCATCCTCTGCCTCCCAAACACTGGGATTAAAGACTTTCACCACCACGTACTGCTCTAAGATTTTCTTTAATTCCTTTTCACAGATTGGAAATTTAGCTGGGTGGGATCTTACCCTGAAGTTGCCACTCCTTTTATTCAATTTCTTCATCTGTTTCTCTCCTTGAACACAGGATTTCATTTCACTCCACTTCCTGATGCTCTTTTTCTCCACAAAACTTGCATTTTGTAATTTACCCTCCTCAGCTTGTTCATTTTCATTATAAATCATCATTAGAGTTACCACGAATATCCACACAACAGTCGACACTAGGCTGTTTTGAGATTTCTTCTGCCAATGGAATTAATTCAAAACTCTTCACTTTAGCCTCAGGCAGCCTCTTTGGACAAGAGCAAAAGGCAGTCCTTTTCGTCACCAAAACATCACAAGAATAATCTCTGGGCAACATACTAAAATTTTTCTCCTTTGAAACCTCTTGAGTGAGCCCCCAACAGTTCGAATGCCTCTTAGCACCTTTGTCTTCTATGCTCCTACTAGTATGTTTGTTTCTTACTTCCTTTCCTTCCTTCTTTCTTTCTTTCTTTCTTTCTTTCTTTCTTTCTTTCTTTCTTTCTTTCTTTCTTTCTTTCTTTCTTTCTTTCTTTCTTTCTTTCTTTCTTTCTTATGTTGAGATGTAAGTTGCTAACTCAAACCTGAGGGCTCACACCTTCTGAGCAAGCACTTGCTTGTCCATACCCCAGCTCTTAAATTCCTTGAATTAACAGAAACTGCAATTTTTCTTCAGTAAACACAATGGTATTATGAACTACTAGGCTGTAGATATTATGCCTTAATAGCTATCGTATGGCTAGAAACACTGTGATATTGAATTTATACTGACTTTAATCGATGAAAGCTGCATGTTGAACTCTTGGCCTCAGTGAGAAATGGAATTCCTGATGATTGCTTGACTACCATGACTTCCCTCATGGCTGCATGGTTCTGTCCAGTTTGAATGGTTCTATATTTTACATTACTCAACATTATTCAGGTTCAGAGTGACTGTAATCAGAAAGTATACCTAAACTTTGTCTCAGTTTGGAGAACAAAGTCATCCTTTAGCACTTTCAAGCATTGAACACAGGTTAACAATCCAAATCCATAGTTCTTCATGGCGATCATGCTTCAGGACTTTTGATATGATCACCCTTTTACAGACAAGAAGACCTGAGATAGAAAGACTGGGTTCATTAAAGAACATAACATGATGGGCAGATGGGAATAAAGAATAAAGAACATGATCAGATGATAGGAAGGAAGCCTAGGTTAATTACAGGGTCTACAGTCCTAACGGCTATATTGTACTGATGTGGGATTTCCCTATGTATGCTGTGAATACCATTGGTTAATAAAGGACTGCTTTGGACCTATAGCAGGGCAGATCTTGGAGAGGCAGGGAAAGCTAAACTGAATGTGGAGAGAAAGGAGTCAGAGAGACATAGAGAGATGCCATTTAGCCCTGCTGGAGCTAGACAGAACTTTAGCTGGTAAGCCACAGCCACGTGGCCATAAACAAATTAATAGAAATGGGTTAAATTAATATGCAAGAGTTAGCCAACAAGAAGTTAGAGCTAATGGGCCAAGCAGTGTTTTAAATAATATAGCTTCTGTGTGGTTATTTTGGTTCTTGACGGCCGGGACAAATAAGTGGCCCCCTCCTTGCTACATTGTAGTGCTGCCCAAAGAAACTAGGGAGGAAACTTAAAAGTATTTAATATAGATGTAAAAGAGCAGACAATCTACATTTTTCTTCAAAAGCATGATCATCTTATTTCTTCTAGAAATGACATCCCAAGAACTAACTGTGATTTATAAAAATTACTATGCTATTAGTATTTGTATGAAACAGTCTCTCTAGAAGTCTACATTTAAAAAGACCATTTGCTTTTCCTTAAAATTTTTTAAAAATAAATGAATCTATCTATTATCTATTTATAATCACCTATCTGTCATCTTCTTTATCATATATCTGTCTACCATTTGTCTATTATCTCTTTATAATTATCTATCATCTATCTATATCGTCTATCATTATCTGTAGCATATCTATCTATTTATAATCTACCTATATCTATCTATCATCTACTTATAATTATCTATCTATTATCTATCTATATCATTTGTCTGTCTATCACCTATTTATTTTGGGGTGAGGGGAGCAGTGATGGAAGCCAGAGGACCACTTTCAGGAGCTGTTATCTCCTTTTACCGTGTGGGTCTAGGGGATCAAGTCAGGTCATCCAGCTTAAAATCATGCTGATTTACCCATAGAGTTGTCTCACCAACCGACATTTGCTTATTTCCTTTAGGATTTGTCAGGAAGAAGTAAATTTGATCCGACAGAGTTTGCCAGATGTCATTGAATGAATCTGTGTTTTGTTCTCTCTCTCTCTCTCTCTCTCTCTCTCTCTCTCTCTCTCTCTCTTTCTCTCTCTCTCTCTCTCTCGAAATAAATCCATGAATTTCATGTGTATGCCCTTAAATCATTCCTCAGAGAGAAGCAGGCTAGTTTATTTGAATACAAAAAAGTGATCACATACATTCAATAACTTCACTTTTACGAACTAAAACTTTGACATGATTATTTTAAAGAAACCACTGCACTGAAATGCACGTCAATGGGTCCAACAAAAAAATATTTTAGACAGTGGATCTGTATATACTGAGTTAGAAACATTTAGATCATTGCAATTGGGTAAAGAGCAATTTTACATTAAAAGAAAAAGTTCAATTATTTAGTATGCTCTAATCTAAGTATTCTAGAAATCCAGATTAAGGTTGTGCTTTTCCTTATCAGGATCATGGCATTCTTTTTTGAAATGGAGCCCACAGATTGCAGTGAAACTCTCCCGTTTCCCTTAAATACCTACGGGAAAAAAACTAAATACTGCATTTGTTTTGGCTCAAAGGCAAATTGTGGGTATCTGAACCCTCATCAATTTCACAATTCTCTGTAGATTATCTCTGTTTCCTCAGCAAATTTTCCTTAATCACAATGGAAACTTGGGGGGAAAAAACCTATTTATATTACGCACCAGTAACATAGTGTTTTGTGAGGAAGCACTCTGTGGTTTTCAGGGCACTCTGTGCCCTTTCCTTCTTGGTAGTGTAGGGCAGAATATGTCCAAGGCGACAATATTTGGTAGGTCTCAGAGCTCCTTCCAGAGCAGCTTGTTCAAACCTCAAACCACAGTATGGCTGGCACTCTTACAAACTTTAGAAAGCTCTCCTGGGATAGCATTCTAGCATCTTCATTGCCACAGCTGGATTGCTCCAGGGAACTGTGGGGTCCATTCCTGTAGTCCGTCAAGAAGATGACCATTGACAGAAACATTTCATATTTCACATACATATGAGTTTCTTTATTCTCTTCCTCACTTTTTTTTTCTTTATGTACTCTTCTACATCACTGCTTTAAAATTTGCATTTATCCCTCCAAATTATTGTAACACTAAACATTCTCTTGATATTTCAGAGGTCAATAATAAGTCACCTAGAAGAAATGTCATTCATTATTCATCTCCGAAAATGCTTTGTAAGTGCTGATTCTGTAAGTCTCCACAATTGATTACCTAGTCTATGCACGAGACTTTTAGCAAAAGTTCTTAAAAGTGCTAAATAACATAGTAGAGAGATGAGAGCAAAAGGGAGAATTAAGGAACAGCTTTAAACGCGATGTGCAAATTAAGGATTTTAGAAAAGCTTTGAACACACGGGAATGGGACACCACCACTGTCTACAGCCTGAGAGCAAGCCTGCACATCCCTTACAAACATGTGCCCGAGAAGCTTAAATAAAGCTGATTTCAATGATAAAGCCTCATTCATGCATTTGTTGCCTGCAAATTTAAACACCACCAATTTTGTCAATGAAATGCTGTTTCCAGTGTCGGTCAAGCATCTCAAATCTACCTAAGACAAAGTTCTCACCCATTGTCACATTTCAAAGGAAATACTTAGCCCATCTGCTTGTAAACTCCCAAGTGAGCTGGCTGACGAAAAAGTCGTCATGTCACAGTGCCCGTGCTGACATCTTGTAAACCAACTTGAATTTTTTTTCCTACCTTAGATGACCACTGAACTGAGATGGTGATGAATTTCAAAATATCAATCTCAGACTTTGACCAGCTCTGGGATCTCAGATTTAACCACTTGTTTGACATTCCCAACTGTGTGGCTAAATACCCTCTCCACCTCTTTATAGCTAAACAAATCTGATTCTCAACATCTAGATTACCAACTTCAAATACGGAGATGTGGAAAATGGCTGTTACATTCTTGGTCTTCTCTGTCTTAGTAAATGGTATCACCTTCTGCCTATGTTTCCAGTTCAAGGGGTAATGATTGCTTCTTCCTTTTGTAGGCTCTGCAAATAAGGTATCAATTGTAACCTGTTCTGTATCCATAATATTTCTCTTATGGTCCACATCACCCCACTATCTTCATCAAAGTCTTCTGAGAGAATTCAAGCTTGGTGAAAGAAACAATTTAAGCCGTCTTGTTCAATTGTTGATGCTCACTTGTATTCTTAATGGTCATCATGACACCAGAGAAGTGAAAGGAGAAAAAAGAGAACTAAATAAGCATTGAATAAAATGAAGGAGGGAAGAAAGCAAGGAGGAAGAAGGAAGGAAGGAAGGAAGGAAGGAAGGAAGGAAGGAAGGAAGGAAGGAAGGAAGAAGCGAAGGAAAGGAGAAAGAAGGAAAGAGAGGAAGGATGGAAGGAGGAAGAAGGGAAAAGGAAGGAGGGAAGGAAGGAAGGAAGAAGAAGGAAGAAGAGTAGGAAGGGAGAAAGAAGGAAGAAAGAAAAAGAGGAAAGATGGAAGGAGGAAGAAGGAAAAGGAAGGAGGGAGGGAAGTAGAAAAGGAAGGATGGAGGGAAAGAAAGAAGGAAGGAAGGAGAAATATCATAGATAACATAAAATGAAATCCTTATGAACCTTATAAACAATGGAATGTTTCATGGCAAGTGGACTTTAGAGACTATCTGAGCAAACTTACTGACTTTCTAGATGGATAGAGGGAGTAAGTAGTTTCATTTGTGTGTGAATGTCTTTCCTGTTGACTAAGTGGATCATAAACATGCTCCTTGATTGATCACTGGGTTATGTTGGAATGAAGAAAGCAAAACCAACATTATTTGGGTTTACCTTTAACTGTTATGACTTGAAACATGCTAATTCACAATTTTCCCATTCCCATTTATTTGGAATAAACATCGTGTCTTTTATAAAATAATATTGAAAGTGATGCTTTTAAAAGATATTGAAAGCAGTATTTTTAAAGTTTATTTTCTCATTCAACAAAGTAGAAATTTTCCTGGGTACTTTTGATTTGTTTTTCTTATTTGTTTTTCATTTTATTTTAATTTTTTCATATATTTTAATCATTTTCTTGGTTCATCCTGAACTTCTCTCCAACCTAGCCACCTCTCTACTCACTTGAACATCATGTTCTTTCTCTTAAAAAAAAAAGCCACAAAAATTAAAGAATTTTTTCAAAGGAAACAACCAAACAAAACAGTAGGACAAAAGCTAAACAAACAAAAAGTACAAAAAATACCACCACGGAGTCCATTTTGTATTTGTGAACTGAACTATTGCTGGGCCTGGAGCTTGCTCTGGACTGTGGCTGATGAAGCCAATGACACTTTCTTGGGGAAGACTGACTTCCCCTTCCCAGAAGGAATCCATTGCAAATTGCTTCTTGGTTAAGGTGGGACTCCGTGTCCACTTCCCCTTCCCAGTGCAGCAATTTTGTCTGGTTTGTATTTGTGTAAGACTGGTACACACTCTCACATTCCCTGAGTTCACATGTTTATCGGCCCTGTTGTGTCTGGAAGATTCTTTTTCCTAGGAATCATCCCTCCTTTCTGGTTCTTACAGTCTTTCAATCTCCTTTTCTGCACAGATCTCTGAGCAGAGGGTTGGTAAAGACATCCCATTTAGGGCTGAGTTCTCCAAAGTGTCTCTCTCCACTCATTATCCTGTTATCACCTACAACAGCAACCTGAATACAAGATCTACTAGTACAACAGTGGAGCAAACGTTATGGGAGTAAACAAGTACTATTAGATTGGACTTCAGATTCACTCCATGACACAGAGACAATGTATGACAGAGCTAATGTGATCATGAAACTAATACTGCATGGGTCATGGAACTAGGGGAAAGTCTACTGATACCCTTCTGCTAAAGTAATGTCGTAATAAAATGACTCCTAACAGCATACCGCTTACCCATATAGATCAGCATGTCACTCAGTGCTTGTCAGAGAAGCTTCTTCTTGCAGTAGATTATAATTAACCCAGAGACTTGCAGCGAGACATCGGTTTTCCATTTCAGATTTTGAATTCAAAACTAGCAAACAGTTCCAAACAGATGTAGTCATACACGTGATATATCTTGCAAACCTCACCTCTCCCCCTCTCCAAACTTCTCTGAAATAGCTCATAAGAACAGTCTATACTATCATTCTGGGTTGTCCTCTATTCTCAGGAAATATGCACCCACAACTTTGATTTTGATATAAGATTATATGAGCTAGGGGGCTGGTTCGCAGGTAAATCCCTTGTTTCCAAGTCTGATTGCCCATCCTCGGGACCAACATGATGGAAGGAGAGAACTAATTCAATCATGCTTTACTACGACCTCCACGCATGAGCCATGACACATGTGCATAAGTTGCACGGACATGGCTTCACATGCATATATACACAAAATAAATAAACATATGTTAATGAACCTTTTAAAGGTAATAGCGTAGGGATTATCCTACAATTTGCTTTCTGACACTGATTGTAAGCCTAGAACAGTAAATGTATATGTGACTGCATTATTTTTTAGTCTTTAGAATTTTATACATATGTACAGTGTAATATGATTATATATACCTTTTATTTCCTTTCTCTTACTCCCCGTATATCCTTCCCAACATACTATCTTCCCAATTCCATGCCCTTTTTCTTGTTTACTTATTTATTTATTTTTATAATCCAAGTCCAATTGGTGCTGCCCATATGTCCATAAGGATGGGGTTGTCCACCAGAACATGGGAAACTTTGCAGGGGCCAGGTCACTAAAAAGATACTATTCAATGCAATTCTGTGGCTATCGAGTCAACTTTCTTCTCCTACAAATGTTGTCAAATGTCCAGGATCTTTTTAGACCACCATGAACAATGCTGGTATAACATTTCTACATCTTTTCCTGTAGATGAATGTGAACAATCTCTTTTTCTGTCTCCCCCTAATTAACAACTCTTCCCACTTTTCATAATCAGTTTTTCAGTAGTAGAAGGCTAGATTGATGGACCTGTAATGTATCTGTTCACACATACATGCAAAACAATTTTACTATAATTTTGGAGTGTTTAAGATGTTGAGCCAGCATGACCATGTTCTATGTGCTCACTTTTCGTTCTTTGAAATGTCCTGCTATAGCCTCGTTTCTCTGAGTCTTTCAAACACCTCCAGAGCACAGCCCATTTGTTTTCTCTATTTCATTCTGCTCTCTGACCCTTGGCAGACATTTTAGCATTCTGAATTGTTCAAGGTAAAGATGTATCTTTAGGTAAAACCAAGACTGATATTCGAGATAATGACCCAGTTTCCGGCTGTAATGATTTCAGCCATAATAAGGCTGATACTTCTGGGTTCTAGGAGCCATGCATGTGCAGACAAGCCCTCAGGCAGAAGTGCTTAATGGTCCCCAGGGATGTTAAAAGGCCCCTGCGTGACCCACATGAGGCGTAGATTACATCATCCACGTATGACTCAGCTAAGTCCTTGCGTGCATAAATGAGCCACCCCCCTCCCCAACCCGTCATCTGCGTATAACGTAGCCACGTCAACCCCCTATTCTCATGCGCTAGGCAGCTTTTAATAGCTGGAAGCACCATCTTCCCTTCTCTCTCTCTCTCTCTCTCTCTCTCTCTCTCTCTCTCTCTCTCTCTCTCTCTCTCTCTCTCCCCACACTGACTTTCCCGGGCCTGTATATGTCCCGGGAAAACTACTAAGTGGGTTTGTTGCATGTTCCATGTTTCCTTCTCACTTGCGCCACATAATTTCACCATCCCTTGCATTTCTTCTTCTATAGCAATCCCAAACCCTTTCCCACACAGTGCTGTTCAGTTGTGTGTGTGTGTGTGTGTGTGTGTGTGTGTCCACTTCTCAGTGCTGGGGTTTTGTCTGGCTTGAACTTGTGCATGTCTTATAAGGTGTTTGTGTGTGTGTGTGTGTGTGTGTGTGTGTGTGTGTGTGTGTGTGTATCTTGCTCATGCCTTTTTTGTCTTGGTTCCATTAGACTGTCTACCTCAATGTGATGCTTCCAGGAACACGTGACAGGTTGCATCCTCAAGTTCTGTTGCTTCTTCTCCAGCGTTAATGCAAGGAACTCGGGAAATAGTTCAGTTCATAAAGTACTCAGTTCATAAAGTACTTATCTCCTTTGTCTCCTGAGCATGAGGGAACATGCAGCCCTGAGTTTACTCACCAGAACCCCTAGTATGCACATGTAACCTCAGCACTGGGGAGGTGGGGTCAGATGGATTCCTGAGGCTCAATCACCAGATGGCCTACTTTATTGAGGCTAGAGGGGGACTTAATCTTTCAAAAGCCAAGTGAACACCTTCTGAGGAATGATACTGGAGGTTGTCTCTTACCCTCCACTGTTGGGGCACACACAGAAGTGAGCCCATTCCACCTTGTTTGAAGGTCAAGGAGTTTGAGCTTATTTTTGCTCTGTCAAAGTTGTTAACAACAGGTGTGGCTACAACTGAGCGGTTCTGGCCTAGGGTGTGGTTAATTAGTGTTTTGAATGTTGAAGTAGATCTGCTCCACCTGGTCCAAAGGTCAGAGAATTCCTATTCTGGTGTCCTGCTAATGAAGTCTGTTGCCTCCCTCAACCCCTTTTAGAGTGAAGTATATAAGCTGTAGGAGAATAAACGGAGCAAATTCAGTATTCTTTGAACATCCCTCCCTCCTGAAGCTGCCCTTTGTTTCTGTCTCTTATTTCTCCTGTATCTCTGTTCCTTTTGCTTAAAAATTCCAATCCTCATGCTTCTACTCTGGAACATACAATTTTGTTGTTGTTGTTGTTTTGGGGTTTTTTGGTTTGTTTTGTTTTGTTTAGTTGGTTGGTTTTGGTTTTGGTTTTTTGAGACAGGGTTTCTCTGTAGCTTTAGAACCTGTCCTGAAACTAGCTAGCTCTTGTAGACCAGGCTGGCCTTGATCTTATAGAGAACCAACTGCCTCTGCCTCTGGGATTAAAGACTGGGATTAAAGGCGTACACCACCATTGCCCAGTTGGGAACGTGCAAGTTTTGTCGAAGCTGATTTACACCATATAGCACAGCAACATGGGACTTACAGATTTCCACACACTACCACATGCACACATCTGTATCTATATACAAATGCACCTGCATACATGCAAATGCATGCACAAATACACAGAGAATAAAAGACTAGTGTAGGGCTGGAGATTCAGATTGGTGGTTAAGCGGCATTTTCATGGAAGGTGATCAGGCCCTAGCTTCCACCCACAGCACCATACACACAGACATAAAAATTAATACAAAGTCTGTAAACAGCAGAATGTTGGATCCTGTTTTCGTATCCAATCTCTAAGTCTGTGCCTCTTTATAGGTGAATTGAGTCCATTGATATTAAGTGATATTAATGACCAGTGGTTGTTGACTCCGGTCATTTTTTTTTTTTTTTAGGTAGTAGAGTGTATGTGTTTTCCTTCTTTGATTTGTGCTTGTGAATGGTCGCTAGATGTTTGAGTTATTGTAGGCAGTGTTGGGAATGTTGGATTCCTTCGGTAGTGATTTTCCTTCTAATATTCTCTATAAGGCTGGATTAGTGGCTATGTATTGTTTAAATTTGTTTTTATCCTGGAATATTTTGTTTTCTCCGTTGATAGTGAACGATAGCTTGGCTGGGTATAGTAGTCTGGGTTTGCATCCATGGTCCCTTAGTTTCTGCAGTACCTCTATCCAGGATCTTCTGGCTTTCATGGTTTCCATAGAGAAGTCCGGTGTAAGCCTGATAGGTTTACCTTTATAAGTTACTTGACCTTTTTCTTTTGCAGCTCTTAAAACAGGATCCAACATTCTGCTGTTTACAAGAAACACACCTCAACCTCATCATAATTGGAGGAGACAAGGACTATTTCTGCTTTCAGTTCACAGGATAACGAAAATTAGGGCTGCAATAACTCACCGGGAACTACACTATGGGGCATGAATTATTTTATCTCACTCATACCACCGTAATTCATTTTGATGAAAAAGCCAGGAATCTGGGCCTGTCCTCCTCCACCTCCTTGACAGGAGCAGTATGAGGCCTTGTTGATCTCTCAGGTGCTTCTGGAATTCATTGTTTTCTTTTTATTTACTGTTATTGCCTGCTCAAATTTCACCCCCTCTTGTCCTTAGAATAATCTTTTAATTGTTTCATCTTTTTTTAAAATCTTTTCCTCTCTAGTTTCTGTACCATCCTGACATCTCCTTTCCTTTTGTTTCTTTCCTTCATTTCCTCCAAGTTTTTATGAATATTCTGCCCTATAGTTCACACCCAAGATTATTAGTTAATTTTTGCCCACTCTAATCCGTATATCCCATTAACAGAAAGTCCTTGCCACCTAAAGCAGATAACTAGGTGTTTCTATCACCAGACTGGTGCCCATGAGACCAGACTGCTAACTTCTTAAAAGACTTTGTCTCGATTACTTACTCATTTATTCATTCAATCATTCAATCAATCACTCAATCATTCAATGTTTCTCAATCACCCACTCTGTGTCTTGAACTTATTTACTTATGGCAATGATGACAATAATAGTCATATCTCTCTTTTAATGACCATAACATGTTTGATGATTATATTATGTAGATACTGTCATCTCAACACATTTCTGAGATAATGTTCATGGAGCTCAAGGTAGCTATGAACTAGAGATCTTCCTGCCTCAAGCTCTGAAGTGGTAGGATTGAGGGCAAGAATATCGTTTCCCCTGTAGATATTATTACCATATGCACACCAAGAAAAATAAAGAGCAGAAATCAAAGATGCCACCAAGGAGACAAATTGTAGAAGGAACGGCAGGCTGCTTCCAGCTGCCCGCCCGGCTACCTTTACCTGAAATAATTACACGGAAACTGTATTCATTTTAAACACTGCTTTTCCCATTAGTTTCAGCCTCTTATTGGCTAACTCTAACATCTTGATTAACCCATTTCTAATAATCTGTGTAGCACCACGAGTTGGTGGCTTACCAGAAAAAATCTTAACCTGCGTCCATCTTGGAGAGGAGAGCTATAGTGTCTGCCTCACTGCCTTCTTCCTCCCAGAATTCTGTTCTGTCTACTCCGCCTACCTATGTTCTGACCTATCAGGCCAAGCAGTTTCTTTATTAATTAACCAATGAAAGCAACACATAGAAACAAGGCTCACCTACATCAACAAATGTCTTGATTAGGTGCCTGGAATGATAAAAGAGACTCAGTATATTTTAATTGAATGTAAACACATATATAAAATAAACCCTTAAGGGATGTTGACTTGAAAACAAACAAAACACACACACACACACACACACAGAAAGAGAGAGAGAGAGAGACAGACAGACAGACAGACAGAGAATAGCACACAGGCAGCAAAATAGTGGCTTAAGGATCTTGAACAGTGGTTCTCAACCTATGGGTTGCAATTCCTTTCAGTGTCAAAGAACTCTTTCACAGGGGTTGCCATAGACCATCAGGAAACACAAATATTTACATTATGATTCATAACAGTAGCAAAATTGCACTTATTGAGTATCAGTGAATATAACTTTATGGCTGGGAGGGGGTCACCATAACATGAGGAACTGTATTAAAGGGCTGACCAGACAGTGGTGGCGTGAGCCTTTAATCCCAGCACTCGAGGAGAGGCAGAGGCAGGCAGATCTCTGTGAGTTCAAGGTCAACCTGGTCTAGTAGAGCTAGTTCCAGGACAGGCATCAAAGCTACACAGGAAACTCTGTCTCAAAAAAACAAAACAAAAAAATATAAATAAATAAATAAATAAATAAATAAATAAATAAATAAAGGGTCACAGAATTAGGAAGGTTGAGAACCACTGATCTAGAAGATCTTGTATTTAAAGTAAGACAATTCTAATCCCTCACTTTTCATCAGACTAGGTTATGTGATCTCAATTAAATACAATTATTTCTGTGGACTTCTATTTGAAATAAATCCATTAGATTAGCATTTGTACTAATTCAAATGACTGCTATAAGAGTAAAATCCCAACATACATGTAAAATGTTGGATGACCCAGCTAGTATTAAGGCCACAAAGTAATGATTAACCATTATCACAATGGTTGTACAATAGTATAACAGGGTTCAATAATAAATTGATAAAAAATTACAAATTTTCTATCGAAATTTTCCAGTGTTAGTCCCTTCATCTGCAAAGTTTGTTTCTTTTTATTCTCTTTATGACTGTGACTTTGATGAGGAGCCCGAGAGTGACTGCTGTATGTCATGGGAGTATCAGTGTGTCCTCCAGTTTCCAATATCATATTTGTCAAAGTGGTACGATGTGGATCAGAAGAAGAAATACTACTAATTCTTTCTGCTATAGAGCATTATTGTCTACATGAAAAAAGTCCTATTTATTTCATCCTGCTATCAGAGGTTTGCTGTACCAGAAAGCCTCTAAGAACTTAATTACTAAGTTAAAGAGTAGGCTAAGTGTCATAGAAGACATTATTTATATCTGAGCTTAACCATCTCAATTGTGGTTGAAATAAAGAACACGAGTGTTTTGAAGACATTCTTAGAGACCATTCCCTCCAGGGGAAGATAAGAATTTTATACATCTCTCACTACGAGGAAGGAATCTGTGGAATTCACAGGAGATTTTGACTGAGGAGTACATTAAACAACACACACAAATTAGCCTGAGATGCCAATCCGCCTGCCGTGTGCTCTCCCCTGTGATATCAGGAACAAAACGGCTCATTACCCAGAGTTGTCGTCCTATGCGGTGGGTGGCTGAGCACGTGGCCCTTCTATCTTTTCTTCCCTGGGGTATGCTCAACGCTTCCCTGGTGGTCAGTTTCTCAATGAGTAAATAAGTCCTGCTTCTTGACACAAATTCCACAGGCAAGCCAGATTTGAGAAAACAAAAGCCAAATATGCCAAGAAGAAATAATAGAAGGCTAACAAACCACGAAGACTTGGAGTGGTGGGGCTAGTAGGGGGACTTCACTGAAAATCGATGGCAAGCATTACTCAATGTTCTCTTTCAGTAAACATTCTTAGGATGTAGGCAGTAGATAGTGGACCTCGCCAGAGATTCTCAAGCAAACACATGGGGCCACTTGTGGTTTATAGTCCAGGCTTTTATTTTGCTGGATCATCTGTGTACTTTGTACTGTTGTATTTCTTTTGGTTAATCTTCCTTCCTCCTGGGAAACAAAACTCTCTGCAATAACAAACATTGTCTGTGGTAAGTCCCGAAAATTCCGGTGCAACAGATTGTAAAGCCTGCTGGCCATTCTGAGTACGCATGCACTATTTCTCACTCCGGTTGCTCCTTGCCAACTTTGTCTTGCATATGTCATTTTCTCTGAGTGCTGATCGCCAACTGCTCCATGAAAATGACATTTTGCCATGCACAGCAAATATGCTCTTCAGTAAAAAAATCCAAAAGCCTACTTGACTAGGGGACGCTATTGACACCCCAATAATGGGAAGATGGCATCCCTTCTTCCTCACTGCCTTTCCTATGTCCAAGTCTGTAAGCCAAAAAAGGTTATATTTTTTAATTATGATATATCTTGACCTCAAAGGAAGCTGTAGAGAAAAATATAGCTGCTTGAACACAGTATATCATCTTGGGATACGTTAGTCAGACTTTATTAGAAGTATCTTTTACTTAATAGGAATTCACTTATAAGAATCCTGAACCCAAAAAGATTAATTAACAGAGTCTCAGAATCACTCACAGAGCCAGGTGTCTTGAAGAGAATCCCACAGTACCGACAGGTGGAAGATTCTCTCTGATTGAAGAAACAACTGGAAGTACCAGGGACTCTGGCTCCCATAGCATTTCTCTTAGGTTGCTAGAGGACAGGGCCTGACTTCTGCGTGCTCTTCTGACATGGTTACTGACACCATCCTAGCTTCTCAACGGCCTTTGTTTTTGAATGGGAATCATGTGGTTATTCCAACTGCACAACAGGAAGGAAGCTATTCTTGCTAAAAATGGCAACTTCTACTAATTGTCTCCAGAGCATTGATTTCCTGTACCTTTTCAAGGGAAGTCAGATCTAGATTTTAGGTACCATTCTCTAATATTTAGGGCTAGATCAACTGTACGAGTTTTCCTCATTTTCGTTATGTAGAACCAAACTTTTCTCAGTGACAGAATCCCCTTTGTGTTGCCAATGTACAAATGCATTGACCCTAGAGCTTCTCCAGTCTGAAGGATTCCTACACTGCTGTTTGAATCTTCCGTTACAATGTGCAGACCCATGTTTTCTCTACAGGCCTTCTAAAAGTTAAATGGGTCTTATTTGAGTACTTTGAAAGAGAGTATCCGTAATTTATTATGAAAACTAAGCAATAGATGGAAATAGAATGATAAACTCAGCCTTCATTAACTGATCTGTTGGCATTTGCATTTAAATAACTGTCTATTGCTGAAAATACCGTCCATGGAGCCGCTGCTGTGTGAAAGGCACCCGTTCAAGTTTTTAATCAGAACAGTCGTGGTGTTATTACTCACAAGAGTGAAGAAGCATTGGTGTTATTATTCAAGTCTTACATAAAATGGATATAGGTTTGGAAAAAAATATATGATCTGAGCAGAATTTAATCAATAGCTAAGTCAGCATTAGTGGGTAAGTTTCTTACCATAAATCCTGTGTTTGATCTCCTGGACTTCAAAACTTTCTGCTCAGTAAAAAATGGAGCAGCTTAGATTTTTCTTGTATAAGTATGTTGTGACAAAACACACATAAGCTATCTATAACATTAATAAATTCCAAAGGAAAAGTGGTGAGTAGAAACCAATAGCTATGGGTGACTATTTAACAATGATAAGGTAGATCAAGAGTGTCCAAAAACCAAAATTATGACTGAAAAATTAGAACTGGTGTGTACACAAAAGGAAAGCTATTTGACCTTGACAGTTGGCATGGGGTTGTCGCCCCACCGTGTGTGTGTACACACATGTGGACACATGAGGGTATGGGTACACTAACCTCTGCAGGTAACAGAAGGCAAGACCTTGACCTTCAAGATCCTCCTACGTCACTCTCTACTGTACTTTTCTGAGACAGAGTTCTTCACTGAACTAGGCCGTTCCAGCTAGGTTTCTAGTCAGTGAGCCGCAGAGATGCTACTGTCTCAGTGCCCAGCACTGGGATTCCAGATGCTTGCTGCCGTGCATGGCTTTTACACAGGTAGTAAGTATCTGAACTCAAGTCCTTATGGCTGCATAGCAAGCCCTTAACTCACTGAGTGATCTGCCCACCCTTACAACAATTTCTGTGGTAGTTGAGTTTAAGACAGCCATTTTTATAGGTCTTCATTGGAAGAATCATTTTCATGAAATCCCTACAAGGGTGAAGTCAACTCAACAAGGTGGGAATTTACTGAGGCGAAAAACAAGCCTTGAGGATAATCTTACCTGCTGATCTTATAAGGGACTCTAGAGCTTAGATTTTATCATAAAACTGCCCAGGCAGAAGAAGGCTTAACAATCTTACCTTTGCAACCTCGGCTCCCTGAGAAATTGCTGAGAATTACCATGACTCCCATTGACTGGAGGCAGAAAGTCTATAGAGAATGACAGGCATATTAACATTTGGCAACTAATAACCTGGAAAACCCTGTAAGCAGGACTTTCAGCAGTCCAAGAGATGAGATGAGATTTATCTCTGACAGCATCTGCTAAACTACCATATAATAGAGATTCAGCTAAATAATTCTCTCTTCACTTATAATATTTTTATTTAAAGGTATTTAAAATCGGGTGGACATCGTTTGCTGGGCAAGGGAATATTTTCTTCTTCAAAGATGCTCGAATTCCTATTATCATTTATTGTCTCCAGTGGCCCACCTCCCGTTCCCCATTTATTTTCACTTCAAGGATATATTTCTAAGCTAATCCACACATACAGTGTCATCACACACTCTGAATCTCTGCGTTTAAAACCATATTAACTGTAAAGAGTCACAGTGCGGCCAAACAATTCAGCCAGTCATTGAGGAGACGGTTACCTTTGATTGTGCCTTGTTACATAACTGAAAAATTACTGACAAGGATAGTGAAAACCGCCCTCATTTCTCTTCATAAAAAAAGCGTCTCCTAATAAAAGCTTTCTAAAAATAATACTACTAAAATGTTCACGTGCATATTGTATTACTGCTAAAAATTATATTGACAGTAAGAATTACAATGTCTTTAATGACTAGTTTATTGGGAGACTGAGGTCGGGGAATATAAATTCAAGGACTGTCTGGGCTATGGAGTGGGTTCAAGTGCAAGCTAAGTAACTTATTATTTTAATTACATTTTTGCTTATTTGTTTAGGTGCACATGTGTATGTGTGTGTGAGCAGATGTGCCTATGCCGTGGTCTGCTAGGGAGGTCAGAGGACAGCTTGTAGGAGTGAGTTCTCTCCTTCTACTGTGTGTGTCTTTGGGTTCAACCTCTGCTCCCAGGCTTCTCAATAGCCCCCTTTGCTTACTGAGCCTTCTTGCGAGCCCCCAACGGTAACTCCCTGAAACTCTATCTGAAAATAAAATGTTTAAAAGCAATAATCATATAGCTACACTAATTACCTGACATGAATGAGCCCTAGGTTTAGTTTCCAGTACTAAGGGAAAAACTTCATTTGTCGTGTTTAATATATTTTCTTAAGTGCCTACTATATTGACCACAGCCTTTAAAATCTGAAGTCATATCTAATGCATAATTCTGCAATATAGAAAATGAAGAGGGTAGATAGTCAATAAACACCTTTTGCTGTGTTTTTAAAAGACAACAAAAAAATGAGCCAACTGGGTAAATGTCACAATATTTGACATTTGCAGGTTGCCACACCCTCCTTGCCTATGGTAGACCTTGTATCAGAGAACAGCACAGTGCTGGGGAAGCTTTTGTGGAGGTCCGCCACTCTACATCTGGGGGCACAGATGAACTGGCATTTCTCACAGGTGCAGAAGAGAGAATCCCTCAGCAGGAGAGCTGTTATTCCATCCTCCAAGGGTCAGGAGAATGACCTACATGACTGCAAGATATAGAACGTCAGCTCGGGCTTGTTCCTTGGTGGAGGGAACTAGACAGTTCCTATCAGATATACTCAGAACCTTACCAGTGAGAAGTGAGTTTTCAAATAACACATCTACTCTATAAAAGGGCAAGCACATAAAAAGTGCCGTAATTAAATTTTATTTTAAGGTTTTCTTGTTCACTAAATAGGCCACAGTAAGTCAAAAGTGGCTTTAAATATCCTCAGAGCTCTTTGGATGGAGCTCCTGCAGGGCTTAGAAATGAAAATAACATTACAACGTGAGGCTCAAATGCAGCCGACCCATCCTCCCCTGTATCCCATGTCTACTCTAAAACGATTAACCATCTCAGCACACTCCCAAAGCTGCTATGTCTATTGTTTCTTGGGAGAAAATTGCATCATATAGTTCCTCCTTCATGTGCTGTGGGGGATCCAAGTTCTGTCCATCTGTAGTCTCTTTAGAAGACATGGGATGGATGATGAGACTCAGAAATGGGGGAATAATGACCTCCCAACTTCCTATCCCAGAATAAAATCTCTGAAAGTTTAGTTCTTAAAAATTAAGTCCAAGACTGTCTGTCTAAAATCAACAACAAAAAAATACCTTTGTTATCAAAATTAGCTGTGCCAAAACAACCACAATGAAATATCAAAAGTGGACAGCTCCTACTTAAAGAGATGTGTTGGGAAGCCAAACCAATCTGTTATAAGCCTAACCCCAACCCACCCCCATGTATATGTGTGTGTGTGTGTTGTATGCAACAGACTCCAAAATCTATGTTATTGGGCTTTTTGAAGATTAATGATATAAAACAGCCTACCACAATGTGTGGGTAAAGCAGGACTTCAATAGCCTTGTGTATTTGTAAATCTCTGAACCTGATTTTGCTTTCAGCCAGTGTCTTTCCAGACAGCTTCATGTACAGAACTGTAGATCAAAGCTAATACTTACTCATGATAGCTCTAGAAAGTAGGCTTCAAACCCCTGAATTTCTACTCTGTTTGATCTTACATTATGCTGAGCGTGCTCTCTTTTGGTCGCTATTGTGTACACCTATACATTATTCTTCCTTCAACTGATGAACCTCATTGTGGTTGCTAAACCTGAGTTTGGGATGTTTGGTATTCTTCACATGCCTTATCCCACGGTTTCAACTCTTTTTCCTTTTAACCCACATCCTACTCGGATATGTTTGTCTTGATATTCTCTCTCTCTCTCTCTCTCCTTCATGTACTCTTTATAAATGTCAGAGAAATCTAGCATGTTCATTCTTCATTGATGGTCTGGTAAGAAACACCTCATCCTGTAAGTTGGTCTCAATCAGCTCATTGGTGCATCAAGCTAAACAAGAAGGGAATCAATTCTCTTACCTTTTATTGAAATAATTATTTTTTATACACCGATGCCCAACCTTGGGTGAACAATCATTTGCTCAGTTCTACCGTTGTATGCTCCTTGGCAACGCGCTGACATTTTCCTATCGACAAGCAGAGTCTATTTTCCTGCTCTTTAAACATCATCTGTGCTAATAACTTGATTTTATTGCTAGAACATGGTGACCGTGATGAAAGAAGATGGCTGAGCATAGCTCCAAGAGAACATATGGCTTCTGAGATCTTGGAATAGTAGCCTGAAATCATCCGAAGAAGCCAGATAGAGTCACTAGAAAAGCAAAAGCGAAAATAATTTTACTGATATCTCTTAGATCACCTACCCAACAGCAGCACTGGGAGGCAGGCAGATCTGTAGCTTTGCTAGAGTCGCCAGGTGCCTGAAGCTTCATGAAGAACCCCAGGGAGGAATGGCAGAGCTGCCAAACTAAATCAGCTCAGATCACTAGCCAACAAAGTCATAATAAAACAGATAAAGCTAGTGAATTTTAAAATCATTTTGTATGCTAATGGATCACAGATTAAACTAAAGATAATAGATAAAATACATGGTTTCCAAGGACAACAGTTAGTCATTTCTGTTTCACCCAAACTCAGTTGTTTTCCTTTTGGGTCTAGGCTGCTCCTTGACTATTGTGATCTAATAACAATGTCTAGCACTGATAGACTGTTTTATTAACGGTCATTCCTTTAGCATTTACTTTCACTACGTTATACTGAGGCAGAGCAGGAATCAGTACCATTCTCACCCTGTGGATGAGGATGCTGAACCCAGGACAGCACCTATACATAGATACATCATAGCAGAGAACACACGCAAGATCAAGACCCAGTACTCTTGGGTACAGGTTATGCTGCCCTGTCGTCCCTCTTCCTGGCTGCAGTAATATCATCTAATATTGGCAAAACTAAGTTAAATTTAGATTTTACACTATTAAAATCTTTGACTCGGGGTTTTGTTTTTTAAACAGTCCCAATCATCACTAATGTTCATTTTTCAAGATAGATAGATATATGGTAGATACATACATACATAGACATACATGTATGGATATATACTTGTGTTCATTTTAAGTAGAGTTTCATTCTAAAATTTCTGATTCACAATTCAGCAAATTTTTATTAGCAATAATTCTTAGATGTTTAATAATTCTTTGAATCATTTTATAAGCAACGTGAACCTTTTATCTCTGAATCATCTAGGGCCATCTTGCCAATGAAACTCAAAGTTATATTTCACACTTTTTTTCTTATTAAATTGAAAATGTTGCATGTTCTTCAGGGTACATCACTCTTCCTTTCTCTGAAGAGGCTACTTGCTGTGTCGTTTTCAAACTATTCTTCTCCTCCAAAGAAGGAGACTTACCTTATATAAAGTTTATTACCATCTTAGTTTATTATAGTTCAAAATTGATTTGTAGTCCCATTTATGATTCTAATAAAATGATAATTTACATACCAGGAAGACAGATTTCATTATAAATTCTAAGTTTTGAAATGGCATATTAAAAGCAAATCTTCAGTAAAGCTCATTGACCTCACAGGCATATGTTTTTTTAAGTCTTACACTTTCAAAAATATTGCTGTAGTAATTGATAAGTGATGTTTATGTAGGGTGACATCGGAAGGGGAGGAACTGTGTCATTCACCTGGACCACGTGGATGCTGTACCTAAGGAATTTTGTAACTATTAGCATATAATACCATGAAAGTCATTGTTTTGAATACGTTAACTGGTAAAGCATTCATTTAACATCACTGTGTGCTTAGAGTGTTTTTTGTTACACGACTCCTGTTTAATTTCTCACAACTGAAACATGTGTCTCTTTTCTCCTGTACTCTATTGGATGCCTTATACTACCTACTCCGTGACTTAATGAACCTATGAAAAGAACTGGGTCTTCCTTACTTCCTTTGTTAATGAAGGGATCCAGGGAAGGAAAGGCAAATGGAGTACCAAGGGAGGAAAAAGAAAGGGGTGATGGAATCACATTATTTTCTCAAAAAATAATTAAGAAAATAAGAAATAAAAAGGTAGTTATCAAAGTATGCACGGTGCTCTAAATAAGAACACATCACTTGGACTGTCGTCATCACTAGATTTATACAAAGAAATTGTAAGTCAGTACTCTTTTAATATGCTCTGGTATGGAAATCTGGTTTAGTAAGGCATAAAGGAGACATTTGGGATGACAAAAATTAGTACCTATTAGTGAGACACGCAATAAAATCTCAGGTTGGGGAGGAACCAGGGGAAGCTGTATAGATTCCCTCAGGCCAGCTTCTCCCTTTGGTCCCCACTACATGCCGAATAAAAATGTCATATCACATAGAGAGACTAATTCCAGTGCTTCAGCATCTTGCCCTGATTTCTATTATGAAATGATATGATAATTAACTTCTATCTAACCGAACTGTACAACACAGGGGAAGTC
Organism: Myodes glareolus; assembly: GCF_982192425.1. Classification (NCBI taxonomy): domain Eukaryota; kingdom Metazoa; phylum Chordata; class Mammalia; order Rodentia; family Cricetidae; genus Myodes; species Myodes glareolus. The sequence continues at coordinate 30,593,507 of NC_142051.1, forward strand.
ATAATTTCCATGCCCAATATCTAAGATGTTGATTAGAATTGGCAGATAATTATTGTAAGAGGTATTAATTTACATGTACTTTTTCTTTTGAAAACCATAAAGTGGCTATAACATTTATATCAATATTTCTTCTTGGTTAAATTGAGGCAAAAAGATATGACTTATGGTCACACAGATAGAAAGTGATATAGTAAAAAAATACATAGTGTAAATGCTAAAAACAGGAGGATTCGTCTTTTCTTCGGATGAGCCCCTAATTTGTTATCCAACACCAAATGATCAAGCCTGAAATCATGCACACACAAGTAACACTAAACAGACTGAGAAAGTTGTACGTGTGTGTGTGTGTGTGTGTGTGTGTGTGTGTGTGTGTGTGTGTGCAGCAATAGCAATCAAAGAGAAATAAGCCATGGATTTGAGAGGAGGGGCAGGGGGATAAAGCTAACACAAGGAAGAACATGGGTGGAGTAAAGGGGAAAGGGGAAATGATCTAGTTATATTTTAATTTAAAAGATTAAAAACCACATATGGAAGGGGAGAAAGAGACTGTAAGAACCAGAGGATGAGGGGAATTCACTTCACGATTTGGTCTTCTAGTAATGACAGAGGCTACACACATAAAATCCCACCAACATGGCTGACTAAGCATGAGCTGAACACGGCCAACAATAATTGACATGTCAAAGTGGAATGAGGGAAAACAACAAGGTCTCAACCCTACACAAAGGACTATGGGTAACTGAGGAAACAGGGGAACACCAGGCCAGTTGGTTATCCTCTACCAAATGGTCAGCCATGAACAGGTATTTTAACTGCACGCAAACATGTGCACACATGCACACATGCACACACACACATATGAGGAGGCCATGAATTTACAAAAGAGCAAGGAGAGGTATGTGGAACAATTTGGAGAGAGGAAGCAGAAGGGAGAACTTAAGCAATTATATGATAATCTCAAAAATAAAAGAATTAAATACATACCCTAGTATGAAAGATCATCCTTAACTTGTACTATTTCTAAACTCAAGAGTCCTTGGTGACAAATCTGCTGTTGTATATATAGAATCTTGTAAGCAGCAACATGTAAAGCCAATGAACGCTGTGACTGACATGGGAGATACAGCAATGAATACCAATGGCATCAACTAGTTGCTTTAGAATGTTTTCTCTCGTTTCTGAATCAGTATCTTTTTAAAAGTGAAAAATAGGAAAGTTATAGATTATAACAAAGGAACACCAACCCTTAAATTGTCCTAGGCACAGTTGCCTCTGTTTCCGTTCTTCTTTCTCTCAAGTATTTATTAGACACTTGCTAGAAACACATTTATGAAATTAATTGCAGGGCTAATTTAGGCGGTGTTACTTTGAAGACCATACTTAAGCAGGTACTTGAAAATAATTTTTCTTGCTCATCTTCGCTCACTGTAATAGCTTCTTTTTCTTCTCTATGAGTCTTGCTTTAATATGCTTTTTTCAGAGTATGAAAACACCATTTCATCCAGCAGCAGCCTTGGTGAGTCTAGATCAAATAGCAGTTATGCTTAATAAGTTCATAAATAAGACAGGAAGCAACTGCTAATGGAATCGCTCCTAAAACTTTACAGCACAATAAAATTGTGCCATTCCAGAGGGATGACACATTCCAATATTCATCATAGTCCTAATAATGTACATGGGAATCGAGTAATAACAGTATTTGAAATGAACAGAATTGACTTCCATGTACCACGAAAATCATCTATTTGGCCTTACCCCAGACAAAGTGTTCGACAGCCAACTTCATATTCTTTATTAGAAAATGAAATTAACAAAAATGTCCCCTACAGATTTCTAGGAGAAGTGAAAGAGGACTATGAAAGAAACCCAACAAGGTGGCCTTTCCCACTATACGCATTCAAGGATTTATAGGTTCCCTTCTCTTTCCTGATGATCACTCTCCACCCCCTGCTTCTTTTGTCTCTGTACCAGCTGTCAGTCAGAATAAAACTCAGAATTTCATGCTTAGGATGATACATCATCACATAATATCTCTTATGTGGGGTGAAAGATTTCAAAACCAGATTGCCCATGAATGCCAATATCAAATGATGCCTCGAAAGAGCCAAATTTTTATATTTGTGTTCATTAAGAGAATTATGTTCGTATATAGGATGAAAAGGGAACATTTGTTGGAAACTGAGAATGAGACAAGACATTCAAACGGAACGTGGGTGAGCATCTGTTCGAACAATGGAGAGGTTGTGAGCACTTGCTGCATGCTGAGACAGCAGCTTGTCCTTGTAAAAATTTTATCCTCGTGGGGAGGACAAAACAGTCAAGCTTTACTGGACTTTTGCTTACAAGGGAAAGGTTGGTACGTACTGAACAATGATGGAGAACTTCTTCAAGATTTCAACTAACAGACACATAAGCACAAGAAGACATGAGCTGCCTAGAGAAGGAGAGGGCCAATCAGGCAGGACATAGCCACTTACCGGATGCTATCGGGAGAACCTGTTGAAGGAAACACAAAGGAGACAGAGGTGAGATGCAATGTTGTGAAGGTAAGCGGCGACCGTGTTTTGGAGAGCACACTATTGTGCATGTGAGTCAAAAGCCTATGAAGGATTTTGAATGTAAGAATGGCTGATTGTACCTGTCCACGTAAAGGATAGCCAGGAGACGGGAGATAGATGCAGGAGACTCGTTGGAGTGGACCAGCTACCAGACAGACAGCACTGAACAACACAAAATGCTGTCTCGAAAAGAATAGAAGGGAGAATCAACAGGTGAAGGTGTTCTCTGACTTTACACAGATGCAGTGGTTATGGGTACCAATACTCACACATATAAACATGCACACCTACAGGTGGGGGAGATGAGGAAAGAGGAAGAGAGGTATTTTAAAAATAATACAGAGGTACCTACTGACTATGTGCCTATGTGGTCGGTGGGTAAGGAGGCAAGGAGGTTAGTTAAAACCTGATGTGGTCATGAAGAATAAGCAGTAATGAGATTTATATTGAGGTAGAGATGAGAAACAATCAGATTTAGGTAGAAGCAATGGAACTTGGTTACCAATTAAAATGGAGAATGAGAACTCAAGAAACCCAACTATAAATCCTGAAACGGTGCCTTAGTGTGATGGGAAAATATTGAAAGAAGATAGTTTGGGTCTCTCAAGAATTTTGCTGCAGACTTAATAGAGTGGTGAATAACTGGTAGATGAGCCAAGGAATGATGTTATGAAGTAGCTACATGGCTTATGTTTGGGGAAACAATCCAGGGTATAGACAAAGATAGGTTGGTTGGTGGCATAGAGGTTAACTCTTAGTACCACAGATCTAATTTTCTCTCTGAAGCCAGATTATAGTCAGAAAACATGAAGACCAAAGCATAGGTATCTATAATATTTGTCAATTACAAGGAAAGTTGTAGACTACTAAGTTCAATAGGTAGCTACTGAACTATTGCGGTAGAAGGAAAAGCAAATAATCTAAAAGGCAGTTATAATTCAGGTAGATTAACTGACAAAAAATACAACCACTCCGGCTCATCTGTCTTGAACGTCCATATTGTAACAGAGCCAATGTTGGATTTTTAGTAATTTGGCCAAGTTGAGGAAAAACATCCCTGATGAGTAATTATTTTATTCAAAAAAACAATGTAGAAAGCCTGGAATTCTGAAAAGGACTGGTAAAGGAAAAGATAAAAGAGCAAAAGAGGGGAAGGTCAGAGGGAGTCTGTGAAGATAAGGTCACATGTGACCCCCTCAGAGGCACCAATATCCCAGGGGGAACTGAAGCAGGGTAACAGCTGATGGAACTGCCTTCTGCTGTGAGCTGCTTGTTGAAAGCCCCTGCTGGCACTGCCAGTGACTTCCTCCCTAGTCTATAACTCTCTCTCTCTCTCTCTCTCTCTCCACCTTCCCTCCCTCTCTCTCTCTCTCCCTCCCTCCCTCCCTCTCTCTTTCTCTCTCTCTCTCTCTGTCTCTGTCTCTCTCTCTCTGTCTCTCTCTGTCTCTCTCTGTCTCTCTCTCTCTCTCTCTCTCTCTCTCTGTGTGTGTATGTGTGTGTGTGTGTGTGTGTGTGTGTGTGTATGTGTGTGTTTCCCCTAGTTCAGGTTTCAGCCTACAATGTGGGAGCGGAAGTTATAGACAGCAATATAGGTCGGTGATCACACCTCCTCGGCAAGTTGAACTTTGAAAATATATAATTACTCACCAAGGTTAAACTGACCCCATTACCCAGATGACTGAGCCCCTTTGAGGGATGATTATTGTGTAACCACTACCCATGAAAGAACAGAGACTGGTCTGCGCCTCGACATCAGGACATCAAAGTCCCAAGTGGACTCAGTCCTCTGGAAAGCTGCTGACAAAATGCAATTCTGTAGCACTTAGCAATCTGCTTGCACGAGGAAGAGAATCACAGTACGATCTTTGATAAGTACAGTTTGAGGTCTTCTGGGCTGATAGAATCAGTAAAGTACAGCGTCTGGAGTCTGAAGTTGGCTAGATTTTAAGCTTCATCACTTACTATAGAGTTTGACCGTATGAAACTTATATGACCTTTGTAAACCTCAGGTTCCTCTCCTGAAATGGCTAGTACAGTGTCACCTACCTAAAGCTTGCTGAATTAGACAATATAGAGTATGGGTCAGGCATAATCTTGTGTGTGTGTGTGTATGAGTGTGTGCATGCACGCGTATGCACACACGCTCATGCTTGCACACACACCTCTTTCGGGGGTCAGAGAGACATACAGACACAGCAAGAACTGTTCCTTTTGTAGAAAATGGATCATAATATGTAAGTAAATGGTATTGTCATCCCATAGGCGTAACAGGACTCGCTCCAGAAAGGACAACGTGGCCCTTGCTAAGTACTCTCAGTCTCTCATAGGAAATCTTACGTTCTAGGTCCCGATCTTAGTGGAAACGACTGGAAACCCACGTTCTTACTCCACCTTCCTTAAATACCCTTGCTTCCTTCTATGTCTTCTCATATCACCCATACAAAGCAATTCTCCAGTTGACTATAGACTATAGCTTGCCTTGATTAAGGTGCGTTCCTAGACCTCTCTGTTCCTACTGCCTATCACATGACCTATTCTGGTCCAGTCATCCCACTCTTGTATCTATCCTCTCGTTCACAGCCATGCTCAGTGTCTCTCCCTTGTAGCTGCCTCCCTCCTGGGAGCTTCCCTCTCTTTGCACATCTGATTATTATCTATATGAAAAGTCTCTTTCATGGCCAAGATTTGCAAAGAGTACAATGACTTCAAATAAATGTTTTCTATAATTAGATTTTTTATAAATGTCTCTCTCAGGCAAATGTGTTGTGAGGCTTAACATTGGAACGTGGAGCAGAAAAGGGACATTCATTAAAGAAAATGGAAAAAAGTCTCCATAAAGTGATATACTAATGCTAGTTTCAATTTTGACATATACATTGTAACATAAAATGTTAGTCAACATGAGCAGAAACTCGGTGAGGATTATCTTCATAGCTTTTCCGTAAAACTAAAATTACCCCAAAAGGAAAAGTTCATTTAAAAAATTTACACTCCCAGCTCTTCTGGAAGACTTCCTTCTCCACTACAAGCAACCCCCCTCTGCTTCCTCATCTCTCCTCGGTTTCACAGAGTGAAATGTACTGTGTAAGGTTTTCTTCATCTGTCCAGTGATGAGAGTGAACAAGCCATGATTAAGAGGTCTAGACAAAGTCGTTACACTGTAAGTACGTGTGTGTGTGTGTGTGTGTGTGTGTGTGTGTGTGTCTGTAAGAAGAGGCTCAAATATTAAGTAACATGTCAGAGATTTGCACCATGCCCTCTAGTTCAAGTGTCCCTCACCCTTCTGTATGGAGGATTGACCCTGATGCCCCAGTCACACTGGGCAAACTCCTCACCACTGAGTCATATGCCTAGTGCCCTTTTCATGCATTATTGTGAGGAAGGGTTCCACTCAATTGCCCAAGCTCTTCTTGAAGTTGTTCAACTCTTGTCTGAGCCTCCTGAGTAGCTAGGTTAAAAGCCTCGCTAGACACCAACAAGTATCAAACAGACTTTGTTACCTCTCTCTCTAGCCTTACCCTGCTGCACTCCCGAATTGCTGCTCAGTAAGAGCCATGTACCACCATCATCCATAAAGTTGATAGAGTTGAACAATTTCAACCTTTCTTGCTTTCACAGAGTCAATGAGACTTACATCATTTATCTGATAAGTAGTTTGACAATCCGTTAACTCACTCTCTCACTTCTTTCAGCCTCCAAATTTATCTACTCGAAACAGCTCAGGTCTGATGGTGCCTTTTCCTTGTTTCATATCCTTCCTCACTACTGAAGAGCTATGCCCCAAAGTGTCTTAATGCTTATTTTTCAATAAATACTATTTGGTATAAAGCAATTTTTATAATGTAACAGAACTACACTACAAGGCAATACTCAAACGCTAAAATTCCTGGTAAATGTACCAATGTACTTAACACAGGTCAAATGCGATGTGACTGTAATAATTGAATGCCTTTTACTGTGTTGTTTTGTTTATGTGTGCAGGGTAAATGTGATGGAGAAGAAGTAGCTCCTTGTCATAAACATTATTGTTCGACTTTAGTTTAAACATGTATGTGCATATGTCTATATATACGCATTGAATGCTTTTTAACACCGTTTAAGGACAAGATAACTGTGTGTCATTTCCTCCAAATATCTCTTTTACAATCTCCTCTGCCATCCAAAATTAATTCTTTCTTTAGCAGATCCAGTAAATCTTCTGAAGGTAATATACACAAACTGTCCTGACTTTTAACAACGTATTTCTTCCTTGAAGAAATTAATTTCTGTTGAAAGGAGACAGATTTTGCTGTATGTAAAAGGTGCTTGCATGTCTTGATTTTGGATAGAAGGCACATTAACATTTCTTATTAAAGGTAATAGATTTTAAATTTAGTATTACTTAGTGACTTTTGACATAGCAGCACACTTTTCAAGAACAAATGTGATTCAATTAATCTACTGTGTTCTCATTGCTTTTAGGAAAAACTTTAAAGTTCTGAATAAAGTTTGACAGGTACAGGATTTAATTCCTGGGTTGCCCGAAGATATGTTAACCTTATAGCCAACTGGAGTCACAAAATTCTCTAAAACAGAATCTAACTGCATAGTCTTGACTGGGGTGGAACTTACTAGACAGACCAGGCTAACCTTGAACTCACAGTGGTCCACCTACTTCTCTGTAGTGTTAGTACAGAAACATATGGCACCAGGCGCAGCTGGAATTACAGAAAACTTGTACCAGCTCAGCAAACCCATCCCTTAAAAGCTTGGTTAGGCTAAGTTCCACATACAGAGACTTCAAGAACACATTTCAAAAGGCAAAAGAAGGTCCTGGAGAGATGGGTGAGTGGTTAAGAGCACTTGCTGTTCTTCTAGGAGATCCAGGTTCAATTCTTAGCATAAACATGACAAACCACAACTATTTATAACTCCAGCTTCAGGGTAGCCAATGTTCCCTTCTGGACTCTGCAGACATCAGGGCCATGCGATGCATAGAACTATTTGCAGCCAAAATACCATATACATAAAATTAAAAAATTAAATAGTTTAAAAGGCAAAGAGAAAATATTTACTCTAAAATACACTTAATGAGTGAGTTGCTATTTCTGAACCATCTTAAACCTTTCCTGAAAAATCATGATTGGGAGTTGGGGAGGTAGCTCAGTTAAGTAATGTGCTTGATAAAGAAGAATTAGGCCTGTAATCCCCATGCTGGGGAGGCAGAAACAAGAGGGTTGTGTGACTTGCTGGCCATCTGGTCTACCCAAATCAATGAAAAAAATATGAGGTGAACATTGATCCCTGACTTCCAAATATATGCACATACAAGTGCATTCATACATGAACAACACATACATGTACACACACATACACAACCACACACAAATCAGATGATTTTGTCAACAAAGAAACAGAATATTTCATTATTGTACTGAATAGTACCATTTAAAGTCTAAATATTAGTCCTTATAAGTTTAAATTTTAACCAAAGTAAACCTATGTGAAGTTGTATTTTGCCTAATTCAAAGCTTTTCTTACCTAGTTTTTCTTATTTTACTAATACATTTTTCTTATTTTACTAATATACATTGGTAATGTATCTGAGCAGATGTAGCAACTAAGCATCAACTCAAAAGGACTTCCCAGGTAGGATGATGGACACTGGGATCTAGAAAGATCTTTTCTCTGGCTGCCTGGTATAAAGGATACCAGTACACAAGAACAGAAGCAGAGAGACTCAGACAATGATTTGAACATCCTAAGTGAGAGTAGCTCATTGGGCCTGGTGAAAATAAGGAGGTATGAAGATGTTATCATGAACAACCAATGTATAAAAGACTAGGAAAGGGTTGGTTGGGGTCAGGGGGTGTAAGAAAGCAAGATATTGCTTTTGGTGTATTAAGTTTGATTTGCTTACCAGACACAAGCAGAAATTTCAAGCAGTTGATGGATAGTTTGGGCCAACAGATGTAAATCTAGGAGTCATGTCTACATTGCCATGAGACTAGCTGAGATCTCAAAGCACAGCATAGATGATTCGGAAGATGTTCACATTCAGAGACTAGCAAAGACATTAAAGGGAACACAAATGGCACAGGGTGAAGAAAACATCATAGTGCGTGGCATAAAGCAGGGTCCTATCTCAGCTTCCTTTCTCTTCAATTTATTAAAAAAATTGTGTGTAGGCAGGCTTTTCTGTCCTGCTCATCGGTTCCCAAATAACCACACAGAGACTTATTAATTATAAATGCTGGGCTGATGGCATATGCTTGTTACAAACTTGCTCTTATAATTTAAATTAACCCATATTTTGTCTATGTTCTCCCCTCTGCTACCTGGTCGTACCTTTTCACAGTGTGGCATGTGTCTGACTGGAGACTCCTCAGACCCTGCCCTTCTTACCAGCATCCTCCTAGTCTGACTCTCCTGCCCAGTCTCTTCCTGCTCAGCTATTGGTCAGTCAGTCCTTTATTAACCAGTCATAGTAATACTTGTTTGCAGTGTACAAAGATTGTTCCACAGCACTTGCATAACATTCCTTCTTTTCAGAATGAAAAAGGACTTCAATAAAAGCAATGAATTGCTTAATATAGGATGTGTGCTTCCTTACTGTTTGAAATAGGAAGAAAAGCCTTTTTCTCTGCACTGATCACATGATGTCAGTGGACTTTTCTTGGAATATCATTAAGTACCATGTCAACTTAAACTTTTCACCAAGACCACTGATCCTTGCTTTGTCTGAGTATGTTTTCTATTGCTATGAAAAACACCATGGCCAAAAACAACTTGGGGACAAAATAAATTAGTTCATCTTTTGGTGCGGGAGAATTATCTGTATTCTGTCAATCATGTATTTTAAATAAATGCTGATTGGCCAGGCAGAAAGTATAGGCGGGAAAACCAGACAGGAAGTAGAGGTGGAGCAAAGAGAATGGGAGTGTTCTGAGAAGCAGGAAGTTTCCTCCATCATTCCTGCCCAAACCACAGAGAAGCAAGATGTAACCTGCCACACTGGAAAAGGTACTGAGCCATGTGGCTAACATAGATGAGAATAATGGGTTAATATAAGCTATAAGAGTAAATAAGAAGCCTGAGCTAATGGGCCAATCAGTTTTTAATCTTATGGAGTCCTGTGTGTGATTTTCTTTGGGGCTTGCCGGTTGTGGGGTACTGGGTGGGACAGATACCCCAACAAGCAAAGCTGGCCCTTCATGTTACAATCTTTGAGCTTACAGTTCATCATGAAAGGAAGTCAGGGCAGAAACGCAAGGCAGGAACCTGGAGGCAGGAACTGAAGCAGAGACAATGGAGGGGTGCTGCTTTCTGGCTTGCTCCCCATGGCTTAGTCATCCTGTTTCTTATAGAACCCAGGACTGCCTGCCCAGAGATGGCATTGCACACAGTGACCTGGGCCCTCCCACGTCAGTCATCAATGGAGAAAATGCCCCACGGGCTTGCCTACAGGCCTATATGGTGAAAGCATGTTCTCAGCTGAGGTTTCCTCTTCCCAGTGTCAAGTTAAAAAAGTAACCAACACATGCATGCACCAAAATCAGTGTGACATGTTTTGACTTAGGGAAGCATGATAATAATAATAATAATAATAATAATAATAATAATAATAAATTTTCTAAAGAAACTTACTCCATGAAAAATATTTTATGGTACATTTTGCAACTGTGTCAAGTTTAGATCTATATAAATACTAGTCTCCTCCAAACAAAATATTTTAGACAAACTCTGCGTAGCCTAACTCCTTCCCTTCCCTCATGTCCTGATAGGCCATGCAGCATTGACCCTTTGAGGCCAGAGCTCTCATGGAAGATTTGTGTCACAATCTCCTAGGAACCTTAGGTTTTAAAAATTCATACTCATACCTGGTTCTTGGGAGCTCAAATTTTGCGGACATGTGAAGAAAGTAAATAAAACCTCAAATGTTGCTTCTGAAGAGACCTCATAGAAACTGCCGCTCAATCCCCGGGACCTCTGGTGTTTCAAATGAGTGGTTATTTGAAATTCATGAGGCTTCAAAAAGTTTCTCTTATTCCATGTGGCCTGTCTCTAGCCCTTATATGAAAGTCACCTTGTAATTTGCATAAAAAGAAAAACTGGCTTTAATATTCATAACAAGGCACATAACTTTACAGAACACATGCCGAGTACTTATTGAAAGCAGATGCTACTATTTCAAGAGTTAAGCATGATTATTTTAAGGACATATGAAGACGTCTATCTCAACTTTACAACTGTCCAAGTATAGTCAGAATGCATAGTGGTCAATAATATTCGTCATTCCCGTCAATCTTCTTAAAACGTTCTCGAATTATAAGAGAGCCACATCCTATATTGTATCCATTTTGATTACTTTAACCTCCTATGGAAATGCTTTTGTCCAATGTAATCATTGCACCTTAACCACTATGTCCTAAAATTGTAGCAAAATTAGTTTCATCTCATTTTTTTTTAAATCTGGTATTGTTGAGAATCTCTCCTTGGTAGAGTAGAGAGACAAAGAAAATGTGTGTGATATAAATTGATATGATTGGTTTTCCTTTTTACAAAGAGAATTATTTCATTCAAGAGATACTATAAATGAGTTTTGTGCGCCATTCCACTAGGCATCTGTAACAAAGGTCCTCTGATTTCAAGAAGTTCTTTCAAGCCAATGGCTTTTTATCTTTACTCTTTGTTTTAATTGTATCATAGTACATATGTTTTTTTTAATTGTAAGATGCTTTAAATCTATTTTCAGAAGTGAATTATTAATGCAAACATATATCTTAGATTCTTCCCTTTAGCTATTGAGAGGTCTAGTGTAGAGATTATCTAGGGTAAGCAATTTCAAAATCTTTTTCATTTTTTTCCCAACTCCAATACATTTGTATTTGTGTTAAGCTTGCAAAATGACATTTTCACGATTGCGTACTATTGTACATTATTCACATTCAACCCTCCATTCACCCACCCTTGTCCTGACTCCTGCTAGTCCCCCTTCTTCACTCAAAGAGTCCTCTTTCTCTTTGATATCATGTCTTTGTGTTCTTGAGTACATACTTGAATCTAGATTATTTACATGAGTGAAAGCATGCAATGCTTTTCTTTCTGTCTTGTTCCTTATCTTTCCCCCCTCTGCAACCTTTTTTAAACCCTTTCCTTCAACCACGAGAGGCCCATTTCTAGTCTCTGGAAATGGCCATTAGATTGATTTTATTTATTCATTTATTTATCCATTCGTTTACTTATTTATTTGGTGGAGTATTACTACATAAAGCAGTCTGCCCTGGTACTCAAAGACATCTGCTACCTCTCCCTCCTGAGTGCTGAAATTAATGGTATGCGCTGTTGCTCGTGTGGTCCCATTAGAATATGATGGGTATTGCAATACGTCTGTAGATTGTTTTTGGTAATGAAGCCATTCTCATAATATCAATTCTGCCTCTCCCTGAGCATGCTAAGTCTTTCTAGCTTCTAGTGTCTTCAATGACTTTTGTCAGTGTTTTGAAGTTTTCATTGTAGAGGTCCATCCTCTTCTGGATTAATTTGGCTTTTGGGTATCTGGGTATTTTTATGTTTACTTGCTTGCTTTTGATGACAATGTGAAATGGATCATTTCTCTGATTTCTTTCTCAGAACGTCCATTGTTCGTAGGTACGTAGATGAATGAAATATTTTTGTTTCTTGGTTTTTTTTCACTTTTTGATTCTTTACTGAAAATGCTGATTCCATGTATTAGACTCTCTCTCTCTCTCTCTCTCTCTCTCTCTCTCTCTCTCTCTCCCTCTTTCTCTCTCTCTCTCTCTCTCTCTCCCTCTTTCTCTCTCTCTCTCTCTCTCTCTCTCTCTCTCTCTCTCTCTCTCTCTCTCTCTGATGGTCATGAATTACATTGGCTTATGGGATGTCTTTATTATCTTGAAATATCTTCATCCTCCCCCCAACCCCAGTTTTAAAATATAACTTTCCTGGGTCCAGTTACCTTGTTGGTAGTTACTCATTTCAGTATTGAAAATATAACATTCTGGACCTTGCTAGGCTTCAGGGTTTCTGATGAGAGATCTGTTATTATTCTGATGGTTTATCTTTGAAAGTGAGTTGGCATTTCTTTTTTTTCATGTGCGGTGAGATGGTATTTTTCTATTGCAGCTTTTAATATGTTTGTATCATCGTAACTTTTGAGTACAACTTTTTGAAAGGCTTCCACATTCATGAAAACTTAGGGTTCCAAATGTCTCTTGTCTCATTTCTTTTTGATTTGAGAAATCCCCTACTATAGTTTTATCAAATACGTTTTTCTATGACTTTTCTTTTTTAAAATAAACTCTTCTTCCATTTCATGCATTCTAAGGTATGGTCTCTTGATCATGTCTCTGCTATCTAATATATAGTTTTAAAAAAGAGGAAAGAGAGAGGAGGGAGTATTAAAACTGTTCATTTCTAAATCCTTTAAAATTGGGGTCTTGCCCTGGGTATGGGAGAGCTGAACCTACCCATCTCCTGAGCATGGCAGGAGAGCTGGACGCTGTTTGCAAACATAGAGGAAAGCAAACTGTAACTTAACTGCCACCCAAGCACAGATCCAGGGCTGTGAGCTGGCCTGCCCCAACATCCACCCTATCTGGAAAGCATGAAGGGGCTGGTCCTGTGGAGCCATAGCTGCAGGACCTTCATGATTCAGGTTGACAGCAGAATAACCAAGGAGTCTCACTGAGCTACCAGTATTGATGGTGTTGCAGAAACCGGAGGTCTCAAACCAGACCAATGACTCATTGCGATCAAAGCAAGTAAAGATATATGGAGTAAAGAGGATACTGTATGATACATCTCAGCTTCCATGGCAAGACTTCTTTTTCCCATTTTGTTTTGACGGGGGACTCTAAGTGTGGAGGGTGGAAACGGAAAAACAAAGACATCAGTGGGAATGGAGGACACGATGTGAAATTCACAATGAATCAGTTAAAAGAATGGTAGTCTTCCTCAGTGGAGACGAAGTTGAAGAATCTATTTTCCTACATTCAGTCTGGTGCAAAACTCAAAGAGTCAAGCGTCAGATATCCACCCAAGTTGTCTTTCCTGTAGGGACTTCCTTTCTTTGCATACCAGGATTCTGTGCTGATCACACATTGTAACCTTTAGGCAAGACAGGTTATCTCTCACAGCAGAGACTTCCCAGGACCTCTATTACACCTATTACATCGGGGTGGTTAGTGTCCTCAGGTGTGGCTCTTGTTAGCATTGGGAATGAGGAAAGTAAACACAGTACTGAAATCTCTACAAGTCTCTCAACAAAAATACCTTTCTTCCAGAGTGGAGGCATGGGAGTTTAGAAATATAATACAAGAATACAAAGACACGAACGAAAATAATAAAATACAGAAACATATAGGATAGTATCGGGAGGAAATTTCAGTGAGTACTGAAAATTCACCCATGTTTAATTTCCAACTGGTTAATATACCCCTGACCCCAAAAGGTAGGAGTAAAACAAAAGACTGCATTAACATACAAATTAAAAGTCACAGGCTACGTTCATCACTTGTGCCCTAGACTCACACCTTAGACCAAAAACACTCTGTGGGCACACCACTCCCTGAGTGGTATTCCCAAGTTATTTCCATAAAGAAAACCGGAACTTAGTTGGATCCTTAGACTTTTGTTTTAGGTGGGAACCAACTACTTCCCTCTTTCAGGAGCACAAGGTCTGGCAGCTAGCCACACCTGTTGTTGGTAGTGTTGAGAGAGCAGAACTCTGATTTAAACTAGGTGGGACCTTTGTTTGAGCTAGAAGCTCAATGACCTTGAATGAACCAAAAACAAGTCCCAAACTCTCCGACCTTTGGCCTCTTTGGGCTTCCCCAAGTCTCTGTGATTTCCAAAGCTACCCGACATTAAACACCCTACTGGGACAAGACTCTGGAAGCCAAGTGTTCTACTGGAGCTGCTGACTTTCAAGTTCTTAGCCCAGCCAGCAGTGTATCATAGCCAGGAAATGGCTCCAGATGTTGAACCACCTGCTGACCTCTGGATCAACCCTATTAGATTCTGCAGTTGTCCTAGCTACTGAGAGTAGGACGACCCAAGCCGAGCCTCCTCCAGCCACCTGTATTTTCCTCCATGTCATTTCTATCTTTCTTCTGCCATGCTACTATCTCCTACAACTGGCTGTGGCAGGAAGGAGCACCCCAGTCTATTCCTCATTCTTGGATTCCCAGAGTAGCTCAGTTTTAAACAATAGGCTCCCTCTTAGCATGGCACCTGGCTATGACCCTTGATGACATAGAGAGTAACTAATTAGATGTCTTCTATGTAATGGTCTGTCCTTTTAAGAGTCAAGCCATGCCCACTCCCTCTCCCTGTCTGCCGAGGCAAGTTGATCTTCAGCTTCCAGCCTGAGTCCTTCTCTCTTCCATCTCTCCCCTAAAAAGGCAGCTTCTGCCTCACTCCATTCTCCCCACTTCTCATCCCCCACTTCCTCTCTGTGTCTCTCTGTGTTTCTCTTTGTTCTTCCCCCTTCTCCCCTTGCATTCTCTCCCTTTCCCTTCTATTACCCACTAAATAAATATCCAGCTTCACTCTGCATGACATGGCCATCTGTCTCTCCTCATGGGACTGGCTGCCCCATCCAGGTTTCTCACCCACCACACAGCTCCCTGCCTGGCCCTGCCTGGAACTCGTGGCCCACTGCAGCCACTAGGGGAGCTGCGCCATCCCTGCCTGGGACTGGCTGCTCTCTGGACCCGCTGCCCACTGCCGCTGCTTGGGGACCTGCACTGTTTCTATCTGCTTGGGGATCCGCAGCATTTTTATTTAATCCCTTGCACTCCATCCTCTACATTGCTGATCTATCTCATGGAGAAATCAGTCTCACTGAACCCAAAACTGGATTGAATGTGTTCGAGAAATGCAGACTCTTCCTGTGGTTTTGGTTCTCAGTCTCTTCCTTAGGGTCACCTGCCACACATAAAAAACTAGGTTATTGATTATCTTACCTCTCCTGTGTGGAGTATAACTGGAACTGTGTGCTTCTTACTTTGTCTTTGCTGTGTCCCTTTTCCCTTTCTTTGCTGTCTTCTTGTGGGGGGCAATGATACTTGAACCTGTCACATTACATTATCCTTTCTTAAGGCTGAGTTCTCACTTTTCAATTTATCTGTGTCATTTGTATATTAAAAGCCTGAAAAAGGTCCAACTGATCAAAGGATCAGGTCAGTATAGTTGACGTTCCAGGCCCTTTGGTTCCACGTGATAGACACTATGATCATAACATCCAGTTGACCAACTACCCATGCCACACCCCAAGTTGTCATAGAAAATGATCAGTTTCTGTCTAGGGACAGTTAGTGCTTCTTCACATAACACAAAGCACACAGTTTTGCTATAAATTTGAGGTTAATAAATGATAGATCATTTAGCTCATATTTGTATGGTATTTAAGCTTAATCAATAAAGGTAAACTTACTAAGTCTTCTATGGTAGTACTGGATTGAGGGTCATGCAATCTTTCTTTCTCTCTCTCTCTCTCTCTCTCACACACACACACACACACACACACACACACACACACACACACCTATGTGCTTAGATGCCTGTTTATCCTAGAAATGTGGGATAGGAATAAGTCATGGCAATGCCTTGAGCCCACCTTCTTAAACTATGATAAAAGAATCATTGGGTTGTCCCAAGGTCTCTTCCAACTCTGAGAAAACAAGCTTCATGACTTCTTGTACCATGTGACTCTTTCATGAAATAAAGCTTAACATTATATTGTGTGCTCTGTGATGAAATAAAAAAATCATCTGAAATCAATAGGTAAAATTTAAGATAAGCATTTTATAACACAAGGATAAATCCGGACACAATCTCGTCTCTCACATGCCATCCACTCACTCATGGAGGCTTCCTTCATCGTCACTCATTTCCTTAAGTGACTTTCAATATGAGCCTCTGATACATGCAGGTGGGGTCAAACTGGCTGTAGATGAATTTCCTTTAAAAGAAATGAAAAAAAATAATTTCCTGCCCTGCCACACCCTGCATGAGGTCATTTTTTCCATGGAATACGTTTCGCTTATTTATCTAGAATTTGTGATTAAACACTGCCCTGTAAACCTCTAAATATTTTACGGTGTATTTCCTTACAGATGTTGAAGAAAAACAAGGGTTTCCTCTGAGCTCACAGTTCAGTGAAGCAGCTCTGTGCTGAGAAACTTGAGCACCACCGATCTCAAACCTGGGGAAAGCTTTGTCTGCAGGGAGAAACAAAAATCAACACTATGATTTACACTGGCCCTTACCTCTTGCACAGAAAAACATAATTTCTGCTGTTATCTTTATTTATCAACTTACTTACCTGTATTTCAGTGAACTTTTAATATGCACCCTTTTAGGTTGTTTATTTACTTCTCCAAAGCCTTCCATTCTTTTCTTATTCCAAAATTGGCAATAGGCAAAGCTCCACCTTCTTCTAACGTAATTTTTCCAGACTTCTCAACGGTTATGTCAATTTCCTGTGATTGTTCTCCTATAGGATTTCCTTAGACCCCTCCTAATGCCTTTGACCGGTACTGAAATCGACAAAGGTTGCAAAGCAAGGGGAGGGGGAAGTCATTCACACAGTCCAAAGAAGAGACTGATTCACTGTGACGCAGCTAAGGGAAAGCACAGACAGGTTAATGAACTATTTTGGTACCATGACTTGAGCCAGGGCCTTTCCGACCCTGGAGACTTAAGCTGGGTCTTTCAGTCCCTGGAAACAAGTCTTTGAAAAGTTAATCCTAAGGGGAGGAAGGAAGCATGACATCACCAAGGAGGCAGTGAGAAGATGCAAGCAATGTTTGCCTGTGCAGGAGTCGTTGTAACCATCTCATTGGAGCCAAAATAAGAGCAAGGTTATAGCTGAACGGCAACGTCAGAAAAAGAGAATGAATTGGAGTTTGGGGTTCTGATTTTATAATCAGTGAACCTCAACCTTTAAAAAAAAATGCTTCCCAAGCTAGGCAAGTTTTGGCATTTGTTTTTCATTGTTTCTGAGTGTCGTGTTGACAGTCTGCAAAGAAAGCATCGTGACAAGTGAATGTCATCTTATGCTTGGAGGCTGAGGGTGTCCAGCACAGGGAGAGAAAGGCCCAACAGTGTCTGAAGACAGACAGACAGACAGACAGACAGACAGACAGAAATAAGAAGCAAGGGATGAAGGAACAGAAGAAGGGAGGAAGAGGAAGGAAATAAAAAAAACAAAGAAGCCATGTATGCATCCATAAAAAGTAATTTGTCAGGTGTAGGAAAAGATAGAACAATCTTTAAAAGATGGTTTTATGATTATCTTTAAATGTTAGTGCATATTTATTATTTGAATGGAATTTTTCATTAAGATTAAAACTCCAAGTTGAGTATTCTTTCAATGAAAGTTGCCGCTAACTTACTTTACTCCCATTACACAATCAGTGAGAATAACATGCCTGTTGGCTGCATGTACTATTTCTTCTTCCACCATCTCTTTCTTTCACACAGAAGAACCCAACACACTATGTGTGAAGAGCACAGAGTGTCCGATGTTCTTGCCATCTCTGTCACTGCATCGGCTCTGGGATCTTGGACACCCCTCCAAACTTCCCTGAACCCATTTCATTTTTTTTTTTCTGGTTTGAGCATTTCATAAAGTCATTGTGAGAATTGTATGAGACAATGTTTGGATCACTTAGCACAGTAATTTGCAAAACAAAGCTCCAATGACTGGTGTGGCCAATATTGTCACCTCTATGCCCATATTCCCAAATATTGTTTGTAAATGTTTCTTTACATTTAAAGGGTGATATGATATATAAATAATTTGCATTGGTATAGATCTTGGTTTATGCATGCAAATTTAAGGTTAATTTTCGTTATATGTATATGTATTTCTGATCTTGACAAAGGTGTTGTGTTTGTGTAGCTAATTTAAAAATGTAATGTATAATTAAGAAATATAGGTTAATTAAAAGTCATCTATAATAGTCAAGTTTGTAGTCATGCTAGTTAGATTTTCTAGATATATAGAGATATATTTCAGTTAGATAGGTATTCTTCAAATCTTTCAGAGACCTTCAGAATATGGCATTTATAATGTTTAAAAACTTAAGACTTTTCATGACAATGAGACACATCTGCTCCTGGAAGCACCAGTGTCCTTCAAGAGAAAGATAGGCATCAAAGAGGCTCCTTATGGAGTTGGTTAGCCATTTGGGCAAAAAAACTGCTCTTGCCTGGATTGTTGCATAAATTGGACATGCAGGACCCACAGAGCAATGATTGCTAAACTTGCCTAAAGGTGAGACAATCCTTTGGGGTTCCTGCTTCATAAAAGAGTCTGCTAGACATTCTAAAGGATACAAAAGTAAGTGACTGGCAAACTACCAATATAGGAAAAACTGTCTTTAAAATTTCCTGCTTCATGAGAAAGTCTGTTGGATACTCTGGGCCTGTAGACTGAAGATGGATGCCGCAACAATAAAAAAGAATTTTGGGTGACTGTCCAGGCAACAAAAAGTCTCTGTCAATTCTAGAGTTTTGAAAGTTGTTTACAATATACTTCCTGTTTACTTAGGTAACATTATATCCTTCTGGAGTCTTTGATGGTCTTAAAAAATTTATTGTTATAGATATAGTTTTCCTTAGTTATAATAAAAAATAAAGTAAATAAAACTATTGCAACTGTAATTCTTGCTTGATACTTGTTTTGTTATATGCAATTTTACTATGTTACAGTTAAAACCTTTTTAGTTTAAACAGAAAGTGGGAAATGATATGAGAGGTCTTTCTGTCTTGGTTAATGAATAAAGGAGCTGCCTTGGCCTATTGATAGGGCAGGGAAGACAGAATTAAATGCTGGGAGAAGGGAGGGCAGAGTTAGAGTGAGACACCATGGAGCCGCCAGAGTCAGACATGCCAAATCTTTGCCTGTAAGTCACTGACACATGGTGATATACAGATTAATAAAAAAGGGTTAAATTAAGATGTAAGAGTTAGCCAATAAAAAAAAACTAGAGCTAATGGGCCAAACAGTGTTTTAGCAAATACAGTTTCTGTGTGATTATTTTGGTTCTGGCCAGCCGGAAAAAACAAGCAGCCTTCCAGTTATATATACCCATAATCTGCAGCATTCTTTTAAAAATGTTTTTTATATTTATTTATGTGTGTGCCTTGAGCACAGGCACATGAGGTCATGCATGAATGCATGTCATGGCATAAGTGTCGTGGTCAGAGGTCCATTCTTTCCTTCCAGCATGTGAGTCCTCAGGATCAAAGTGAGATTATTAGGCTTGGCAATAAGCACCCTGACCCACTGGGTCATCTTTCTGAACCCACATTACATTCTTGACTCTACTGTAACTATGCAAGTCAACCTTGATGTGCCTCAATAGAGTAAGATCAACACATGGGAATCACAGGGTGACTCTTACTCTCTTTTCATCATCTTGCTGAGAGATCTTTGGAAGAGAAGCCAAAGTTCATCCTGTGAGTTGATAGGCCTCCTTAAAACATGATATTCAGGATGTTTCAGAGTCCTACTTTGCACTCTGAAGCATTTATTTTAGAAGTTGGCAACTGAGAGAAATAGTGTAATGAAGGAAATAGCACACAATTAACAGAGGAGAGAACTGGCCTATCAACTGAAGTGCTATGGATCCTCCTCTTAAAGAATGACTGTTGTGTTTCTAATCCATAGCACTTACTGGATTGAACCAGAACTAACCAGAGAAGCAGCTTCTGGAGGTCAGCATAGTAACAGAGCTATGTCCTAATTCCAAAACACTCAGCAATAACTAGAAGAATATGTCAAACTTTTATAATTATTTTTTTCTCCAATCAAGACCAAAATCTAATTTGGTCATTAAATAATTTCATCTTATTCTTGGCCTCTAAAAATGGTGTTCCTGATTAATATTGAATTGTCTGGGCACATATTTTTGGCTCAAATTTATGCTACAATTGTAGTCTATCATTGCTTAATGATTTATGGTTTTCTTACACAATAAAGATCAAGTTGAACCATTTTCACTAAGCAAACTGTGTTTTCTTCATTCTTGTTAGTATTTACTCAAGCACACATAATGTCACACTTTCTTAACTATTGCCCCATTTCAAACATATTAAAGTGTCAACCATCATTTCCTGAGAAACAATATTTATTAGAGTTTCATAAATTATTGGGAAAACCCAATAGTTCATATTCATAAAAGAGTCTTTTAACTCTATAAAAAGAATCAAGAGTGGGGGGGGAAGCTTTTTTAAAACACATTTATATTTGATTCTGTTTTGCAACACTTCATGCTAAGTCCTGGTTCAGGAGAATGTTCAGCATTCTTGACTGTTAAAATGGTTGGCCAGACAAATTTTGTGATCTTCAATGGTCTGTGATCATTATTGTTTTGACATTTAGGGGTTTGAAATGTGTCCATGTAATGCTTAAGTATAAAAATTTAGAATTGTTAGTATTGCCTAAACCCTAATTCATTTTAAAATAAAGCATAATTATAGTTCCTATATAATATCTAATGTGCCAGGAAGTTATCAAACTTGATCCCTTGTTTTCCTGACATATAAACACAAAGTAGCAATTTTAAACTTATAGCTAAAACTAATGAGGCATTTATCCATCTAGCCCTTCCTCAATGCCAATAAAGCAATGACCAATAACCAGGGACAGTGTTAAGTATGCAGGTCCTAATGACAAATAGAATATAGTCTTCAGAGACACGATTAGAGAAGGAAGAAGGCAAGTGATTGAACATATTCCCAGATATTCAGATGAACTGTTTTGATATATTATTATATATGTAGATAGATAGATAGATAGATAGATAGATAGATAGATAGATAGATAGATAGATAGATGTTATGTGAGCTAATAGGATATGCAGAAGAGTGTCTAACTAGTTCAAACCAATTAGGAAGGACTTATGGTGGAAAAGGACACACAAGTACACTGCTGGAAGAGTAAGCATTGCCAGAAAGAAGAGACTGGACAAGTGTGTGAGTAGGAATGAGGGTACATCTAGTAGGAAGCATTTCTAGGGAGTGTAGAGGAGTGTGTGTCTTGTAAGCCCACCAGAGGCAAGAATCAAGAAGCCTAAGAAGAAGTTGGGTGATTAGTCTCTTTCCATTCTATGCCAAGAAATTGGGGCAGTAGTGTTGAACCAACAGAAGTATGGAAGGTTTTAACTTCAAAGAAAAGGTAGAGAAGGTGGTAGCACTGCCAAGTAGGACTCTTAGAATTATTCTCTGCTGTAGGACGGCCACTTGTTTGTTCCCGACTGCTCAGTCCCAAAATAGTCACACAGAAACCATACTATTTGCCAATAACTTAAGCATATTTTGGTTAACTCCTAACTTAAATTAACCCATCTCCATTAATCTTTGTATCGCCGAGGCTGTGGCTTACTGGGTAAAGTTCCGGCTCATCTGTTCCTTGCAGCAGCTTCATGACTTTTCTCGACTCCACCTTCTTTGTCCCAGCATCCAGTGTAGTTTTCCCTGCCTAGTTCTACTCTGCTCTATCCACAGGACAAGGCAGTTTATTCATTAACCAATAAAAGCAACACATAGACAGAAGATCTTCCCACACCAGTTCTCCAGCTATAGAAAGGAGGTTTCTTGGTCCACCAGGATGTGAGTAACCTCTGCCACACATTTCAGTTACTATGAGTTCTTCCATGCCTAATCTGCTAAGAAAGACTAAATGAACAAAAATAAACCTGTCCTCCTGGAAGAGTTGCTGTCTAGTATTTTGTTCACAGGAATATGAAAGGAGCCATCACAGAAGAAACCAGGAATGTATCTCAGAGCTAATGGGTACTTAGTACATTAAGTCTTGCAGAGGAAGTAAGATGAGAATGCCTCACTGAGAAAAGGTACCAAGCCAACACATGGCTAAACATAGACAAGAATTGTGGGTTTAATTTAACATGCAAGAGCTAGTTAAAATAAGCCTGAGCTAAGATGTCAAACAGTTTGTAATTAATATAAACCTCTATGTGTTTTTTTGAGACTGAATGGTTGCAGGACCAGGTGGGGCTGAAGGTTCTGTCTATAAAACATTAGTTCCATGCCACACCTGCAAGTCACAGATATCTCCCAGTAATGAACAACACTAAGTAGGGTCATTCTCTTTTTTTCCATGATAGGTCTGCCTTACAGTGGTCAATGTAAAGAAACACAAGGGGCTGTTGCTCATGGGCTGTGGCCACATCTTTATTAGAGCACCATTAGAACTGATCACCTCTTGTTCTGTCTTTCATGTTGCTACACCTTGGGGACTAAAAACATCTCAGCTTTCTATTACAGAACTCTGGGCCATAGAAAAATACACAAATGTAATTGTAGCTCCATGAAAAAAGTGATATAAACAGCAAGGAAACGTCTTTAGATGTTCCACTCTTTGAAAATTAGATTTTCCATATTTACACTTTTAATTACCACTGAAATTTTAGAATTTTTTAGACATTTTTTTTTGGTTTTTTGAGACAGGGTTTTTCTGTAGCTTTAGAGCCTGTACAGGAACTAAGTCTTGTAGACCAGGTTGGCCTCGAACGCACAGAGATCTGCCTGCTTCTGCCTCCCGAGTATTGGGATTAAAAGTGTACTAATCTACTTCAGACCCATTGGAAAGATATATTCATGTATTCATACATGCTATTAATGATTCAAAATACCTGTGAAGGTAGGAATTGGTATTTTTATTTTATTTTACATGTGATGCAAACAGCTTACAATAAACTTAAATAGTTGCTCCAGGCGGACTCCGGGTAATACTATTGGTGGTCAATATGGGCTAGAATTAATTCATTCCATTCCCCCCATCAAATGTTAATGTGCCAGGCACAGGAAAAGGTTTGGTAATGAAAAGGTTAATAAAATATGAACTGTAACATGACGGGCCGGCTTGTTGGGGTATCTGTCCCTGCCCGGTACCCCACAACTGGCAAGTCCCAGAGAAAATCAATCACACAGAGATCTCTATAAGTTATAAAGCTGATTGGCCCATTAGGTCAGGCTACTTATTAGTTCTTATAACTTATGTTACCCCGTTATCCTTATCTACATTAGCCACATGGCTCAGTACCTTTTCTAGCTGGGCAGCTCACATGTTGCTTCTTCAGTGATCTGGGCAGGAATGGCAGAGGAAGCTTCCTGCTTCCCAGAATTCTCCTGTTCTCATTGCATCACCTTTACTTCCTGTCTGGTATTCCCTCCTATACTTTCTGCCTGGCCAATCAGCTTTTTATTAAAATACATGATTGACAGAATACAAATAATTCTCCCGCACTAATGAACCACTGCCCTTGCCCATCTTTGTCTCTCATAGTGTTTGTTGGGTTTTCTTCCTACTTCACCCAAACTGGGCAGGATGGTTCTAACCAGAATAGCATCACTGACCAGTACACCCTTCAGGTAGTTAGGTATCCATATTTGTTTACTCTGGCTTAATGGTCCTGAACCTTGCTCTAGGAGTTTGCGTAAGACTAAGTTGCTCATACAATGGTCTAACTCCCACTCATCCCACCCCCTATATCTGGGGATTTCTATTGTCTTATTCTGAATTGCACTGCTTTCCATGAAATAAGAGATTGCAAACAGATTTTGTTTAGTAGATCCTGGGTGGTTTGCCCACTAATCAAGACTGTAGATAGAAAAGAGCACAAAAGTTTTATTATTGCCCTAGGATCTTCCCTGCTGAAGAGAACATGCCCAGGCAAAGGCTTTGTCAAGTGTGCACTGGAGTGCATATAATTTGGATATAAGAGCACAGGAAGGATTCTGAATCTCTAAGGTAAAAAAAAATATTATGTTCCTGTCACTGTGCTTAGGAAAGACGGCAATGTGGTGCTAAGAAAAAATGTAACGTCTTTCGAAAACTTACACATGACACTTGAAAAAGATTGAGATACAGCTATCAGTTTTAATGTAGGTTAAATTTTAGGCAAAGTGTGTGTCTTCTTTTTTAAATCTATCCATCAAATACTGCTAAAATATACTGTCAGTCAAAACATAAAATTGATTTATAAAAATGAAGCTACTCAGCAAAAATCTAAACAGCATTCTGCATTCAGGAACTTACCAACTTATGTAGGATTTTTCCTAGAATCTTCTTGCAATAAGGCAACAAAATAAAAATACCTATTTCATATGACAATCATACAGCCTTCAAGCTTTATGCAATAAGTAGGAAAAATGTCTCTGGGGATTAAGGCATAGACTGTGTCAGGCTCAGAAGAGCTCAAGTTAGCAAACCACATTTTCACATCTTTCTTTGTAGTGAGAACCAAAGATGACACAAAATCCATTCTGTGATAATAATATCTTTCAGTTTTGCTATTATTCCCTAAAGATCCAAATATCTGTCATTCTCAGACTACCAGCATCTCTCTACCTAAGTAAAACTAAAAGAAATTCTGAGACCCAGTTTCCATTTTATATAATACTGCTCCTGTCAATCAGACCTACCCTGACTTCCACAGAGAAGTTAATTGGAGTCTGCAAAATGAGCTGGGTCCTTCAGGTAAGACTCTGCTAAAATATAAAAATAAAAATAAATGTATAAAATTTAAATATAAGAGGGTCTTTAGGATGTTTATGCTTTATGTTCTATGTGACAAAGGATGCAACCTGTAAAAATCCAAAGAGTCAGGGTATTCACAATGTCGAAGCAAAGACAGATGTGGTTGGTCCTCTGGAGCGAAATTCCAGATATCCCTGGGTCTTCTGGTAGGAGCTGTGATCAACTGTGCTGACAATACAGGAGTCAAGAATTTGTGTATCATCTCTGTGAAGGGAAGCAAGGGACGACTGAACAGACTTCCTGCTGCTGATGCGGGCAATATGGTGATGGCCACAGTTTAAAAAGGCAAACCAGAACTAAGAAAAAAGGTTCATCCAGCCATCGTAATTTGACAACGAAAGTCATATCGAAGAAAAGATGGGGTATTTCTCAATTTTGAAGACAATACAAGGGTCATAGTAAACAATAGAAGTGAGATAAAAGGCTCTGCTATCACGGATCCAGTTGCAAAGGAGTGTGTGGACTTGTGGCCCAGGACTGCATCCAAAGCAGGCAGCATTGCTTGATTCTCCAGTGTATCTGTAAAATAGATTCGTTAAAAAGCCTTCACTCCAAGAAAAAAAAAATCCAGAGAGTCTTCATCAAAGCATGAGCGTTAGTTGGTAGAATTACCTTTTCGTTCAGAGCACAGATTTTTTATTATATTATTTTAACATATAATTAACATATAATTAATTAACATATCAGAAATTACTGTAAGTTCTAGTTTTTTTTTTACTTAAGTCATAAGGAAAAACTCTTTAGTCATAAGGCTGATAATATAAGGCAAAGATTAATATGATAAAAGTGAGATATTCTTAAAATGAAGAATAAATGAAAGGAACATGAAATACCACATTAACCTATTCTTTTACATTTTTCATTCATAATACCTTTTCTGGGATAGAAACATAGACTGCATAGGAAGTCAATCTGAAAGAAAACCAAAAATGGGAATTATTACATTTGTGAATGAGTTTAGTCACCCAAAAATATCAACAAAGTTTGATAATGTAAGCACAGTGAAGCTGAAACTTGGAGGAGGTTCCTATGTAACTGTGGGAAAGTGTGCTCAAAAGGAAACATGACAAAATGAACACAAAGAGATATGACAAAAGCACATTTTGAACTTTTTAAATTTCCCAAAATAGTTACGTATTCACCAAATGAGATTCTTACCATGCATTGCTGTTGCAAAAGTTTGTTGCCTCTAGTTGTCATGTGGAACAAGCATCTGCAATGTACAGAGAACCCATCATGAACTACTAGGGTCCTGATGAGGAGAGGCAGAGGGAGTGAGAAGAATATATGTGCAAGGTGGTTTCCATATTCAGTAATACGCCAGGCACAGCACACTGGCTCAGAGTTGGTTAGTGTAAACACTTTTATGGAACTCTAGCATGTAGGAGAGTTACTTGACACTAGAAAGGTTAGGAGAGAGTAAAAGAAAGGATTGAGATATGGTCTCTGAACTGGTTGATTTGCATGTAAGAAAGGCATTCTTGGAGTAGTGTTAACTATCCCTAGGAATCATGATTGAAAGCTTAATTCAGAAGATTTTTATCTTAGTTAGGGTTATTATTGCTATGACAAGACACCCTTAACCAAAACACAAGTTGGGCAGGAAAAGGTTAATTTGGCGTATCCTTCCATATTTCTGTTCATCATTGGAGAAATCAGGTCAAGAACTTAAAAAGCGCAGGATCCTAGAGGCAGGCACTGATGCAGAGGCCACAGAAGGGCGATCCTTACTGGCTTCCTCCTCCATGGATTGTTCATCCTGCTCTCTTATAGAACCGAGAACCAGCCGTCCAGAGCCGGCACCACCCACAATGGTCTGCCCCCTTCCCCACTGATTACTAATTAAGAAAATGCCTTACAACTGGATGTTACAGAGGCATTTTCTTAATTGAGTTTCCCTCCTTTCAGATAATTCTAGCTGTGCCAACTTGACATAAAATCAACCAGGACAACTTTACTTGTATTAGTGATTTCTTTCCTAGCAAAACCAACTAAATGCCAGATCAAATTCACTTTTCATGCTTGTTTTAAGCATTGAACAGTGTGTAGACAGGACTGTGCTCCCTGAGAGATGGGAAGCAAATAGTGTGAATCCTGTAAACATGTCAGCTTGACTGTTCAGAGAGTTTCCAGTGTACCAGACTAAACAGAGTCCAGCCTTCTTACACTGAGCACAGTGTGAGGAAACCATGTCGGCTAGACTTGTGCAGCAGAATGCCCAAGTAATGAGTTTAAAAAAAAAAGAAATGGGAAGAGGAAGAGGAAGTGAGGGGAAAGGGTCAGTCAAAACACTCAAGAGAGAACTCACTGAATTTTCAGTTGATCCGTGTGTGCAAGGGGTAAAGCTGCATGAGCCTATGAGGGCATGAATGCTTCCAGAATACAGCCGGCTGGCCCATTCCTAGACTTTACTGAGATGAGGGAGGGGTTTATAAAGTTCCCAACAGAAGGAGAATGATCTTAAAATACACAAGTCACAGGGTGGAGTCATCAGAAGGGATCTGCCCTGAAAACAAGGCTAAGTTAGTTTTAGATAAACCAATACTTTGAGTGCAACTCAAGCAAACTTTTTAAAGTTTTCTTTTGCCTTTGGGTGAGAACAAGATGATGGCTAATAACCATGGGCTAGAGTAAGTTCCAACATAATTTAAAAAAATGTAAAGAAGGCAGAAACTGACAATACATCATGAAAATGTCTACAACCAATCAAAGCTTATCAGGCATATGTATGTATATATATACAAACATACATACATATGGCTGACAATCAACAGGAAAATGAATTTCAAAATACCATAAATGATCAAGATTGTATATTGTATAGTCAGGAAATAAGGACACTGTAACAATCCTTTTGTATTTAACACAAAAATTCAGCAAACTGATGGAGGGGAGGGGGACACAAGGAAGAAATAAGTTCTAGGTCAAATGGAATGTCTAAATATGAAAAAAGCATCATCTTTGATATTATTTTAGAAATTCTACATCTATTAGATATTGAAGAAGATAAAAGTTAGTAAATACAAAGATGCTGAAACAGAAGTCATAGAAAAATAAAACAGAGAAAGATCACAATAGAAGTAATTGTCAAGGCCACAGCAAACTGCAGTGTAATTGCAGCATAGCACACAGGTGTATTCAGAGTTCCAGAAAGAAAAAAGAATCAACCAAAGAAAAATTTTTGAGTGAAAAACAGGATGGCCGCAAATTTGCCAAATATGGCAAAAATCGTAAAGCTTCAAATAGAAGAATCTCAACGAACCCCCACCCAAAAAATAAATATAAAGAAAAGCAGGCTAAGGTGTATCACTTCTGAAAATGAGAGATAAAGGGAAGAGCTTTCAAACAGCAGGAACGGAGAGGACAAAATTATGTTTAGAGGAGAAGAATCAAGTGAGACTTCTTGCTTGAAATCATACAAACTAGAAAATGGTGATATTAAAGAGCTTACTCTGTAGGTACAAATGAGTGTGTTTCTGTGTCTAAATGTATTTCTTGTGTTTTTTCTTTGATTCTTTTTATTTTTGCTTTATCCTACTTTTTCATTTTTATTTTATCATATTTTATTATTTTTTTTTACTGATGCCTGTTTTGTTTCTGATGAGAAAGAAAAAGAAGAGGTATGGATTTGATTGAGAAGAAAGGTGTGGAAAATCTGAGAAGAGTTGGGGGAGAGGAAACTATAATCAAAATATTTTGTATGAAAAAAACATGTTTCAATTTTCAACTTCTAAAATATTAAAACAAAAATCTTTTTTAAATGGATATAAATGAAAAATACATCAAAAGGGAGGCATTTCCTTTTTTGTGATTCCTCCTGAAGCTGTATTAACTATTTTGGGCAATATGTCGGTTTATTGGGAACTTATAGAAAGCATGTGCACAGGACCTGTACTGCAGAACGTGACACAGAAGCACATTGGGGAAAAAAATTGTTTTTTTTTATTTCAAGTTATACACAATTGTAAAAACACAAAGGATGATTTAACCAAGTCATATCCACTGTGTTCATGACCTAATCCTCTTTCTGGTGGGTAAAATTTAGATTTAGAAAAGAAAGATTCATCAATATACAGCAAAACTGAGAAAAAAATGATATCATAAAGAGATGTGTTTATAAAAACCACATTTTAAAAGTTATGCCATTCAAATACTAATAAGAAACAAGATGGCATTGCTAGGTGAATATTATTCAAGATATAATAAGCAATTCTAGAGGAGACAATATTAGGTCTCAGACAGTCCCTATGTCCAGAAATAAAAGCCTAGTCTTAGTTCAAACTGGACTATAGAAGGATTCGGGAAGGTAGAAAAAATTCCAACATTCCTCAGGAACTTGTGAAACAGAAAGAAGCCATTCCTCTTGCCTCTGGTAGAAAGGGCTTAGGATTTGCCATTGACATATACCTGTGTCAGCTAACTGCATATCAATGTCCATACACACTAGCCTCCAGGCTCTCCCAGTCCCTATTCACAACTGCTTGTTATACATTTCAAAGGCCCCATGCTAGTCCTGTCTGCCCCTGTCCCCCACCTCACCTCAGATCCCCCCCACTCTCTCTATACCCCTGCACCTTGCTACCCTTAGTGTACTCTGTCTATTACCATCTCTCCTCTGCTCTGCCTCCGCCTCTCACAGATAGACCTGGCCGTGCCTCCAGTCTGCTGGCCATGCAAATGCAAATTCTTTTCTTCTTCTTCTTCTTCTTCTTCTTCTTCTTCTTCTTCTTCTTCTTCTTCTTCTTCTTCTTCTTCTTCTTCTTCTTCTTCTTCTTCTCCTCCTCCTCCTCCTCCTCCTCCTCTTCCTCCTCCTCCTCCTCCTCCTCCTCCTCCTCCTCTTCCTCTCTCTCCCTCTCCCTCTCCTCCCTCTCCCTCTCCCTCTTCTTCTTCTCTGCTCTGAACTATTCCAGATACTTCTGGATAATATTCTCTCTTAACTCCCAATAAAACTGTACCCCCTAATAGCAAAGTGATCCTTTGGGCAACTTTTTTCTTGCATCTGCTTGCATACAGGAAAGGGTTGTTTTTATGAAGTCATTGAAATCTCTTACCCAGAGATTAGAAGAGCTGCAGTATTTTGCGTATCTCACTGCGGAGCCTCAGAACGAATGCAGTAAAACTTATCAACCAAAAAGAGGTGTGAACACACCAGCAACTGGTGCTCGCTATTCCAACACCACTCTTTGGAAGCTCACAGAACAAGGAAACAAGAAGCAGTAAAAGCTCAGTGTCCTCAATGATGCGATCCACAAAGTGATCCAACGGAAATTTTAGATTATTCCACCCAACGCTAGCAACAATACATCGTTTTTCAGGATATATTGATTATACTCCAAAATATACTATACCCTGGCTTTTAAAATAATTTTCAATATTCCTAAAAATATTGAAATAATTTAGTCCCTTCTGTTAGCATAATAGCATGAAATGAAGACTTAAAACCAAAAAAAATCTATGAGTCACCTAAAAATGTAAATATTAGAGAAAATGTTTAAAGTCATGTATATATTTATGTCAAAGAAGAAAGCATGAGGTAAATCGAAACAGTTTTTTGAAAAACAAGAAGTGGTGGCTTATGCCTGCAATCATAGCACTTGAGAGGCAGAGGCTGGAGGGTCAGAAATTTGAGGCCAGCCTGAGCTACCTAGTAAGAGCCTGTCTGGAAGGAAGGAAAGAAGAGAAGGAAGGGAGGGAAGGAAGGAGGCAGCGGAGATGGAAGCAAGAAAGGAAGGAAGGAGAAAGGAAAGGAGAAAAGGAGAGAGGGTGGTAGGAAACACATTACACCATTTGAAGTGCAAACAAAAGAAGTCTAAGGTGAAGTTTAGATTGCTACATTTGTATGTGGGAGTGAAATTAAATTTTCTCTCTTAGTTCTTTCAAACTCTAGAAAAAGAAAAACCAATTCAACCCAAAGCAAACATAAGAGAAGTCAGAAAGGCTACTGGCTCACTAGGTAAGGTACTTTGCCTTCTCCCAAGCATAAGGATGTGAATTCAGAACCCCAGACCCCATGTAAAAAGCTGGACTTGGCCAACAATTATGCTTCAGTAAATTGGACTTTGAAGAGTAAGTATCGTGTCAAAGATCTTGAGCTATCTAAAATAAAATGTAAGGCTAAATTGTACCTTCTGTTGTTCTTATGGTCAAATAACTGTCAAGAACAGCTTAAGAAATGATAGGACTGTTTCAGCTTAGAGTTTGAAGTTCACGAATCAGGAGATACTTGTCACTTGGGAGCATGTAGCAACGGGTTACATTGCATCTGCCAACAAGCAGAAGAGATGAAGATGGTACCCACCTCATTTCTCCTTTTTATTCAGCCCATAATCCTCGAATAGTGTTACCCAGAAGTTTATCTTCTAGGCTATTCTAGGCAGTATCCAGCTGCCAATAGATACTGTAATGGCTTAAATAAAATGCTGCGAATCCCCGAGTGACTGCAGCGTGTAGTGGGTCCTGAGACCATGTCGCAAATCCCCGAAGTGGCGGCAGGCAGCGGGCAGTGGGTACAAAGAGCAGCCAGTCCCAGGCAGGGATGGCACAGTTCCCCAAGACCTCGACCAGGCAGACAGTCCCACAAGGAGAGACAGACAGATGGGCACGCCACAAGGCCAGACAGGTCTCTGAAGGCGGCTGGTCACAGGCAGGGAGCCACGCTGTGGGGGAGTGACAGGTGGATAGGCATACCATGCAGAGTGAGGTTAGGTGTTTATTTAGTGTGTTATGGAGGGGAAAAGGGAGAAGGGGAGAAGAGGAGGAGGAAGGAGGAGGAGGAGGAGGGGAGAGAGAGAGAGAGAGAGAGAGAGAGAGAGAGAGACAGAGAGACAGAGAGACAGAGAGACAGAGAGACAGAGAGAACAGAGAGAGGGAAGGGAAGAAGTGGGGAGAAGGGAGAGACAGAAGCTGCCTCTTCGAGAGAGACAGACATCACAAAATTAATATACAATAATGTGGAGGAATCATAGAGAGATCAGCATAAATGGACATATACAAGAAATCACATAGAACAAAAAAATCCATGTTGAGTGTATAGGAATTACAGAGGCAAAGCACTGATACCCTGACGTGGGCAATACATGTGGTTTCTGAAATAACAGGGGCAGCCGGAGAGTTCCCTTCTGTAATCCGCTGCGGGGATAGAAGAGGGGCAAAGGCCAAACGCTGTTTGTTTTACAATCAGAGGATTCTGATGAATGTTCAGAATTCAAGGGAAGGAACGGCAGGGGAAGAATGCATTCAAATCCCACCTGCTCGTGCTGAAGACTCAAAGGGAAAACAGGTTCTGCTGAAGAACAGGTAAGAACTCCCAAACTGGATGTATTAGAGCAATAAACAACAACGTAGGGAAAGAACACGAAAGCGTTTAAAAGAAAAGGCAGGAGTATATTTTTATAAAAGTGGAGTTAGCCGGACGGCAGTACGCAGCCCACAGCTTCTCATTACAACATAAAAGACGTTCAAGGGAGAGCTATATGTCCAAAATGAAAATAATTGTTTAAAGATAAGCCCCTTAAACGGCGCTTAACTAGCTCAGGAACGCGTAACCTCAGGACAGAGTAGAGAAGCCGGGACACCTGTCTCACGTGGGCAGTTTATGAATGCTGGAGGCTTTGGGAGCAGGGGTTAGGAAGGAGTCTGAAGCAGGTAGAGTTGACCAGTAGCAGGGGCAGGGACAGGAAAAACAATAGCAACCACTTCCCATAAGAAGACTGTGCTCACGATGACAGGGTTGCAGTGTGTGTTGGGGGGAATAGGAGGCAGCCAGGCAGCTGTAGTCATAGAAAGAGCTTCTGCGTTCAAGAGCATCCCAACTCAGAACCGTAGCACATGAGACCCTGCCGTGGTCCCTGTTCACACCCCCATCTAGCCATGTCCTCCCCCACCCCCACGCCATGCCCAGCAGCTCCCTCTCACGTGCTCATCTTGGCCTTTGCTTTAACCGTACCCAATGTAATCTTTCAATTACGACTTCTTCAGAAACGCGTTTCCTAGGTGTATCAGACCACACCATATTGAAATATGTTTGGGTGGCCATAATTCCCTGATAATTGTCATAATGTAGTAAACCACACCCTCTCTGCCGAGCATTTATTACGCTCTGGAACTGTAACAACAGCTCTCAGCACGCCACTCCTAATCCCAATATAGACGCTCCAATACCACAGGGTGCAGTGATTTCGGCTTTACGGACAAGCCATCTGGGTTCCAAGGGCTTTTGTGAAAGTTTGGCTCACACACCTCATAATTGTGAAGAATGGAGCCTGTTCCCCGCGGCTTCGAAGGGGATTTCCTTTTCCCTCGTACTGACCCGTCCTTCTCGCCTTTGCATTTGTCCTACATATGATAATTATTTTTTCACACCTCTATGCCTCTTACTACCAGTTTGTCAAATCCCCCGGGCTGGGAATGAGAGTTCATCACTGTTTCTCCAATGCCAAGTATAATGCCTGATCAGTATTCTTCAAACGTTTCCTGTGTGAAAGAAACATTAAGGGCCAGCGAGTTGGCTCCTTTGGTACCGGCTCTTGTCGCCAAACCGGACAATCGGTGCTCAATACTGGAACTCATGCGACAGAAGAAGATAATTAACATGTGCAAACTCAGCCAATCAATGTAAAAACAAATAAGGTGTCTTGATATATGAATGAACAAATGAATGAGAGGTTTCCATGGTGATTATGTACACAAAGCAGAGACTATCCAGTATGTAATTACCACACGTAATGACGTCAAGCTCCAACATTTTTATTTGCTGTCTACCCTATTTTTAAAAACTGTTTTAAAAATAGAGAACACAAAATGAACCACTTTCATTAGCTGCCTGTCCAATTTGTTTTGATTCAGATGTTGGCAAAAAGTTTCCCCACACTGTGCCTATATTTGAAGGTCCCTGTAAATGTGTCATTGTTTTCAAACACAATCATTTGTAAATTGACTTGAAATTTCTAATTTTATGGAAGCCACAGTTGTTACCACAGCTTCCAGTGGCAGTGAACCACGGAATGAATGAATCAGCAGTTCAGAAAGCCAACCCGGTATGGTTTATTCATACAAGCTAGCATTTCATGAACGCGACGCTTTTTCAAATGAAAAGCTAACAGTAGCATGATCCAAAGTTGTGTGATTGGTCATTCTTGTAATATTCTGTTCTTTCCTTGAGAGAACCGTGTGTGGTATATGCAAAGTGTGTGTTATGTGTGTGTGGTGTGTGGTATGTTTATATGATATTTTTGTAGTGTGTATATGTGTAAATTATGGGGTCTGTGTGATGTCTGTATGTGTGTTTGTATGGTGCATATGTGTGTGGTGTGTGATGAATGTGCATTGTGTGTATGTGGTGTTTACAAATGTGTGTTTTGTACATATGTTTAAGGTGTGTTTTTATGTGGTATTGTTTGTGTATATGTGTATGAGTTCATGTATGTAGTATGTGGTTTTGTATGTATGTGCACGTGGTGTGTATATGTGTGGTCATGTTTGAGTGTACATATATGAGTATATGTACACAGTTACGTGGTTTTGTAGGTATGTGTATATGATGCGGAGATGGTAATTTAGACATGTGTGTATGTGTGGTATGTGTGTTTGGTGGAAACGTATGTGTATATGTGGTGTGTATGTGATATGTGTGCACAAGTGTGAGTGTGTTTGGTGTGTGTATATGGGTATAGTATGTGAGTGTATGTGTGTGTGTGTGCGTACTAATCCATGGCTGTCCTCCATGTTGTGTTTAGATGTATCCCCACACTAGCTGTGGTTTCTTTGAGAGGAAAGATGGATTTTTCTATATATGGTCTTGCAGTTTCCACCTTGCTGAATATCTGGTATATAACAAACATTGTTTTGTTGTTGTTGTTCTTTTATTGATACATTGTAACTGTCTGTCACCCACCATTTGTTCCCAAAGACAGTCAATGATTAAAGATGACCCAAGTGACTTGAAACTGTTGTTCAAAGAACTGCTCTTTCTTTGGAAGGAAGACCAATCTCAGTGAGGGCCAAACACTTTGGAGCAATTTTCTGAAAACTTGGTGCAGAAGTATAAAATGGAAAGTCAGGATAATGATGTTATATAGATTGCATTTTCCCATCTGTAGGAACATTTTTTATACCATTTTTCTTTCATTGAGAAGGTCACCATTCTTAGTCAGAAAGCAAGAACTATAATAGTAGATTATTTTTTCAATTGCTTTAGTAGCTAGAGTAGCATATCTGAAAGACAAGGAGTTAAGAGTGAATATCAAGCCTTTCCTGACCCTCTTTTGGTTTTCCAATTCCCTCCTTTCTGGATTTCTATACAAAGAAAATCTTCCTCGGTTGCTCCCTTCACTGTCTCTCCTCAGCCACCACCAAGTGGGTTCCTGTCTCTCCACTGTGCTGACATCTCTCTTGCTCAGCATCAAACACAGTTGCCATGAGCATCTCCCTTCTCTTTCTCAAGTCTTCAAAGGTGTTTTGTAACAGCTGGCCACTCTGCCCTTCTCGAGCTCTCTAGGCATCTATGACTGTGCTATCTCTCTGTTTGCAACCCATAAGAACACAACTCGAGTTGTTCAAACATGAAAGGAATTTATTAGCCCTTATCTGGGAAGTTCAAGAACTGATGATCGCTTAAGACATCACAGGCTTTAGAGGTTGGAGCAATCCTATCAGAAATATATTTATCTGTTAGGAAAGTGTATCTCCCATGCGAACTAAGTAGGGGATTGGGAAATCTAGATTTACATCAACCATCCTTACTAAGTGGTCTTGCTCTTTTTTATGTGTATTAGCAAAATTTATGGAAATAAATATGATATGCATTAATCCTAAAGATTTGAGGAGAAAGTCCACAGACCCAAAGTATCATGGCTAAATTAATTAAAGCAAGCTTTTTTTTAAAATTTGTGTGCATGGGCTGTCTTCCCTTTAAGGCAGGGTTCAAGAGGTCACTCTTGAATGTGAAGAAGACAAGGGTTTTATGGCTCAGGGATTGGGTGTTTCCAAATGGGGGATTTGGTGAGCAAAGAGGCTGTGTTACAGAAACAGAACATAAGCATTACAAGTCAGTTATAAGGACCTCCTAAAGCAAAGACATGACTACAAAGTGGGCATAAGGTAGCCATAACAACTATAACAGAAGTGGGGTCGTAAGATGGTTACAACAACTTTTCAAGACAGACATGGTTGCTATTTCCTGGAACAGGAAATAGCAAACCATGTATAGTTAAGGTAACAGGTGGAACATTGCCCAATCCTTGAGAAATAGATTTAACTATAAACAAGAATGAATATGGTTTGTTTTTAATTATAAGATAACATTTAAGCCTAAAATGGAGGCAGGCTAACTCTTCAAATGCCTGACCTATAAGGAGTAGGGTCGAGTTGGGTCTGTGTTATAGGATCCAATCAATCTCTCATGTACTGCTCAGATAAACATATAAGGAAATATATTCAGACTCTAAGAAAAGAACACACACATACGCACACATCGTAGTGACATCCCTGCTATCCATCTTATGCCTCTATGTGGTCTTCCTTCTTTGTTGACTTCACTCTGAATCGAGTGTCTGAATAGCTCTGGGTTTGGTTCTGTCCTCTCGTTTCTTCTCTATTCACTATTTCTTCTTTGTTGTTGGCAGAAATTATCCTGCACTAGCAACATCCCAGCTAGAAATTCAGCAGGAAAGCTGAGGACTCCCCGGGTTTCCTCCTGCAGAGATAAACTCTCTGGTGAATAACAATTACAGCCTTCGGATTATTTGAAAGTCCCACATGGCTACCTATGTGCACTGCAACCTAAGTTAGTGTTCTTGTTTCCCATGACCAAACTTATGTTTCCTTTGGTATCTCATTAAATACTAAAAAGGGGGACATATCCAACTTCTTGCCCTGACTTGCTTTAACTCTCGACTTGTCATGTCTAAAGGCATCCGAGAGGAGGGTCTCAACTGAGGAATTGCCTAGATCAGACTGGCCTGTGGGTATGTCTATGGGGGGTGGGGGTGTCTAGTTGTTCACTGATGTTGGAGGGGTCAGGCTACTATCGGCAGTTCCAACCCTAGGCAGATGGGCCTGAAATGCATAAAAAAAGAAAACTAGGTGGGTTTGGGCCCAGTTAAATAAAAGTCCTTCTCCATGGTTTGTGCTATACCTCCTCAGCTGTGAAGTGAGTTTCTTGGTCAGAAGGGATGCTGTATAGAAAAGCAAGCAGACGTGCCTTTAAGTATCTGCCTTGATTTCCCTCAATGGTCGAGTCGGTCTGAGAGTTCTAAGCTGAAATACACAGGTTTATCTGGTTCACCAACCAATCAAACAATGTATAACACAAAAGTGCATCTCAAATCTATCCCTTTCCTCCATCCCTCCACAGTGCCATTGCCATAACTAAACCAACCCCACTTCTCAGAGGATAGCAAGAACCCACGCCTGTTTTCTCCTTGCTTCTATTTCTCCTCTTCCCTTCAATTTTTACCCCATTGAAGTGATCTTTTTAGCATCTTTTGCTTGTCTCCATAAACTTCCCGTGTCCTTCCCTCCACTAGAGATATCCTTATCCCTCTTCTGTTCCCGTAATAGGCAGAGTCACCTCCTTTCAGATCTTTGCGTCTGTTCTTTTCCTGCCCAGAATGCTCTTTCCCAGGCTCTCCGCGTTTTTCATCTCTTGCTTACAGCAGCCTCCTTTGAGAA
Organism: Myodes glareolus; assembly: GCF_982192425.1. Taxonomy (NCBI): domain Eukaryota; kingdom Metazoa; phylum Chordata; class Mammalia; order Rodentia; family Cricetidae; genus Myodes; species Myodes glareolus. The sequence continues at coordinate 30,631,307 of NC_142051.1, forward strand.
TGACCTTTCTTCACCGCATTCCTTAGGTATCTTAGGCTGCTATCAAGAAATAACCATAAGCCAAGATGCTTCCAAACAAGGGTTTACGACTCACAGCTGGGAAGTTCAAGATCAAGGCACCAGCAGATTTGGCGTCTGGTGAACACTCGGTTCTTGTTTCTCAGACAGTGTCTTCTCAATATGTCCTCACAAGGGGAAATGGAATGTGAGCTTTCGCCAAGGTCTCTGTTATAGAACTACTAATGAAGGCAAAGTATCACGGCTCCATCATATCACTAGGGCCTGACCTCTAAATAGTATCACAACAGGGACCGGTTTCTACAGGTGAATATCCAGAGTATGGGGCCTATCTAATTCATCCCTTCTTTAGCTCGCTTAACTTCATTCTCTGTAAAGAATGTAAGCTCTAGGAACACATGGACCTCAACTGTTTTGTGCATAACTAAATTGCTAGCACATGAACATTAAAAAAATCTTTGTGGAAGACTGGAGATTGCTATTTATTCCTATTTCTTCCATGGAGCTTGGAATTATTTCCCCAGTTCTTGCGCACTGATGCGGTGTTTCCTTCTCTAATCACTATCTCTCCCTTCTAGAACGTAATCGCTAAGATGCCGCGGGTACCTCACTCTGTCTGCAATGTCTGATTCAATGCCTTGCAGTGAGCTGACACGTGCATGTTGAAAGAACAGTTGAACCAACGATCATCAGTAATTGCTTCCTGATCTGAAGCAGAGACCGTGACTAAAAGTGCTTTCTTCTTGATTCCCGGGCTTGAAAAAAAAAAAAAAAAAAAAAAAACAAGCTAATTACATTGTAAAAGGGGTACTGATGTCTTGGTTAACATCTGCCTGTAAGTAATGGATAGTTAAAGTATTCATCATTAAGGCAGCACTGGACAATGGTAGGGTACCATTCTGTCAAAAGGCATGCTGTCACTACTTTGGTAGTGGTAGCTGAACCTTCTTGACCTCTGCGTTGCCACGGGAGTCCCATCCACTCCAGTCTCACTGTCTGTCCTATACATCCCTATTCCCCTATTTCCCTCCCCTTCCCATCCAGTCGCACTTCAACATCAATATCCAACTTCGAGCAACTCTCCCCACTTTGCTCTTCTGTCCTTGTTTTCAAAAATATTTTATTGACAACACATATTGTATCTACTAGTGAACAAACTAGTGCACTTTAAGCAATCCATGTCTCTTGCTTTTAAATTTGTCTATCTTTTCCCTCCTTAGGCATAGATGCTGGGCCACTGATTTACCTTATTAGTTTATTAACTCCCATGCCACTAACACATAATATTAATAAATGCAGTTGAAAGTAGTGAAGACGGTGGTCCAATGATCTGTAAGATTGGTCTATGACCTTTCTTACAGTGAAACTGGTTGTGATGAGGCAAAAATAGTGCCCACCTATATGTCTTCTCCGTTCTCCCAAACATGTCTGAATCAATTCCCTCATCTTGCCCTCACAACATGCATATGAATAATTTATTAATTTTATACTGAGGCCAAGTCAGAGTAAGCCATTACAGTCTGAGCAACAGTTGACAACGGGCATTAAAGGAAAACGGGCAGCGTTTTCTCCCGACTCTTAAGCACACAAGCTTTTTGTAGCACTTGGCATTTATTTTCAGTCTTGCACATTATTGCCGATACAATAATTCCAAAAGCGCCACTAAAAAGAAAAGGCTATGTTCAGTTCAAATACGAAGCAAAGGAAACTAAGCATGAAATTTTTGTGGACTAAAATTGCAATAAGACCAAGCACCATGGTTATGGCAAAATGGGCATTTCTTATTCTACTAAGCAAAATAAAAATTGACTTGAAATACTTTTGGAAAAAAAGCTGATTATATTAGGAAAGAAGCCATTTAAAATCCTCATAAACTCTCTTCCTAGATGATATATTATAATAATAATGTAAGAAGCAAGTTTGTGTGCAAGATTTAGTTTAGATAATACAACGCTGTTTGCAATAATGTTTAAAATTCTGAAGGATAAACACACAAGAGTGAGTGACTCAGCAATTTGACGAAGTTCTTCGGAGAGACAATGGCAATACAAGTTTATACAAATTAATTTGAGTGGTATGAATGTTTTTATCTTATGCTGTTAATTTTTAACAAGCTATAAAGTCATGTTCTCATAATCTCATGCTTTTAAAAGTATTCATAGAAATGAAACAAACTGACACTCAAATGCAAATGGTATTTTCTTTTTGTGACATGATTGGTTTTTTTCAATTATATAACAAAATATAAAATAATTCTCATTTTTATCAACACAGAATGATCTATGGTTTGCTTTAACAATACAACCCCCCAAGCTGGGCAGTGGTGGAATGCACCTTTACTTCCAGCTCTCAGGAGTGAGTTCCAGGACCCATGAGGCTCCACGGATAAGTCCTGTTTCAAAAAGCCAAAGCCAAACCAAACAAACACAAAAATCCAAAATCCAAAACAACAGCAGTGACAAAATAATAATAATAATACAACTCTTGTACAGCGCCTCTGCTACAACTGACAAGAAGGTTTGTCAAGAAAAATTTAGTCAGTGGTGGTACACGCCTTTAATCCCAGGATTTGAGAGGCAGAGACAGGTGGATCTTGGTGAGTCTGAGGCCAGCTGGGTCTGCAGAGTGAGTTCCAGGACAGCCAAAGCTACACAGAAAAACGGTCCCAAACCAAACAAAACAAAAAGAAGAAAATTTTAATTTTCCTTTCATCTGAGAAATTTAATTGCTCATTGAAACTATATTAATGTCCACAAGAAAATATGGATCAAATTATCAAACTAATTTATCAATCTAATTAGTGGCATACAAGACCTAGGGACACAAAGAAGGCAGGCCAGAGATCATCCCACTAAAAAGGAAGGCAAGTGTCCATCTCCCCCGTGAACCTCACAAAAATATTTTTCAAAATAGATACTATTCATTCTGTGCTTTCGATTATTTATTGCACCTGCTCCTGTCTTCGTTGGAATCCAGGTCAGTCCTCCCACACTTTTTCTAGTTCACTTGGTAAAGTTTCCCCTGCTCTGAAAGGTTGGCATCTATCAGAGAGTACTCTTGAAAGTTTACTGAGCTGAGTTTGCCACGCGCAGTTTAGTACTTCAATAATGTTTGAATGAACTGAATAATGTTCAATAATGTTTGAAAGCAGACTCTGATGATGATAAAATAAAATAAAAGATGTCCGGGGAAGGCAGATGTATGAAATAGTCCCAGTTTAGGTTAGACTGAGTAAACGTGAGTCACAGCCTTGATGGCTTAGGCAGGAAGGCACCATGGAGTCTGACCAGCCAGAACTGTCTGCTGTCTGGCGGATCATAAACCAGAGGCGGCTGTGGGCTCTAACTCGAGTTGTTATGGAAGCCCCAGAAGAGGCCAAGCCGTAAGGTGGTGGGGAGCACCTAGTGAGTTCAGAGCAGAGTCGAAGGAGCCTGAACATTTCAAAGCTGGCGCAACCCGTGAACGAAACTCCTCCTGTCTGTCCAGCACTACTCCTGGGATTTGAAAAGCCAAAGCAACTGGTTAGAAATGGAAATACAAGAACGAAACAACGGCCTGGAGAGATGGCTCGATGGTTAAGGGCACTGGTCGCTCTTCCAGAAGATCTGTGTTTGGTTCTCAGCACCCACAATAAAAGCTCGCAACCATCTGTAACTCCGGTCCCGAGGGAGCCAACACCCTCATCTGGCTACAGAATGCTCACAGAGGAAAAGCCACTGCAATTGGAGAAAAGAGAGACGCTAGATGTTACAGATTGCTGAAATTTGGGAAACTTGAATAGTTTTCCTCTCTCTCTCTCTCTCTCTCTCTCTCTCTCTCTCTCTGATTTTCTGAAGTTTCCTTATGCCATACATCATTCCTTTCCTTGCACAAATGAGGGAAGGATTTGCATCTGAAATCCGGGTTCATTTTCACCAAGTGTATTACCTAGAATTCTTAGTTCAAGAGGTGATCTAAGCCACAAGATTGGATAATGAAAATCCTTGTTCACTTGCCTTTGATTCCAGGCCCAATGAACTGGGATCGTGTAGATGGCGTCCAGCGACCAGCATTTTAACATTGCAATGGGGGTAGGGCATCTGTGTAGCCTGCCTTTGTGAACCAGTGGTCCCAGTGCAGCATAGCCAAAGAAGATTAATTTAGCACTGTCCTTGAGATTAGGGATTCTGTGCACACTGCATTTGTGAACCAGTGGTCTGGAGTGTAGCATAAGCCTGGGGTGTAGCATTTGCCTATCTCTACAGAGCCGAAGCCACTCAGCGTGCATTGCTTCCAACAACAGCTGGGGTTGAGCTCCCGCACTCTCTGCAGCGTCCCGCACCCCCGCAGTCCACCTGGAGACATTGCTCAGTAAGGCATTCGGTTAGTGGGTTCTGGGTAGACTGAGATAACTCAATTAGCCCATTAAAACACCCTGTCCTCTTTAAGGAACAGAGTCTTAAGTTTGGGTTTGGACTTTTTATCTTGATACTGTCTCTCCCAGCTCATTCTTTTTCTCCAGCATTATGTTGACACAGATCCACTTTGCTGTTTGATTACTTTTTTTCCACTTAAAATATTCATAACAGACACCAAAGCCAGCCTGGTGCACAGACTAAGTTTTACGGCAAAACAGTGAGGAGTCCCCCCAGTTCTGTGAAACCTGCCTAGTGGGGAGGCTGGGGCAGACTGTTTAATAACTTGATTCTCACACGCACACACACAGAGCCTTTGTTTGGGACCTATTAGACCCCATACGAAGCTCAGAGTGATTAAAAGAGAAAAATTACATTTCTTTCTAACAGTTATGCGAATTCATTAAAAGGTGTATAATTCCTGCTTGGAAAAAAATGATTTAAATTCATATTCTTTAAGAGGGTCATTAAAAAGCGTGAAACCATTCTTACTGGGAAAAAGCTTAAGGGAGACCGTTAGTGGATATATATATATATATATATATCTCCACTAGGTTTTCCTTTCTTCTTTACTCAAATGTAGATATTCACTTGAAGATTAAAGCCTTTTTTGAAATTGTATAGGGGGAACTAACGGGCTATATTAAAATCACACATCGAGTTTTGCTTCCATAGTATTAGGGGTTATTTGGTTATTTTCTTACATTGCTGCCCTCTAGCAAGATCAGAGACAAGGTTATACATTCTCCGATGGAACCAGTTAGCAGCAGTATCCAGTGTGTGATACTAATGAGGACAAGGTCAGGGTTCAGCTCCAAAATAAGCTGGTTCCTGAGACAAGAGTGACGGCCTCGGCAAGCTGGCTCAGTACAAAGCCTGGCAGTCACCTGGGGATTCCATTTTGTTTTGTTTTTATTTTTGTTGGTACAATGTTAATTTTTATGCCTTATTAACCCCCCTCCCCGCCCAACTCCACATCCTTCAGAATTTCTGAAAGCAGAGCAAGGATCCTTTGCTCTTGAAGAAATTCCTAGGCAATTAATAAACCACCCCTGATTTTGGAGCTAGTAACCTCAAAGAAGCCAGCTCAAGTAAGAATTGAACCCAGTAGGACTGTCAGTGATCTTTAAACCACAAAACCGCCAGTGGTACAGTGTATGCATTGAGAGCCATTCAAGTCTCCAGGGAGTTTGTCCTTCTGCTCCTGGACATGGGAATTCTTTGGAGAAGCCACTGGTTCAAAAATAGCTCAAATCTCAATGAAAAACAGAAGTAGCCATCTACATGCATCTTTCAATATACGCTTCACTGAACCATTAACTGTTGACTGCCAGAACTCACTTTCCCACATAGAGACACAAGCAAGAAGCCTCCTTGTTCCCTAGACACTGTATGCCTACATTCCACTCTCAAATATTCTATCCTAAGCAGAATGACCATAGCCAAACTTAAACATTTTCTCCAAAGTTAGAAGTCTACAGTGGCCTCCTTTCTAGCAAGAGTTAGATGAGAAGAATTAACGGCCCAGTCCAATGGTGTAGTGAACACTTCCTTAAATACAAACATCAGACTCCTTCCTGCTGCCATCCTGCATGGCAAATGCAGTCAATGAGATCTGCCTTTGCAAATTTTGACACTAGTGACGGGCATTTATCCTCCATCCTGTTATATTTTTAGATTTTTTTTTCAATATGGGCTTTACCTCAGTGCCGCCTGTTGCAAATATGTTCTCTAAATAGAATGGGCCCAGGAGAGAAAACCGGTGAAAGATACCCATATTTTACAAATTGCCAGGAAGCACAGGAGTCAGCCCCAGTGGCTCTAAGGAAGCTAATGCTTCTTCAAGTTCACGATGTTGTAAAAAGAATCCCACAGCCAATTTTACCACTTGGAGTATATTCAATAAGTTCCATGAGATATTCAAAACTTTATTATAAATGGACTTTGCGGTGAAAGACCTCACTCAGCTGTAAGCGAGGATAAGATTTCTGAGGACGATGAAAGTAAACTAGTCTTGGGTTGGGAATATAGCACAGTGACAGAGACTTCGTGCTTAGCATTTATGAAGCCCTAGGTTCAATTCTAGTATCAACAAAGGGAAAAAAAATAATAATAAGCTAAGCTAAACAATGCCCCATGTATGAAATGCATACATCTATTTTCATCTTAGCATGAGTTCATTAGAACATAAGTCTATGCCATGTTAAATAGCATCCGTACTTTTAAAACAATGTCGTTTGCTAGTGAATATTAACATTAAAGGGGTTTCTGCTCTATTATTAAAGCAAAATGATGGCATAAAAAATAACCTCTTTCCTGAATTCAGCATGGTCCTTGACTACAAAGAGGCTACAAAGAGAGAAGATGGGTTGCTGTCATTCTGAGACAGTCAGTCAAATGGTTTTTACAAAGGAGAGGAAACTGTGGGTAGATGAAAGTTCTGTCTATAAAGTAGATGTTACTACAGTTCATTGTGGTTATATTATGTGTGCCCAAAGGATAAAGAATTCAGGTGTGAGGTGAAGTGGCAAGAGTTGCAAATTAAATAAGCTCCGAGTTCGGGGTTTTTCCTTTAGTGTGCTGCTGCAGCTTGCCCATGGCTTCAGGGAACTTCATGATTAAGTTGGAATGAAGCTCTCATGCCTCGTGTTTAATGTAGCAGAGGCGAGGTTATTAAATATTTCTTGGCAATTAATTGCCTGCGCTACGCCCTTTTTTCACAGCTTTCGTTTCGGGTGTGCAGGAGACTAGAAAACATTTAATTGCCCCTAATTTGTTGCTGAAGTTTAATCATAGGCCTAAGCATTGTGCTGAAGTCTGTAACTCGAGTGTAGAATTTGTAAGGGGCTTCACAGTGACATTATCCCAAGGAGGAATTTGTTTTCGCTTTTGCGCAATCATCAGACCTGATCTTTGATCCACCACTTTCTTTGAAATTAATGACATTACAAGAAGCTGCCAATTTTGTAGCAAACTTAGTGCTGTTTGGAAAGAAAACCATTTCCTATTGTCTTTTCATAGTCCGATGTGGCCTCACTGACCTGTTGCCCAAGATCCTGAGAAATTCCTTCCTTGATAGAAGCTGAAAGAGGGATTGAAGGTAATCTTCTCATTTGTCCCATCACTGAGCCACCTGCGGTCACCTGAGATCTGATTGTTCCTTCTAATCTGCCTGACTTCCTGTTTTCTAGACCTCTAATTTAACCACTGTGCTCAAAAATTCTTGCCTCTTGGCTTCAAGACAGTCTTCTTGTCTTGAACAAAAACAATGGTTTTTCAGACCCTTTCTGATTTTTCTCTTTAGTACTTACTATTAAAATTAGATTACTATGCATTTAATGTCAACCAGTCCTTGTCTGTCTTCTGTCACTAGAAAAATCCGGAAGACCAAAAGACATGCTGATCTATCTTATATACACATAAATACTCATCATCTAGTCCAGAGCCTAACGGGAAATAACACATGCCTAGTATATATTGAAGGGATGGGTTGGTGGGTGGATAGATGGAAGGTTTGGATGGATGGATGGATGGATGGATGGATGGATGGATGGATGGATGGATGAGTGGATGGATGAATGGATAAATTGATAGATGGACAGACTGACTAGACGAACAAATGGGTGGGTGGGTGGGTGGGTGAATTGATGGATGGGTGGGTGGGTAGGTGGATGGATAGATGGATGGATGGATGGATGGATGGATGGATGGATGGATGGGTTGATGGATGAACACCTAACATTTCCAGGGTTGTATTATAGATTGGTTCATAATCCTGTTCAAATGCAGAATACTATTTTGTATGCAACCCAAAATACATAGCATATTTTGGAAGTCTCCTAAGGGTTTTATGCAAGGTTGAGAGGTTCATTTATGCAAAAAATGACTTAAAGTATTAGAATATTTAAGAAAATGTAAGTTGAAGTATATATTATAATAGCCAGTCATAGTTGACCAAAAAGGAGGGAAACAATTGAATAAGGAAAATGGATAAGACTGTTAATGCCGAGCACTGGGGTCTCACCTGATGGCTCTGCTCTAGAATAATTGGCAAAATGAAAAAAAAAATACAGTTCAGCTGGACAATGGCAGTGCACACATTTAATCCCCTTAATTCCATCACTAAGGAGGCAGAGGCAGGTGGATCTCTGAATTCTAGACCAGTCGGGTCTCATTAGAACCGGGTGAGATCTAGAACAGCCAGGGTTAAACAGTGAAATCCTGTCTTGAAAAATAACACCAAAAAAAAAAAGAGAGAGAGAGAGAGAAAGAAAGAAAAAGACAGGAAGAAAGGAAGGAAGAAAAGAAGAAAAAAAGGAAAAGAAAAGGAAAAGAAACAGAGAAAAACACATCTCAGGGGTTTCCAAATTAAAATCTATCTTCCACTTAGCTACTTATCCACATTCCATTAATGAGAAATGAACCAAGAATAGGAAAAGTATAATAATAATGAACATATTAAATCAAAATCTTCAACAGAATATAAGTAGAAAGATAAATGCAGATGTTGTGAGATGGTAGAAGATCCTTAAAATTGGGGTCAAATTTTATTTGTTCTCCATAAGAACACTATCAATAACACAATGCCTACATTTAATATTTTTATAATGTAAATTAATTCTTCAACAATTTCATACCTCACTTTAATTTTTTTTGTTTTTACATTATTAGTATTGTGGGGGTGGGGAGGGTGTTTATGCATACTATAGGGTAAAAAGGCCAGCCAAAGAAACCCACACTGACCGGGAAACCAAAGCCAAAGAAACCCACCCTGACTCTGAAACCAGAGTCAGTGAAAGAAACACATTGGCCGTAAAACCGGAAGGAAAGAAACACACCCTGACCTTGAAACCTGAGCCAAAGAAACAGACTTTGGCACGAGAGTTAGTGAAGGAAACACACACTGACCCTGAAAACTAGAGTCTAAGGACTAAAAGGGGCCAGTAAAAAAAAAAACACACGTTGACCCTGAAACCAGAGATAAATCCACTGCTTACTAACTGAACACAAAACTAACCAATCCCTGAGCAGGAAAACCAACCAATATCTGAGCACAAAATCTAAACAATCTGAACGTGTCCAAGCGCAAGGAGATTGAAATCTGAACAATCCTCTCCCCCTGAAAATCTTCTCCCCAGAAAAACTCCAACCCTAAGATGCCCTATATAATTCCCTCTGCCTGTTCAATTAGCAGCCGTCCTCCACTCTGAGGGAGGCAGCCACTCTCTTGGATTCCTCCTTCCTAAATAAATCTCTTGAAACAAGAGATTTGGTTGAAGATTTTCTTTCGCAGAATCTCTACTGGGCAGCTCCCCTGGGGGTGGGGGCAGCCCAGAAGAAGAAATGGGTACCTCTTCTGGTCTTCTGGGAAACTCCCTTGGGAGAAGAGCAGAAGTAACAACTTTTCCTAGGAACCAGAGCAGACTCCTACATTTCTCCAAGGGTTTCCCCCTTAGGAGAGTGAAGCAGAAGTAACAACTTGGATGGGATCTGAGAGTAAACAGATACCTCTGCTGGGAAAACTCCCTTAGAGAGGTAGAGCAGAGCTCAGCTATAACGGCTCTCTCTCTCTCTCTCTCTCTCTCTCTCTCTCTCTCTCTCTCTCTCTCTCTCTCTCTCTCTCTCTCGCAGGTTTGCCACATTCTGTCAGAAGACTGTCCTCCACCAGAACCCAGCTTCAGGTATAGCCTGACTTCCCGACAAGTCAGAATACCTTTTCCTCCAGAGCTGTAACACTTCAACGTTCAGCATGTGTGTGACCGTCACAGGACAGCTTGCAGGAGTTGGTTCTCACCTCTCACAGGTTGTCAGTCTCACTGACAAGTGTTTACTCCCTAAGTCATCTCATTGCCCCCGATTGGCTACTTTTACAGAAGGCTAAAGCTCAGACAAGCTTCTTTATTTGCTCCAAGTTATGCTGTGATAAACATGTGATTCAGGCCCAAACCCTAGCTGCTTCTAATATCCCACAGGGCAAATGTGCACCATTTCATCTTTAGTTTTGGTTGACCTGTAGCAGATGCTCAATATCAATGTCGATAAGCACTTGCAGGGTTGGATGGAGAGTACCCATCGATATGAAGATTTTCTTTTGCACACATGGATCAGAATCTCTACTGGGGAGCTCCTCTAGGGTTGAGGGTGGCCATGGATATGGCCATGGGTACTAGGAGAACAGCAGCAGAAGGCAGCAAATCTTGTCCTTTGCCCTCTCTGTAGGTCTTCCCACCTCCTAATTGTTTCTAGGCAGTTTCCTAAGCCTTTTCCTAATTAGGAGGTAAAAGTTACAATATGAAGAATTCTTAAGGGCCTTATTATACCCAGTACTTCTGGTAGTGTATTTCTATCTAAACAGATGTTTTCAAGTATAAAGTCTTGGGATTCTCTTGGTTTTTAATGCTTACAAAGGACTATATATTTTGAATAAGTAAAAGAGTAGAAATGTCATTATATAATTTAAATAACCTGTCTCTGGTTTACTTTTCTCCACCATTTGTATTTTAACAAAATAGTGCACTTCTGTCCAAGCTTCCCTCATGTTCTTCAGTGTTTCAGAGATTTACACATACATAATCTCGAGCTTAGTATCTTTTTTTTTAATTTGATCTACCTATCTGGAATTTATCCATCTCCAGTTGCACCTCATATTTCTCACCCAATAGTACCCAACATTCCCAGGTGTGAAATCTAATGGTAGACTAAGGAGCTATTAAGCCATGCTCTCTCTGACGGACACCACAGTTGTTTCTGCTTGTTCACCACCGCTTACAGAGCTGTAGTAAACATCCTTATATATGCATCACATCTTTTGTGCACTAGTGCTTTCATTTTTACACAATAAGTTATGGGAAGTAGAATTTCAGGATCCCAAAGTGTGCGTGCACCTTAGTGCCCATTGCCAAATTGCTTTCCAAAGAGCTGCAGCAGTTTATGACCCCATCAGCAATGAATGCAAGCATCATCTCTCTGGATTCTCACCAGGAGGTAGGTGTTTGACCATTCGTTTTTTAAATTTTGGGGGTTGAAAAGCAATATGTATCCAGGTGTGGTGGTGAATGCTTGAATACCAGTACTTGGAGGTAGAGGCAGGTGAGTTTGAGGTCAGTCTGGTCTACACAGTGAAGTCCAGGACAGCCAGAAGTACACAATGAGATCCTATCTCAAAAAAAAAAAGGAAAGAGAGAGAGAGAGAGAGAGAGAGAGAGAGAGAGAGAGAGAGAGAGAGAGAAGAAAAGGGGAAGAAGGAAAGGAGGGAAGGAAGGAAGGAAAGAAGGAAGGAAGGAAGGAAGGAGGACTGTTGGCTTGCTACTGTTTCAAATTTACTACTCCTATGAGTGAATCTCAATGGATTTCCATGTGCATTGATTAGCTGGGCTTCTTCTTTAACCTAAAGTTGTTTTCTTTTAATCCATACATTTTTTAACTAAAAATAAATACAATTTTTAAATTGAACATGTTCTTTTTATATTCGAGAGGGCTCTTTTAAATCTGAGTACAATAAAAATCCTTCTGTCAATGGAGTGCTTTTTTAGACTATCTTGCAGTGTCAATTGTACTGGTACACTTTCTTTATTCTCTACCTTTTTGGAATTTTTTTTGAGACAGAATCTCACTGTATCTTTCCAGCTGTTTTAGAACTTACTGTATAAACCAGGCTGGCCTCAGATCCACAGAGACTCACATGCCTCCTCCTGATTAAAGGAGTATACTACCGCACCCAGACATTTTTTTACTTTTTTATTGTTAAATGTGTCTCTTTCCCAAGCCCCCAGGATCTAAGTCTTGAGTGCTGAGTTGTCTTCGTCTATGAAATTGTTTTCCTAAAATTTCTTCTAATGTTCATAATGTTCTATTTCTTTCCTATAATTTCTGATTTGTTTAGTGCTTGCCTCAGTGGAGAAGTCACTAGAGCCCTATTTGATCAGCACCCTAAAATAACATACACAACTGAACCATTAAGAGAACCAAAGCAGAGAAGACTAAAGAGCGGAAGGGGCTCTCAAATCTGGAAGATGGATTGAATATGACTCACTGCAAGTTTCCCCAAGATGAACCATAATGAACATTATAAATATAAACAAACTCCCTTATTAATCCCCCCTCAACCCTATCTCGCTCCCTCCTTTCCTCTCTCTCTCCTCTTACTCAATGATCCATTTTTTTTAGTATATTTAATGTTTTTAGTAAGCCTACGAAACAGGCTTTTTTTATGATGCCATTTTCATATGCACATCGCTGAACTTTGCCCCTATTTGTTGCCTCGCTTCGGTCTGCTACCTTCCCCAATTCTCAACACTCGTTTATTTTTTAGATCCTCTCTGTGTGTGTGCATGTGTCTGTGCATGCAAATTTGTGGATGTGTATGTGTGTGAGTGAGTGTGCTTTTGTGCATTGTGTGAGTGCATATATGTATGTGTGTGTGAGTATGTAAGTACATGCATGTTTAGGTTAGTCCTAAGAAAGCTCTAGACTTATTCTGTCCTTTTACTTCAGGCTCCAGGGATCAAACAATCCCAGGTTGCCAGGCTTGCCTACCAAGTGCAGAGCCATCTTGTCAACCCCTAAAACTAATTTCTTTATATGGCACCAACCTCCAGTACTTTGTCATAACAAAAGAAAACAGACCAAACACTAAGAAATTAATACTTATTCCAAAACTATTTAAATCTAGGAAGCTAATTTAATAAATAAAAAGCCCCCAAAGTCTCTCCAAAAATGCACCAAAAATGAAATGAATAAATCATTACTCATGGGAAAATTAAAAAGAAAGAAAGAAGAAGAGATAGAGGTTGAAAACCACTCTTTTCATAAAGATGAAATACTGCTGTAATGACTCAATGTCACTGAGAAATATGAACAGGAAAAAGAAAAGTAAGAGTCCATATTTGCTGTACACAGTGCTGGGAATGGCTTACTAAAGCATTGAAAAAAATGGAAGATTTCATTCTTGCCACAGACTGCCACTTCAACAGAACACTCTGTGCACAGGACAGGGTGATAGATCTCTTCCACTTCTGTCTCCACGGGACCTTCAGGGTTAGACCTCATCTTAAAAGCACCCTGCTTTTTCTTCCTGTTTTCTGGATTCTTGTATTCTGAAACCTCCTCTCTGATGACAGAACAATTCATCACAAGCACTGCTCGGTGCCGAGAGTCTTGAAGGATTCATGTCTTTGGCAATCAAAGCGCATGACTACAGCCATGCAGACAGGGCGATTCAAAGCATCATGTCTGGAACAGGTTGCTGTTTCTGACGTTGGTGCTCACATCTCTGTGCATCAACCCAGACTTGTTCTCTGTTATCTTTCTCGGGATCATGTAGCAACTCATCATTTGTTGGAATCCTGTGATGTTTTCGTTTCTTCTTTTTCTTGGTCGCTTATGTTGCTTTGTCTTCCTCCTCAGAACTGGAATCAAACAGACCACATCCTAGTACTGTGTTGTGACTCCTCCAGCATTCCCAACTTCTGAGGAAGACCCTGCCCCATAGAGGATGACTTATCCTTTATCATTTTGATGGTATCGTTTAATTCAGCTTCCATTTCTCTTTCAAATTCATCTTCACTAGATGATTCACGTTCTCCAGTAAAATATTCCCAGATGAGTTTTCATTTTTGGTCAAGAGCTCCATGTAAAAGTTCTTCCACTTCTTTGGAACTGCTTGGAGTCAGCTCCTCATCACTCAGCTCTTCCGCCTCGCAGAGAATCACAGTCTTCCTGGAGCAGGTTCATGGCAGCCTAGGGAGACCTACGCAGTCCACGAACTTTGGGATGTCTGTATAATCGGCAGGTACCCTTCCTAAAGCCAATTATCCTTATCTAATGCTATTCTGTTGCGCTACTCTAGCCGTAGAGTTTGCTACTTAGAGAATTAGGTAAAGGATATACAAAAGCGAATCTGGCTAGTAAGTCCATGACCTTCTAGTCAACTTCGCATCAATCTCTGTTGATTCTTGTCTCATGAGATTGTGTATCCCATGTTTTGAGATTTTGAAATCTTTGGAGAATCGTTAAGCATTGATTCTGAAGAGCTGATCCTAAGGTCTGGCAAGTAAAGCTCCTGCCACACAAACATGAGGACCTAGGTTGGGATTCCCAGTATCCAAGTCAAAAAATCAAGAGTAGTGGCACCTATCTGTAGTTCCAGTGCTGAGGGGACAAAGACAGGCAGTTCCTTGGAGCCCATTGGCCAGCTGTCTAGCCCAGTTAATAAACTCTAGAATCAATGAGAGATAATGTCTCAAAAAATAGGATGGACAGTCATAGTGATAGATACCCAGTGTCAACCTCTGGCCTCAACATACATGTGCCTCCACACAAACAAACATATACATATACCTAAATGAACACACATATACACTACATATACATACAGAGAACTCAAGAGAAAGAGAAAACCATGACTTTTTGTAAAAAAATGTGTCTTTTTAAGCATTAACACCTCATAAATGTGCGAAGTTAGAATGTGAATGAAACCAAAAATTAAACATATTTAGCCTTATTTTTTTCCTTGAGCTATTGTTTAACAACCTCAAAACAACTCCAATCCCAGTTGACTTTAAAGGTGTGTGTGTGTGTGTGTGTGTGTGTGTGTGTGCATGCGTGCGTGGTGCATTTAAATACAGGACACAGAGGCTGGAAGAGGATGCCAAATAAATAGTGGGGACTGACATTGGGTCTGAGCCATTGCTTCAGCCTCCCAGCTGATTCTAATGGGATCGGCATACTCTGCCAGATTAGCCACCCCACTCTTACTCAAAGGCTGTCTGTTGTCCTTCTCATCTACTTCAATTCCTGAAGACGCAGAATCCTAGCCTGATTTTCAAAAACATTGGTACTCTATTCTCCACCCATTTTATGGTCTGGGTTACCACCGGCACAGCCATTTCCCACAGCCTGTGCAAGTTAGCCACTTTACAGAATTCCTTCCATGGGATATGCTGTCTGTGCAGAGACTGGATGCATGTCTCTTTAAGGGATTGTGTGTTGGCAGGCTTGACTATGAGAGTGAAATGTTAGCTTGACAGAATTTAAACAGAACAGAGTCCAGAAAGAAGATGAAAGAGTTTGGACATTATTTTCCTGGTAGAGCACATGGTAGAAAACAGAAATGAATCATGGGGTGTGAATTTAAATCCATTGTCTCCATTTTTTTAAAAGAGTGTGGCTGGACTAAATAATGTGCCATTTTTCAGTCTAAATGCCATCATTTGTGAAGTGAGGGAGGTCGAAGATGTTTTTAAGTGGAGAGCTGTCTTGGAAAGATGCTGATGAAAGTGGCTGGAAAAGCATCAAGAATCGCAGATTGGGGAGATCATCCCACAGGATATATTAAGAGTAAAACAGAAATTAGGCATGGTGATAAATTATGAACAACCCCAGAATTAGGGAGAATGAGGTAAGAAGAGTTCAAATCCAAGTCCATGGGCTATATAATAAGACCTGTTGAGGGATTAGACGGATGGATGGATGGATAGATAGATAGATAGATAGATAGATAGATAGATAGATAGATAGATAGATAGATAGATAGATAGATAGATGTATGGATGGATGGATGGATGGATGGATGGATGGATGGATGGATGGATGGATAGAGAGAGTAATGAGAGAGATATAGATAGAGAATGTAAACACTTTTATGAAGAAAGAATTTTCAGCATTTGATGGTCAGTTAGAGAGAAGAAAAAGGTATTAAAAACATCTTGGGAATGCCTTGACAAGGACTGGCAGTTAGTTCATGAACATCATTAACAGCCACGCATAGTTATGTGGGAAAATAAGTAAATGCAAATAAAGCAAAAACCATGCAACTTCGTGTATTTCTTCAGTCCACCTCCCCAGAACACCTCTAGAAAGATGAGCTTGAGTGAGCAGCTACTACCAGGTTTCCATTCCTCCTGAGTTAGAAGATCCTGCACTATATTCTCCAGATCTCAGTGGCAGCCACAGTGTTGTGGTCCTTTTGGAAATACAACCTGTCTCGAAATACACCACCAGTGTAACTATGTCTATCAATATATCTTTTAGATTTTTTTTTCTGATGAGAAATGCTGGTAGACAAAGGGCTCAAGCTTCAGCACTGATCTTTTTCCCAGTAAGTTTTCCTCTTTAGCTTTGCTACAGACAGTCCCGCCAACCTCCATGTGTCTTCCGGTCACGTGAGCTCAAGTCCTGAAGTCACTAAACCAGGAAGGGAGAACCATAGTGAAGGCAGACATGAAAACCCAATGTTATTGTTGGCCTCCCACAAAGTCATTGCTAAAGACACTCTGTAGCTGCATTGTCCAATATAGTGGATACACACCACACCAGGTGTCGAGCACTTCCAATGGGGCCAATCTCAACGAAGACATTTAAATGAGGAGCTGAAGTGGTTAAGAGCACTGCCTTATTCTGAAAGCGTGAGATCTGAGCTCAGATCCCCAGCATCCATGTGAAAAGTTGGGCACAGCTTTGGACATCTGTAATCCTGGCACCAGGGGATAGGGAGAAGGAAGATAGGAGGCTCAAGGGGATAGGGGGAAGATAGGAGACTCAGTGGAAGTAGCAAAAAAAAAAAAAAACCTGAGAGCTCCATGCTCATTGAGAGACTCTGTCTCAAGGAATAAGGGAGAGAAGCCATTGGGTGGAGGGGGGCATCCGATATCCTCTTCTGGCCTCCACCTCTGTACACACAGAGTTATACACACAACCCCACACACAGATGCACACTCATACCTCTGAAAACATGACATATGCGCAGAGACATGCCACAAAGTCTAAAATATGCAGTTTAAAAAATAAAGTATATTTTAAATGACTCCTTTAAAGCAACATTTTTTAAAATATTAAATTAAATTAATTTTGTTGAATTAAATCTAATTTCACACTTCTTTCTTTTTAAAAAAAAGTCTTAATACGTAAAATCAGACACGAGGCTTATATTTACAACTTACATTGTATGCATATTGAATGACACTAATACATGCTTATTTGGATGTAGAACTAATTACCAGGCTACATGCTAAAATTGTCAAAAATTTTATATCCACATAAATGATCTTTGCCTTCTATGCTCTTCTGCAATCATTTCCTGCATTCAAGAGTCTTGGAGTACAAAGAGAAACTTGATATTGTGATCTCATAAGAGGAGTCATCTCAACGCAAAAAAAAATAATTCTACTTTGGCCACACTGGGCACAGCGAGGGGGATCGTCTCTGACGATGAAGGACTGAAGTTGAGGTGAAGACAAAGTTTGCAACCCTTCGCTAGGTAAACGTAAGCAAAAAGCAAGAAAAACTTGTTTTCAAGCTCTGACCTTCATTTTCATAGTCAAAGTGTGGATAGCCATGTCTGTCCTCAGTAAGTACTGTTGAATCCTTAGCCCTGTTCATGTGTCAGCAACACCGTGGTCAACAATGATGCTTCCAGAAGCTTCTGCTCCAAGGAGGATAATGACAGGGACATGTGCAATAATAAAACAGATATACAGTCTGGGGGGGGGGGCGTCAAAGTACAAATCTACCTTCTTTATCCTGACAACTCATACTGAGGCCTCCATGTGTGCAGCTCTCCCTCACCACACCTCCGACGTGAGAGGTGTTGACCTCTGTCAGCATCCCCGACAGTGGTTCTCAGCCTTCCCGATGATGCTGCACCCCTTCAACACAATTTCTCACATTTCGGTGCCCCCCACCATAAAATTTTTTCCTTGCTACTTCATAACTGTAATTTGCTGCTTCTATGAATACCCATGAACATATCTGTGTTTTCCAATGGTCTACAGTGACCACTGGCACCTTAGGTCACTTGACACCGCCAAGAGCTCCCAGCCCACAGGTTGAGAACCACTGATCTGTGAACGGTGGCGCTGCTGTCTTCTCTTACCTCCCATCCTCTTCCCTCCTGTCTCCCCTTCTCTCACAGTCCCTCTTGGACTGTGACCTCTTCAGGGAGAGTATTTATGTTTCCTGTCTCCAGATCCTTGGCGACATACTTCAAGTGCGGAACAAATGACTCCTTTCCCCTTTCTTCAGTCAGGATCAAGGAATAAAGTCGTATGAACAAGAAAGGGCTGAAAGAGATGGCGAAGAGCCTGGAATGTAAGGGTATTGGGTCTGTTCCATCTTAAAAGAAAATTCTAAGTTCAAGGACCCAAAAGAATTTCCCAAGAAGAGAATGACAAACAGCACCATCAAATGCTGCACTAATAGAACCAAGAGCCAGATTGCAAAAGGACTGTTGGGTTCGATGGTTGTGTTACAGTTATTATTTGAAATTTGCGTCCAAATACCACAAAATAACTTTCCCAGTGACTCCTGCTGCTTTATCGGTAAAGAATCTTTGCTTGATTTTCTGTGAGTGCTACAGGAAGCGGTGAGCACCAAGGGGGGGAAACCATGAAAGTGTGTTTGTAAATATCTTTTTAGTCCCTTGATTTTAGAAAGGAAATAATTCATTTGGAATCTGTTCAATAGCTCAGGCAAAGGACTTTATCTTTGTGTAGACTCAATCCCATCCATTCAGGGAAATACGGTTCTAAAGTTCTTATCAAGCATCTACAACAATGAAAAAGGTGCGCTTATTTTACCAAATGTTAGCGACATTATTTTTAAAGTTGCCAGATGCCACCTATGACTGCATATTCTGTCAAGGCAGCAAGGAGAGATGGCAGCTGTCATGATAGTGTGAGCCTTGCAATGACCCTGGGTACTGCTAAGAAAACAGCATTAACTTCTCTTTTCCGTTATTTCCAGCAGGAGGGTGGAGCACAGTACCAAGGCTATGAGAGTCTGTATGAGTCAGGAATCCTCTCCTCTTCCTCCTAGGCTGTGTTCTGAGTGAAGGCTCCTCACCAGTCAGAGCAGCTGTGCTGATGGAGGAACAGGCCTGATTGGATAGACACCGCTTTCTAACCGAACAAAGTCATTTTAAGGTCTTGATTTGCTTCCGCGTGTGAATGTGCCCTGTAAGCTTCTTAGAGCATGAGCAAGGTTACTGCTTTTACCTTCACTCCTTTGCACACCATTTTATGCAAATTGTACAGGCAATTGAAAGATACTAAAAATTAGTTAGAGCCCTGCTCAATCTCTGAAGTTCTGGCAGTCAAAAAATTGTGATGTGATGCTATCTTGTCTGTACTCTAACAAATAAAGCTTGCCTGAGTGTTGGTGGGTGGAGCTAGCCACTAGTTAACCATAGAGTTCTGGAGGTCTGTATAGACAGACAGGAAGAGATACAGACGGGTGGAGAGAGGAATAAGAGGCAGGAGGAGACATGAGATCAGCCCTTTGTTGGCTGAGGAGTTAACAAGGTAAGAGTTGGCTGTGACTTGCTCCTTTGTCTCTCTCTTATCTTTCATCATTTAACCCGATATCTGGCTTTGGGCTTTTATTATTGAGACCAATTAGAACTCTTACAACAGTTGAATGTATTTATCTAGCTGCAGGCACTATCAGATGCTTCCATCTACTGTTGTAGCATGAATACACTATGGCCCAGTTTCCAGACTGTGGAACCCGAGACATATAGGCCAATTTCCACCTTGTCCGAAGGTCAGAGAGTTTGCAGACTGACAAGTGTAGCCCAACTCAGGAAGTGATTGCTTGGTTCTTTTGAAATTAAGATAGCTCCATGCCATCCTGACAGGAGGTCACGATATGCAAATGCACTTCTGCTCCTTCTTTTGGAACTATGATGTCACCTGGGGAAGAGGGTCTTCAGAATGCATGACCTAGAACAGCTTCGCTACCTAAACAACAGAACGCTAACGGTTTGGTGTCTCAGAGGGATGAAGCAGTTGTTTGTGTTGTCCTTTGTATTGTGATAATAAAGTCTTGTTACCTCCCTCCCCAACTGCCACCCCCGTTTATGTTGGGTATAAAAGCTGAGAAAAAATAAACGCAGGTGATTTCAGGGTTTCAGTTACTGGAACGTCCTCCTAATACTTCCTATGTCTTCTGTCCTGTTATTTTTTTATGCGTATATTCTTCATATTCTTCATATTCTTTACTACATATCTAAAATTCCCACGTAATGGTAAGAGGGGATTTTGTTGAGGCCGGTCCTCACCACCAAACCTAGCTTCTTCTTACTTTTATGAAGTTTTGCTAGATGAAAGTCGTGCTCCTTCATTTACATTGTGTCTGCAAATGGCTGCTTTCAACTAGAACCGCAGAGTTACATCATTGGCCTAGAGTCCATGTGTCCTGCAAAAAAATGTAAACCGTTCATCCTCGGATTCAGCACGATGTTGACCTTTGAGTACCAAGAGAGCATGCTGGGTAAAGCCCCCGTGGGACCTAGAAGACAACACTTCCTCTTCGTTAATGCTGAACCTACCTTCTAATTGAATGTTAGGGAAATGTAATTTCCTTTTAAGATCCTTGTCTTAAAGGATCCTCACCCAAAGAAAACTTCCAATGGAAGAGGGAGAGATTTAATACAATTTGTGCTCTTAGGCACTGGTGGACACACATAACAGTACACAGCATGGTGTGTGTATGACAGATGCTTAATAAGAATTTCAGAACTATATTTCCCTGAATGAATGGGATTGAGCCTACACAAAGATATAGACCTTTGCCTGAACCATTGAACCGATTCCAAATGAATCATTTCCTTTCTCAAAACAAGGGACTAAAAAAAATTATTTAAAAACATTCTTTCACCGTTTTTCCCCCCTTAATGCTCCTTAAAAGATCAAGTGTTTGTTATGCACATACTCTGTGCAAGGCAAATGGAATAGACACAGTTCCCAGTGTTCTTTCTGTATAATGGCTTTTCTTCCAAGATTAGTGCTCAATC
The DNA here is from genome assembly GCF_982192425.1 of Myodes glareolus. Lineage (NCBI taxonomy): Eukaryota > Metazoa > Chordata > Mammalia > Rodentia > Cricetidae > Myodes > Myodes glareolus. The sequence continues at coordinate 30,652,508 of NC_142051.1, forward strand.
CTGGAAGCCTCCTGTTAGCACAACATGTAGATAATGTACATGGCGGACAGCGCAAGGGAGCAAAGGCAACCAGGGCTTCTGCCGCGCGGGCTTCACCCAAGGAATCCTTAGCGTGGCTTGATCAAGTGTGTAGCAATTAAAGATGGACCAATGGGTTCAGATGAAAGCTAGTCATTAATGTATCATCAAGGCACACATGGAAACATGAAAACACTATGAGCCATACCACAAATCCAGAGGCAATCTTAAGCATGGTTCTGCTTAAGTGCGATGATGATTTGGTGGGGGGTCGACACCATTTGAAATACTATTGAGATGACTCACAGTGAACTTGTAAGTGTGATCCTTCATTGCCCATTGCACAAGCCTTCCCCTGGGGAAGTGAGCCATCTCATGAGCAACCCCTAATAAGTAGAAACCAAGCAATACTGTCGCTTGCCATGGGAAGGAAAAAATAATATGAGCCTGGAGCGAGGGAAAGGAAGAAGGATAATTTGCTTGCACATAAATCCTGCGAAGCGAGAAAGACGGGCATCTATTTTTGTCTCATGGCCTGGGAAACTACATTCCCCGTGTTTAAAGCCAGGAACCTTCTTACACAAATAATTGAGAAACCCCACAACGAGTGTCTGGCTAGGACACCTACTTCCTGCAAGCTGTCTTTTCAGCTAATCTTGGAAAAGGCCACGGATCACCCTGAAGCTCAGACAGAATTCCTACTTTCCACCTAAGGATTATGAAAAAAGCCCACAGCCAGCATGCGTCAGGCGGAAACCAATACAATCCTGCCATTGTTTGTATTATTTATAGCTTATTGTTTTTTTAAAAAAAATGGAAATGACTGGACTCCTTGTGGCAAACTTGAGATCTCATGTATGGCAGACTGGAACAGAATTCAAAAACAAACTCAAGATACCGTGTACTACTCAAAGGAAAGAAGTCAAACCAAAACTCCCTTCTTTTTGCTCTACTGGGTCTCTTTAATTCTTTCCCTAACCTTCACCTCAAATGATTATGGTGAAAAGTCAATAGGTTTTAAGTTCTCACTAATCCCCAATATTTCAATGCAAAAGTCCAAGGAAGCAAGAAGCTCAAATACCTGTGCTGTTCAGTTGGCCTCTGAGTTTAGTGTGATCTATGCAAAGCTAAGAAATTCACATGGAATGTTGACATGGTTAATACATAAAATACAAAATGCCTCACTGATGTCACCCTCAAGATGCCACCGGGTACAAATTGATGACTCCACCCCAGGTACTTACGCGTCAAGAGAATCAAGGCTACGTTTTTAAAGTGGGTCGAATGTTAGGTGTTTCTTTCTCAGATCTCAACTCCCGGTCCCTTTGGACTTTTTAAGGATATCTGTAGTCAGTAAAGAACACTGATAAGGGTGATAGGAAAGGGGGAGCAATGTACTCAAAGAACTCTGTGTTCACGTAGGCATTTTTTTATGGAGGGCAATTTCTTTCTTTTTTTTAAATTTCTGCAAAATTTTCAAACCCTTCAAGGTTACTGACACCGTCAGGTGAATAGCAACATGCTATTTCATTATCTGCTGTGGAATAGAAATGAGATAAAATTCTTTGGGACCTTGAAAAATGCATGTCCCAGCTGAAATGACTCTATAAAACTGTCAACTAAACAGCAGGTGTCCTTACCCTTTGCTCTGACTCCCCCACAGACCTCCTCAGAAAGAGCAAGCAGGAAATGTCCTTGCCTATTGATATTTACTCCAGTCTACCAAATGCTTATTTGCCCCAAGGGGCATTTCTGGGAACTGCAAGGGAAAATATTTCAACTATTATGGCTGTCAAACCAGATGGTTCAGGCACAGATATTAGATCTAATGACAAGATGGAAAAGGGGGGAAACGGTGACTTTGATCAAGCCAACGTTTACTACCATGAACACGGACAGGTGAAACAGGTTTTTGACTGGAATTGAATTGAACACGGAGATGGAGAAAAGTAACTTAAAAAAAATTTTTTTAAATGCATATATCTAGCTACTTTTTTCCCCTAGATAATCTCTGGTCCTTCATCTAGAGTAAATGCCTCAACGTTACAGAGACCAGGGTTCAGCAAAATGTAGGAGAAGGACTGGAAATTTCTTGGGAAACTGACCATTTTTCAAACCAGTGTGTTTGGGGATGGTGGAAGGAGTCGCAACACAGAGAAATCGACTGTTAAATGTGAAAAGATGCATCCTTGGAGTGGGCTTCTCCAAACTATGAGTGAGCATTGTGTCTCCATGTTGCCACAGCCTCCTGGTCTACCGGGTCCTGTGACCAGATCTATTAGTTCTGTTACATCTTCATCATCCTGACAATCTCGCTTTGTTCTCCCATGAGTACCCTTTACATCCCCGCTGCGCCTTTTATCTCCTAGGATGTTGCAGACGTCAATTAGCTAAGCTACCCATCACCCCTGTGTGGGTAGAAATGCCCTATTATCCTCATTTGGAAGTTGGAAGGCACAGGTTAAATGAGGTAAGGCGACTGACTAGCCACGGCAGAGGCGGAAATGATCTTGTAGCTTGGTGCCTGGCTCTCTGCCTTAACTAGCAGACTATACTGACGTCTAATTTCATATCTTTTCCCAGCGGCCTTTGTACAAAATGGGGATATCAATAATAAGGTCCATTTGATGAAGTGGTCAAAATTTCACATTGGTCCATTTGTGTTTCCAAAAGAAAAAGCAAATTTCCATTGAAAAACTCTGACATGACCTTTCAACCTAGCAACTAAAATGGACAACTTAGCAACTAAAAGTAGTTTGATTATTCTGGACCAAGTTAGTATACAAAGCCTGTTACCGGATCAGAAAACAAAAAGAAAGACAATCCCAATCCCAAGGAAAGACCACATAAAATTAATTAAAATTAACCTTTGATAATAGTAACAACAATGACCACTCACCGAGCACTTGAGTTCATACACTGAGCTGGTACCTAAGTGCGTTTTTCTTCTGTAACACTAATAATTTTCTATCTTGGAGAGAAGGGCTCGGTCCACACCTAAGAGGTGAGAGATTAAAGTGAATTGTCTGAGACCCGATTGCTAGTAAACAGGGCCTCTGCACTCAAATTCGCACATTCTCTCTCCCGAGTCCTTGCTTTCAAGTACATCACGGTAATTACTCCACTGCCGGGCTGAGAAGCCATGCTCCCGTTCTTCCACATGAGAAACTGCCTGTTACATGTCCAGCACAGTCAGCAATGGTGAGAGCGGTCTCTGTGTTGTACTTGTACCAGAGTCACTGAAGAAAAAAGCAGGAAGACGCCCCTGTTCTATCAATAACTATATGCCTTTCTCTAAAAAGATGATTTTTGTCATTGTTGTTTTTGTTTTGTTGGTTTTTTTTTTTGACTTTTCAATACAGGGCTTCACTATGCAGCCCTGAGCGTCCTAGAACTCACTCTGTACACCAGGCTGGCCTTGAACTCACATCGATCCACCTGCCTCTACCTCCCAATTACTGGGATTGAGGGTGTGTGCCACCACTGCCCAGCTAAGATGACAGTTTTAAAGGATATTATTTCTGCATTATAATTTTGAGAAGAATTTCTCCTGCCTCCCCACAAAACCAATTTCCCAGAAAGCATCAACAATACTAGACAAGTACCAGTCACTTTTATTTGATAGATTAGGGTGGTTACTTTATTGTTAATGTCTATCTGGCTAACTTTGAAATTCAAAATTATTTTTATTCCCTGGCATCAACATTATCCAATAAGACTGCCTCAAGTTTAAGTTAGAGATTCGGGGCATTTTAAGAACCCCTAAGTATCAGTCTGGACAGCCTCACTGGACAGTAACCCGGGCAACAGCATCCAATCTGTCCCAATATGGCTAAAATCAGAAGTGTGTAGTACACCATCTCTTCTCTTTCTGTCTCTCTATTCAACTGGCCTCCATATTTGCTAAATTTCATTGAGTATTAATATTGAGTTGCCACTATGTTCAGTGCATATCTGGCTCCATCTGTTTTGAGCCTTCCTCCAAGCACTTTAACATGGGACCATCTTCCTCATTTAGTAGGAGAAAACTCTGAAGAGGTATTCTTTAATTTTCCAAAGATGGCAACCCTCAAAGTGATGGTAGAAGCCATTGACTCCGAAGTCTAACTCCAGAGCCAAGCACAAAATACCCTGCTATCACATTAATAAGATATGATATTCCCTACAGTCTCTTGAAATATTAACCATACTATAGGCATTCTATAACTGGTGTCTAAAGGAAATGTGCTTTAAAAATATGAGATTCAGAGAGCCCCAGGTTTTCTTTTGTAGCAAAAGGTCATCACGCTGGGTTATGTTTGCAGTTGAGGGATGAAGGTGGCTTTACTGAAATCCCCGCAGTGTCTGGAAGAAGAGACAGGGAATTAGGTCACTGGCTAGCATCTCCAGAACAATTGTAGGCAGGAAAAAGCTGAGCTTATATTTTCAGAATTGATCCAAGCCCTTTCGAGGTGAAACTTACTTTCTGAAAGACAGACAAGAAGAATAAACGGGAGGGGATCTGATTAAATTCTATACAAGCACGAATTGCGGGTTTGTCTGTTCAGTCGATTAGCTACTAAAAGAGATGGCCTTTAAGGCACCAGGGGAGGTGTGAGCTCAGCCTCTGTCATCCTTCCTCCTGAATAGCACTGTATAGTCCTGGGGAGCAGATGAAAGCGGGCTTGCAAGACAAAGACCCAGAGATGGTTTCTTTTCTCTAACAGATGGGGAAAAAAAGAGCCAGAAGTGTAGAAATCCTTTATAGTTAAACTATTAAAACTGGTCATTTCGTTCTGCTTTATTTTTTTTAAAAAAAAAATCTTCTTTAACCTCATTCTCTAAGAGCAATCAAGCAATAAAATTTCTCCCTGGGTGAGCCTCTAACATGAAGGTGACTCACCACCCCGGTCCTCTCGCAAAGTCAGCACCAAGATCAACCACTGTCATTCATTCTTCAGGCTATTTCAGCACCGACCTATGTTTTCAGCTACGGTGTCTGCCCCCCCCCCAACTCTGAGGAATAATTCAGGGTCTGTGAAAGAAGGTAGGGAGTAAAATAAGGTAAAAGATGCCTGAGGTTGAGAGGTGAGGCATGGTCACCCCTGCCCAGGTCCTGTGAGCTTCTAGAATCCTGCAGCTCAGCATGGAGATACCCGGAACTGCAAGAAATGACAAAGGATCAGAGAAACAAAACTGGGAGCAACTGTGGGAAGAGAGCGAGAGAGGAAAACTAGAAACAGAATCCTTGCAAAAGAGTAAAAAGATGCAGAGAGGAAGATAAAGGAAAGAGAAACAAGAGACTTTAGAAAACAGTTCCTTGTGCCAACAATTTATCCAGGCATTTAGTCCCCCAAATAATAGAGTAAATGTCCTACACATTGGGGTTCAAAGATACATGGGACTTACCCCAAACGGAAAGAATTCACACTTTACATGAGGACAAAATATAAATACATTGCACTTAGCCGTAACTGATGCAATTGTTGTTACTGTCGGTCATATCTAGTTCTTTTCATCCTGCGGTGACCTGGATCCCACAAAAAGCCCCTCTATTCACTGCTGTTCCCACTTCCTGTGCCCTCGCTCTTTACCATTGCACAGCTGGTAACTTCTGATGATCCAAGCCTCATCTGCCACCAGCTTAGATGGAGCACCATATTGATTAGTTCAGTGCATCTTCTCCAATGGTCATTTTGAATATCTGACCTTAAGTTACTATTTTTTTTTCTTTGTAAGGTTGAAGTCTACCATCTTCCATTCGGATGCTTTGAGGAAAAGGCTCCATTAAAGCCGTTGGTGACATCATAAATATTTATTAACTACTCAACTTACAGGTTCTTGTATGCTATAAAAGAGGTATACATACGTGCCACAGCAAGAAAGCTGTCTCAGAAGAGGTGATTTTGTGTTGTTGTTGTTGTTGTTGTTTTTGAGACAGGGTTTCTCTGTGCAGCAGTCTTAAGAGGTGAATATTGAATATCTATGGCTGAACAGGTTTTCATTTCAACGTCAGGTGAGGGAATGCCAGAGCCTTCTAGATTACAAGTGCCTGAAATGACAGTCAAAACAACAAACAAACAAACATGCTCCCTCATCCTGAGACAGTATTCCACTCAGGATATCTGGAGTACAAACAAAACAAGAAAACTGAGCAACCACAGCAGAGTGACTTAAAGCTCTGCCTTGCAGTCTAGGACTTTGGGGGTAGGTTTCGGTTCTTTCATACATTGTGAGGTAACTTTAGGCCAGCCACCAGGGCTTTCCACACTCCGGTGTCCTCGTCCATCCACATGCGTGCCTCATGGAATTCTCAGGACGGTTACTTCTATCAGCATACACCAATTCCTTAGAAGCGTTTGGATACTCAAAGTATACGTCAGTGTTGGCAGGTGATGAGGAGGAAAAGTGGCAGTTTGTTTTTATTTTAAATCCTGTGGAGCCTAAGCTGTTTGATCTGTCTAGGCCTTCATGCAAAAGGTACTATGAGTATTGCCTTTTTCTGATGAAGGAATTGAGAGCGAGGTTACAAACTTTCAACATGATGCTATGCTATCTCCTTAAATATCTACTCCTCAGGACTTTTCTTGAGGAAAAGAAATAAAGTACTAAATTAATGACTTACTCTGGAGCCTGGAGGTATTGATCACTCAATAATGGTGAATATTCATTTTTTTAAATTTCAGAATAATAGGGCTATAATTAGGATAGATCAATATTTAGAAAACCCAGTTTCTGCAGATTTTCTGGCAGACTCAGAAGACCCTGGAGAAGACAGTTAGCCAGCGCATCAGCAATCGGCTGGTTGAATTACTGCTGACCAGCCAGGTGAAAGGTGAAACTGCCTCATTCGCTTGACCTTGATGTCTGATGGGAGTTCCAGGGGCCTCCTGCGCATCAATCATTGCCCAGCTGTACTTCTCAACTAATTAATTTTAAAATGATCTAAGTCAATTAATTATGAAGCAACGGTTTGTCACCTCCAGCTGCCAGTGTATCTAAATTACAAACTGCGGCTAATTAGTTCGCCCAGTCTATTTCTTTCCTCAAAACACATTGTGTACTAACTCGTGAAGTACAACTCACATCTTTGTCTATGAAGAATCACGAACCTAGCTCTTCTACGGGTGTTCAGCATTTAAAGATCAGGCAGAAGGAAAGACAGCTCTTTTAACACACACAAGCAGGTTTACAAACAAGCAAGACAACTTGGCCAGACTTCCCCCATAGAATGCGATGAATGCCTTTTTCAATCCATGTAAAGCCAGCTAACATCCCAGTGTTGTGAGACTGTTAAGAGACCCCTGACCTTGTGGAAAGCAGGAGCAAAACTGATTTACAGGGGTGGACTCCACTTATTCCACACAAAGAGTTAAGCAGCCTGAACACACATGTCTTTTGTTTAACAAAGGAGCTGTTATTTTTTTTTCTTTGTCTCATCCTTCCTTCCTATTTGTCTTAAGAGAAAAGGTGTCCCTCTTCTCCAAGGCTAAAAGCTCCATCAAAGCTCGTAATCTTATCCACTCCTACTTGCCCCAAGACTCGGCTGCACAAACAACTCCCTGTTTTCTTTTGTATTATCAAGTGCGGCCTATCTTGGCCTTTCTCAGTCTCCAAACACTCCGGTATCCTCCTGCTGACAACCCACTCCCTGAACCTGGCAAGGCCTGGGCTGCTATTCAAAGGGCTGTGTTAGCCTTTCTGCCTCTTCACGTGGAGGGGAGGGCTCAAGCTTTGTGTCCATTCTTTATCGCTACAAAACCTTGCTTAGAAGATAAACTGCTTACCCTCCGAGGGAATTTAGCACTTGGCTCATAATCGGTCCTTTGCACAGTAAGTACGTACTAGCGGTTGTGGCTCTTGTTGTCTGAAAGCAGGGGTGCAGCAAAGACCTTGAGGGCGAAGTCTCCCAAATCAGCTGCTGTGGGATGCTCAGTCCTGCTTCTGCTACTTTCTTGTGTAGATGCGGACAGTCTACTTCATTCTTTGGAAAGTTTGACTTCTTAATTGCAGATGGGAATCAGATCATATGTTGATGAAAGAAATTAAGGCGGTTGAACAAGAAGGAGCTTCGTACTATGCCATATTGTGACGTTTGCCAAGTCCAGTGCATAGTGATTATTCAGATGGTTTTCTTTATTACAGTTTTGACCTTCTTTTAATATGATCCTTTTTGTGTGTGGTTCTGGTGATGAAATCAAATATTCTTTTGTTGCTGCACAGAATAACACCACAAATAGACATTTCTAATTTGTTCTTCTTCCTTCTAATAAGCAGAATGACTTTCCTTACCCCGCCCATTCCGGGGTTGTAGGCCCTAAGCCTGATTTGGTAAGTCAAATGTGGTTGGGGGTCTGATCAGTTACATGGTGAGTCTTTATCTTTTCTCCAAGCACGTGTCACATAACTCACACCCAAGCTCTGAACCATCTTCTCAGGTCATGTGACCCGGCATCTTTAAGCTTCATAATCCCACTTCTTTGTCTCCTTGCTCAGGTCACTTAAGGGGTTTATGACATCTTTAACCATTGGAAGGAATTCCAGAAACTTTGCAAGAAAGGTGTCAATCTTCTACTTAAGAAGATGAGACTTAGGAGGAAGCGTTTTGGAATCTTGCTTGGGAGGCCAAGCATGCCTGAAATTTGAAATCTTTCTGCTTCAGCCCTTGAGTGTCAATATTAAAGGTGTCTTCCTCTGAACCCCATTGAAAAAGGTCCTTGACCCGTGTTGCTGCCTTGTCAGTCTTGGGAGGAACTCTGCGCACAGAGAGAAGCCCAGCTAAACTACTGCATTGGATATGGTCTGCCCTCCAAATCCAGCCAGGACTGACGCCAGCCATATTTGTGTGCCCTTCGGTCATTCATCAATGAATTTATCTTTGATTGGAGGTGATTTCTATTTTTGTGTCATATTTTAGCACAACTACTTGGTGGGGGAACTCTTATTTATTTGTTCGTTTACTTATTTACTTATTTATGTTGCGTTGAGCGTCAGACATGGACCTCATCCATTCTCAACACGTTTGTGGTCTACCTTTGAGTTAAACCTGCATTTTAGATATCTTATTCTTGGGCCGTAGGAGAGTTTGGTAGACACTCCATAGGTAACTATTACATGTAGGTGACACCACTCCACTCATGTTGATAGACAGATCCACTTTGCACCCACAGCTCATAATCTCCTTCACCTTTTGGGTACAGTGGGATGCAGATGCTATTCTGAAATGGTGATGCCTAGAACTGGAAAAGGCATCCCTTCATAAATTCACAATCCACCGGGAACTCAGACTTCCGTTATTGCCACTGTGGCCTGGGAAGGGTGGCTGGTCTTGCATTTGGAACGCCACGTCTCCCAGCTGCTATAGAAGGCAACGGCACCTTGTTTAACGCAGCGCTCAACTGAACACACTAGATGACAGTGGTGATAATTTTTAAATAAAATAATACCTTCCACGACAGTGGAGCATCTCATGTTCCTGGTTTCTCCATCACTCCTTCGTGACATATTTGTAATCTTTCAGGGCTGCTCATTTTTCCAAAGACCACCTTTACCCAAATTTATGAGGAGAAACTAGAAGTACGAAGACAGTGTGACATGTTCTTCCAAGCAACTTCCAAAGTTCAGAGGTGTGGAAATTGTGAGACACCTATAAGATAGGTCTAGCTCTATAGCTGAAAACTTTAACTAAATAATCCCGTGACTATCAAATGTGTTCCCCCATACCCTCCAGTAGATGTAGGAATGAAGTAGAAAGAGCGTAGATACATGAATGAGTAACCAAAAAAAAATATTTTAAGAAAATATGTATTTGGACGGAAATGATGGGGCTAGCTAGAGGGAACTGGGGGCGAAATGGATGATAAAAGCAACCAACGTGCTTTGTGTCTGTGAGGAGTGGGCATTCAAACTGTGTGTAAAAATGTTATTTTGATACAGATGGCAACAGAAATAAACTCCGAGAAACGGGGGGAGGGGGGAACTGCACGCCATCAAAAGCCCTGCAGGCATATTTGTTTCTTCTGATGCCTCGCAGCACATGAATATAACAAAGAGAAACTGGAGCCAGTTCTGAAATCATGGCAACCAGCAGAACCGCCATGGAAGGCACTTCTGTTGGCACCGTCGTGGGGTCTGAGAGGTCTCTCATTAAGGAAGGGACCTGCTACAGCACAATCAGCCAGCTCCGTGGAGTGAGAAGGTTGTTACCTCTTCAAATTGCCTTCTGCAGCTGCAGGTCCTCAGAGCCCGAGCTGGCCACGGCCCCTCCTTTTGTTTGGGAAAGCTGGCACTGTTTTACTGTTTTTGGAAAATTTGCCCTCCATTAGCTCTGCCATGCTGGGACATAGAGTGAGGGAGAAGAAAAAAAAACCGTTTAATTTGAGGATTCATTAGGCAGCTGTTATGACTTATCGGCTGCATTGGATGCTGGACATTTGCTGATCTGCTAAGCTGGTATATGAAGTAGCATATCCTGGCCAGAATGGGCTGTTTTTGTTTCTCTCTGAGGTCAAATGATCAAGATACAGGCATTCTGCTAGTAAATACACTAATATATTTTCCCTCTTCTTAGAAAGGGATTCATCCTAGCAATAAATATTATTAAGCCTTTCCTCGGCGAACACAACACACCACACAGCTACAATGTCACGGAGAAAACTCTGCTGTGAGAATCTCTATTGTCTCAAGAATGTGTGAAAGAAAGCTAGAACCTGGTGCCTTTAAATATGTGTGTGTGTGTGTGTGTGTGTGTATACATATATATTGGTTTGATTTATAATTCAAATGCATATATTCTTTCTCTTTATTTCCAAGATTTAAGCACAGACAGTCTTCTTTCTAAACTACGCAGCTTACAATAGTGTATCCGATCTGCCTGCCGAGTGGAAAGTTAAAAATGAGCAAAAATAATGACTTGTGAGAAGTGTAGAACCCAACATCTCTTCACTACTCCATCATGGCTGTGTTTAGCGATGAATCCCCACCACTTCATCAGGACCAAACTGGCCTCCAAGCCCTACCACTGCTGATGAGTAAGGGAATTAATTCCTCAGCCAAAAGCTACACACGCGCGCGCACACACACACCACATTGTTGTTCTGTACCTACTCAGAAATGTTCTGCACCTTCTTCTCTGAGTCCTGAAAAATCAAGGGACACTTTTTTACTCATCAATTTTTTATTATTAAAAAATGTTATCTTAAAAATCTCTCCTGATTTTTAGACGTATGGCCACAATATCTTCATGTCACATACAGAGCCCCAAGTGTCAGCTTTCTGCAATTCAAGAAAGTAAATGAATTCATGAAAAGACAAAATTAGACAGGTTCCCAGGTAAGGCTGAATACTACCCAAGTCAGAAATGATTATGTCCACTAAACATAGCAAAATAAGGTCTTGACCAGGGTAGAAGAATTTTCCACATTGGTGAACTGGCGTGAACTACAAGCTGAAAAAAAGATCCCTCCTCTGTTTGGTTCCTGTCTCCAAGGTTCACTCTCGGCCACACTTAGTCTCTGAAGACAGAGAGCTGAGTATCATTTGTTCTTGAGGATTGTTTTGTCTTCCTTTATTGAAATTCAATGGGGGGTAAAAATAACCACTGTCCATTCTCCCCGGCCTGCTAGCTCTACCTGGGCTGAGGTAGTGGAAGAGAACAGGAAAGGCTGGTGACGATGTTGAATAGAAGAAAGCCCTTTTGGAATGTGTTTGCATGACTCATAAAGCACACTTATTCTTAGCTTTCCTGTCAGCAGAGATGAAGCTCTTTGTCCACTAATACAAGCTTCCTAAAAGGGAAACCCAAGGCCCATTCAAAGCTGTAGTCCAATAATAGGGCTCTCACTGCAGTACCTGACCTAAACCCCTGGAATTACACTGTGTCATTCTTTACAAGCCTAGAACTCATGGCAAAATATTACTTCTGTGGTATTTTAATTTATTAAGGTAGAAGCATTTGTTGTTTTTTTTAAAAAAAATGAAACCTCTCAATGCATTAGTAGCTACTTTAATTTATATATAAGAATCATCCATTTGGCTATACCCACATATTATTATTTAAAATGCTGTGCCATATAGAAAACATAGCACCATTTCTGATCACCTTTGTGGACTCACACTTCAATCCCACACTGATTATCTCCTGGATAAACCTTTCTCGGTTCCCCAGCACCAACAAGCCAGTAAAATACTGCAACTATTTACTATAGGATCCCTCTGCACTCGATAGACTAAACAACAGAAAATACTAGAAATTTTTTTTAAGACTTAAAGATAAATCTATGGCCATACCACCCTGAACCTGTCCAATTTCATCTGATCTTGGAAGCTAAGCAGGGTCAGGCTTCGTTAGTACTTGGATGGGAGACTTAAAGACACTAAAGAATTAAAACATCCTCTGACTGAGGAGATGATTCCGTGGGCAAAGGTTTTTACGGAGCAAGTATGATAATGATATGGGCTTGAGTGTCTTAGGACCCGCATGACAATCCATGGCTGTACATGCTGTTTAGAACCCCACCTCTCAGGGGAGGCAGAGTCCAGAGGATCCTAGGAGCTTGCTGGCCAGCCAGCCTAATCAAAAGGACAAGTTTCAGGTTCAGTGAGAGACCTTCATACAAGGATACTGAAAGCAATAGATCAAGATGCCTATAATAGATCAAGATGTTCTATTCTGACCTTCTCATGGGTGCAAATGGACAACATGTGCCTACATAAATAAATACATGCACAGCATACAAAACACACAAGCACACACACATCCATGCATTCACGCACACACACATGCACTCCTCTCCCCTAAACGTATCCTCTTTAATCTTCCTCACCTCGTAGGTCTCTGGAGGTTTTCAGTGGCGACTGCTTTCCAACTCAATACTCAGGCCTGTTTTGGAGACTCAGCTTGATACCCTGTCCTTCTGCATCTGTTCTCCATGGACTTCTGATGGGTTGAGGGTGTAGCAGATGCTGGAGTGATTGTTAGCATTCAAGAGTCTCTGTGTTCCACCCCAGCAATGAAAAAAGAGAGACATTAATAAGTAGAGCTAGAACTTGCCAATTTTCAAAATGTTATGTTTTGGGATTTTAATATTTATGCTTATGGAGGAGTTGGATTTATAGTAGGAAAGTCATCCATGTAAAGACTTATTTGTCCCTTTCAGTAAAATGTTCTGTATTTGTTGCATGCTGATAGAGTATATTACACTTATTTCTAGGAACTTAATATTTCCTGGGGGAGAAATAGCTTGTGATTATTGTTGCTATTCTTCCTTGTTGCCTATGCTTCAAAAACTAATTGCTTTGCATATTTTATATGGCAAATTTATTGATTTTTATGCTGCAAGCAATAATTTTTATTTCCTTGTCACCATTACCTGTTTTGCCTCCTTTTCTTTCATTGCTGTTCTTGACAAAAGTAAACACAGGTTAGCAGTCTTATTTGTATTATTAAAGGCAGTGATTATAATACACTACAAAATATTTTCTGATTATTTTGCCTAGGTAGATCATACTTAGCACTTAAAGAGTTCTCTTTTCGCTGATATTTTGGGTGTTTTTTAAATCAATCATCAGTATTGAATTAATTTTTAGATTATTTAGTTTATCTTACAGGCATGCGTGTTTTGCCTGCATGTATATCTATATGCGTGTGCATTCCTTATACTTGTAGAAGTCAGAAAAGGGTGTTGGGTGCCCTTGAACTCGAGTTTGCAGACAGTTGTGAGCCATTATGTGGGTGCTGGGAACTAAACCACTATTCCAATTCCAACGCAGGTTAAGTGTTATCCAAAGCATTTATATACCCATTGAGATAATCATTGGACCTTTATCACTTAACCTGTCCTTTCTTTCAAAAGCCACTGAGCATTGTTCTAACATTAAGCATAGCGTGTATTACTAGAATGGTTCCAACCTGAAAATGCTGTATCAGCCTTTTTATATGTCTATATGTTCATGATACGGTTTGTTCATTTTCTACATAGGATCTTTGTCTTCCTGTTCAGTAAGAGGATTTCTATCCAGCTTCCAGCTTTCTTTCTCTTCCTTTGCATATCAGATGATGCTACCCAAAGTTAACTTAGTTTCCTTGATTACTTATATGACAGGTACTTTCATTTTTTCCTGTTCTTTACAATATTTCTCTCACCATCAAAGTATTTATCTTTAAACTTTTGTAACATTTACCTATGGGATGGTCTGGGTCTCCTCGTTTAACTTCCTGAATCTTGTGTTTTTATAGTAATTTTAATAGTAATTTTCATTTCCTTTAAGGCAACATTCAAGTGTTCTCATTTTTCTCAATAGTTCTACAGATTCCTCTGTATTATCTAATATTTCCCATTAAGATAAATTGTTAATGATTTCCTTCTAATAGTGGCCACATCTCTGGCTAGAAAAATTTTTTTCCTTCTGAACATATTTTAACAACTCTTTCCTTTAACATTCTCAAGCATGCCAAATATTTCTCACCTTTGTTGGTTCTTTTCAAAATGATTTAGTTGAGTTAATATCTTTGATATGCTTGCTTCCCACCAAAGTTATTTCTTCTGTTTTAAGTATTTTTTCCTTCCCCTTTAAAGAGAGTAGTGTGTTGTTCTTTCACAGGTTGTTAAGTTGGGCAGTGGTAGTTAGCGACATTTTGCTATTTATGACCACAGATGTGACATTTCTTTATAAAATTTACTGCAGTTCTCTGCCTAATAGCTTTATCCTAAATGTTGGAACTGGCTTTGGATGTGAGCCAAAGGGACAAGGTGCCAGATCTCTTCACTTCGCTAGGGCTGAATCTTAAGAGAGGTGACTTACAAATGCAGGAACTGGATGTTCTGCCTCCATCATAAGACGGGAAGATAGCAGCGCAGAGTTCACCCCACTTAGAGCCTACAGCACAGTGGTTCTCAATCTTCCTGGCGCTCTGACCCTTTAATAGAGTTCTTCACATTGTGGTGACCCCAACCATAAAATGATTTTCATTGCTACTTCATAACTTCAATTTCGCTACCGTCATGAATCCTAACGTAATTACCTGTGTTTTCTGATGGTCTCCAGTGACTCCTGCGAAGGGGTCGTTCAACCCCCAAAGGGGTCGTGACCCACAGGTTGAGAACCTCGGCTCTAGGGTAACTGCAGATGCGCCAAGGCTCCGCTACAGAAACAAAAAAAAGCGATAGCTAAGTTTTGAGCTCCTTTGTTACTACCGCAAAGATAATCGGTATCTCAAAGTGAGACAGTCCTATAACAAACAGTTGAAAACATGAATCCTGACACTGAAAAAAATGCAAGCTGTATATTATTATTGGCAGCTGGGAAAATGGTGATCTGTGGCGCAGAGTGGCACCATGTTTACCAAGCTGACACCTGCAGCACCTTGGAAGGGAGATAATCTATCTACTTATGGAAGGATGGCGTTTTCCAAACAGAGAGCTGCTGGGGCTACTTGGTGATTCCTCATCCTCTGAGTTGTCCAAAGAGCTCAGGACTATGGTGTGAGCAGGGAAAAGGCATTAGAGGAAGCAGCAGTCTTAAAGATTAGCGAGATGAGAAAAGAATTGCTTCTGATTTTTAAAAAGAAGTAAAAAACTGTTTGCTTTGACAAAGATGTTCAACTTTAAATATGCCACCAACGCAGTGTGCTTTGTACACTGTACATCGAGATCCTTTGTAACAACCTTTGAATGTTTTAGTTCATCTCTGGATAAGCAGGTCACGTGGACAAAACAACTCAGCAGAAAGATGTCCACAATCTTCTCCAATCCTGGTATTTCGGGTTATAAAGAAGCTTTGAGAGAGAGGCACATTGCTGAAGAACAAGAATGCAGATATTTGTACATGCTTCTGAGTGAAATTAAATCACTTCTAAAATAAACGTATTTTTGTAGTCGTAACGCCAAAAGTTCCAATAGCCTGGTTGAAAGGAGACTATAATTACTAAGGCTTTTGACAGTTTTGGGCCAACATCTCTGTTTAAAGAGGGAACAAGATTTGCAAACTCAGGCCACATAAGATGCATCTTAGTCAGGCAGTGGTGGTGCATGTCTTTAATCTCAGCACTTGGGAGGCAGAGGCAGGCAGAACACTGTAAGTTTGAGGCCAGTCTGATCTACAAGAGCTAGTTCCAGGACAGGCTCTAAAGCTATAGAGAAACCCTGTCTTTAAAAAGCCAAAAAAAAAAAAAAGAAAAAAGACGAAAAAAGAAAAAGAAAAAGGAAAAGAAAGGAAAGAAAAGAAAAGAAAAAAGAAAAGAAAAGAAAGATGCATTTTATGGGTAACCTTTAATGATGTGGCCTAGGATGGTTCAGAAATGATCTTCCAGACAGAATAGCTCAGTACTGTGGGAAACAATGCGTTGGAAAAAAGAAAGGCTTAAGTAACATTTCTTATTGCTTTAGTAATGGTGCAGTTTGTCACAGTTATTGCTCACTATAATATGATTATACATCTGTAGGATTTTTTTTATAACCTCTAAATTTGTTCCCAGTGAAAGGAATGTCATGAAACCTCAGGTTTTAGATTTAATAGCAAGAATGAATAGGTATTTAGAGTTTCTCCCTAGAGGCTGGAGTGTACACCGTTTGGTTATAAAAGAAAAAAAAATGTAAGTTTTGTCAAGATAGAAGATAGTCGTGTATTTCCTTAAATGCATCTCAGTCCATGACCTTTGGGTCTGACTGAGACTTGCTTGGACAGTAAGTGAATTCTGAGTAGAAGGTCTTTGACGCCAGCTCTGATGTTCTTTGCCTCAGTGTTGTGAACAAGAACACACTGATTACTGCCTTACTACTTATTACACCCATTAAACTAGATCTTGGAAAGAGAAGACGAAAGGATCAGAGTCACTGGTCAGAGCACCACCGGAGGCAGATCCATAGCTGACTCAGGTCCAGGGTCCATTCCGATGCTACCATATAAGTTGAAAAACCATAAAACTGGGAAGAGGGACATGAGAAGCGTTAGGGAGAAAGGGAGGGGTGGGGTGATGTAGATGAAGTGCTTATGTATAAGTTCTCGGGGAAAATTTATTTTAAACTAAACAATTAGGTCCCTAACCTACAGAGACTTGTAGCTCAGCCCTGGGGTGCGCGGTTGAGAATTGGTTATCTCCCCTCCGAATATGGCTGAGTGGGAGCTGCGCTTGTTATACCACGTCACTAGCTTGGGATTCAAGATTCAAGTACAGTTCCCGAGAAAGTAAAAAATAGATGCCCTGTGTGAGCTCGCCAATAACACTGCGGGGAAGAAGCCAAAGCAGAGAAAAGCAGAGTACTGAACATCGGCATATCTAGGGTCACTGCAGCAACATTCACCGCTGCCAAGAAATGGGGGCTACACAAGTGTCTAGTCCCTGAGGAATGGAGAGAGAAGATATAGAACTGCCACCTACCGCATGCCCCTTCTGCACCAAATCCAGCCAGCCAGATCTCCTGAATTTCCCTGGGGTCAAGCCTCACGAGTCTCCCTGGCTATCCCCATGAGCACCCTCTCTCCAAAACCATCAGGTCTATCCCGAGTCCCATAACAAGTGCTCCTGCTTTTTCTGGCGGTCCCTACCCGTGCCGCAAGCAATTTCACAAACATAGTCAGGAAAATTTTCTCTTATATTTAGTGTTTTGCCATTTAATTGGGATGTGTTGGTGTCTTTCAATGATTTTTTTAAAAAAAAAAAACAATTTTTCCTTTGTCGCTTCCTTGATTCCTAGTTGTCCTTGCTGATTCTTTCTCGCACGGTTCTCTTAAAATACTCACTTTCATTTTGCTTGTATTTTTAAAATTCTTTTTGATTAAATGTTTAAAAATCTATCCCAAGCTTAGCTGAATTCTCAGACAAAGAAGTAAGCTGTTAGGTAAAGTAGCCAAATTAAACAGTCATCCAATGATGAAATAAGCCTGTGTGGGGATGCTGTCAGCAAGGTCTAACACTGGAGGAAGTCCCTACCTTCTGTGGTCCATATCCTCCATTGAACGGTACACGGCTTCACATGACCAGTGCATCACTGTTGAGGGAACCTGGAACAAAAGGCTCAAATGATTGTTTTAAGTTGTGTGCACCATAGACTCAGAAACGAGGGGCCAGGGGTATAAAGCACAGGGTCCAGTGTCAGAGGAAAGAAATGATGTTCCCAGTTCCCCTATCCCCACATAGGAGGTCCCCATGGAATTAGTGGAAGGAGACCTCGATTGAGTCCTCACACAGAGAGATCTAGGAATGGAGCACCCGAACCACAATGTGAATAGGTGAAGGAACATGACAGCCAAGGGGGCCAGATATCTTAATTAGAATTTCTTTTGGATCACAGTGCAATTGATGTGTACCAAGTCTGGTTTCCCCTATAGGGCCAGTTAAGGGGGACTGAGGCATACATAAGGAAAAACCTGAATGTGATTTTTCAAGTTCATTTTTAACCAGGGGTCAGCCTTTCTAACAATTGCATCTCTAACGCATGTTTACCAGTCAAGCACACAGGCACCCATTTGCTTCCGTCTTGGTGGTAATGTCTTCGTTCCTGTGTTGTGAAAGCCTCTGACCCTGAGTGGAGGAGCTTGTAACTCAGATATGCACTCTGAAACCTTCTTCTTTCCACCCAGGGGGTTTAAGTGCCTTGAATTCTCTCTAAGTTCTTAGTCTCTTTCACATAGAGACACACAAGAAGACTTCTTTAGACCATACACTAAATGCATGGTAACATCAAGTACCCTCAAGTTTTTCCTGGTAATTATAATCCTGGTATTGATACTCATCTTCTCTTAATCTAAATAGAATGGAGAGAGGTCTTATCAAAATGAAAATCTGAGCACGAACCTTCCAGAATCCTGATATCCCTCTTACCCAGAATGCATTGTCTACTGTCTGTCAACACCTTTATCTACACCTTTCCTATGTCTCAGTATTGCCACTCATGGTCACTGAGGTAATCTGAAAACTGAGTGGATTCTGTAAAGAAAAAAGAAAGAAAACTACCCTGGTTCAAGAATTTCCCTTCCTCTGTCCCTTGAGCCCTCCCTCTGAAGGTAGAAACAGAAGAAGGAGAAGGAGAAGGAGGAGGAGGAGGAGGAGGAGGAGGAGGAGGAGGAGGAGGAGGAAGGAGAAGGAGAAGGAGAAGGAGAAGAAGAAGAAGAAGAAGAAGAAGAAGAAGAAGAAGAAGAAGAAGAAGAAGAAGAAGAAGAAGAAATTCAATCTGAAATCCATAATCAAATCATAAATTATTAGTTCTAGATTTGGTTCTGTCTTTTCTTTGAAAGGGTGAAAAGTCAGGAATTCTCTAAAGAGCAAACCATTCCTTTGTGACAATAGCCTAGCTTACTGAGGTGCTGACACCATCGCTTATATCAAACTACGACTCATTTCTGACATCTGTCCAGTCTGTTCAGTTCCTAAGCTTCAGATGGCAAGGATTATGATTGTTCATACCTACATCCTTAGGACAACACAATGCCTCATCATACGAGCTAGAATCACAATAGATATTTATTAAATGAATAGGCAAATAATTTAATTGAAAAAAACTACTTTTGTGGTCTAAGAAACATCATGGGATGCATGCCAAGAAATTAAAATGTTGATGCTGAGGATGAAGAAGGCTTGGAAGGAGAAGGAAGCATCAAAGGCGTTGAAGGTCTAGTATACATTGTCTCTAACCTTGTATTTCTTGTGGAAGCATCTTTAAGGACATGGAGTTGTTTCGTAATTGAAAATACCCATTCAGGTTTGCTTAATGAGAGGAAAAATGGAAAAGAATGAAAGCCTATGAGACCTTCATATTCAATATGACAAATATGGTAATAGTTGGACCAAAACCAAACGAGCATGTGGCAAACAATACACTCTGTGTCCCCAGAGTGAGGGATCAACAGGCCTTACTTAGCTGCGTGTACGCATGTGTGCCTAAGGAAGCATCATCTGGACTGAACATCTAGAAAACTCTGCCAAAAGAAAATCTAGTCTTGAGAAATTCTCGTTGAAACATTTACTCATTTAAACTAGCATTGCATCTGGCAAGGAGTGGGGACGTTGGTGGGAATGACATTGGGCTTGGCCAGAGCTCGTGCACCCAGGAGATCAGAGCAGTGATCTGGAAAGTCTCCTCCAGGCTGTCCACCATCCTCCTCATCTTCTCCCGTCTCCATCCTCCACTGGCATGCTTCCAGCCAGAGACAGGAAACACAAACAGGCCTTTGTATCTTTATCTTCTTCTATCACTATTATGTTCCAGGTACCATGATCAACTATACAAAGATAGAATCATCTCTGCCTCTATTACAGTCCTGCACATTCTTCTAGACTAGATCCTGGTGCCAGCATTGAAAGAGACAATGTTTGTCTTAGGGAGCAATTGAAAAGTGCCTCGATGCCCTAAATGGAAGAAAGGTAGTAAGTAGTTCCATGTTGGAGATGACAGTTTGTCAGAACAAAAAGGCTCACAGTGGTTTTCCTGTTTTAAATAACTGTTAATCAGGAATGCCACCAAGATTATCAATGAGGCCATGATTCTCCCAAGAGGAGGAGCCAGCTGGTTTTCCACAGTGTTTTTACATCTGCCGATGGTGTAAGATTTCCTCCCCATGATTACTAAAGACTGATATCAGGAAGTTAGCAAGAAGCAACTTAATTTTGTCATCTCACTGGATTCTAGAGAGAGACTTTCTGGTAGCTTTGCAGGTTTCCCCCTTCATCAAGGGAAAGGCAGAACATGATCAGAGGTAGATAAATCCAGGCTGTCAAGAGGTCCAAAGAACTTTCCCCATTGCTGCTTCGTTCTAGAGCATTTCAGCCGGAGGGCTAGGGAGATGGCCTGGTCAAGAAACTGCTAGCAGCAAAGGCATCAGGTTCTGATCCATAGCACATGTGTAAAAAGCCGTGCGTGGCGTCAAGCATCCATGGCCCCAGGATAGAGAGGCAGCGGTAAGAGGATGCCTGGCGCTTGCTAGTCTTCCAGTCTAACCGAATCAGTGAACTCTGGGTTCAGCGGGAGATCCTGTCTCAATTTCCAAACCATTTCCGAAATGGGACATTTACCCGCTTCTCTACACAAAGATGAGCATAGTTGTTCCACTGGATAAATCAAGTTTTAATAGAAATGTCATTGAAATAATAAAAGGGCAAATGAGTTCATTCTTTTTTTTTTTCTTTTTGGTTTTTTGAGACAAGGTTTTTCTGTGTCGCCTCTGCTGCCATGTTAATTCTTGTGACATAAACCAGAAGCCATGATGTAAATACATAATTATTATTCAAAACATTAATGATAGATTTTACCTTCTTTTGCTATGCAAACATCTAAAATCAAACGTGTATTTTACATTGACAACACATCTCAATTTATATACTAATATTATCCCAAGTGTTCATTTCCTGTCTGCACCTAAGAATTACCGAGTGCCGTCGGTCGACTTTAGAGAGTAGATGAACTGTTAAACATTTATGCAGGCGGGAAAGAGGAGACTATAGTAACCAAGACAGTGGTAGAAAAGGTGCAGAGAGGGTTACTGATGAAATGTCTAAGTGGTTTTCAGAAGTTAAGAAAAGTAGAGGGTTTGTTTAAAACTCTAATTGAGATTTACAAACAAATAGGTCATTTTCGAAGAAACGGGCCAAAACTCATTTATCAGGGATTACTTCTGATTTCAATTTAGATCAATGTGTTTTAAATTATCTTGTTTATAGGGTGGAGAAGTCGTCATACAATAATTCACCAGCACAACAGCAAATGCAATCCCTTTTGGCCTTGCCCAAAGGAAACCCTATACTGTGTGTGGCTGCAACGTTTCAGGTTGGGGCCTTGCTTCTCTGCAAAACTACCCACATGCACAAGGCTTGACTGAACCACATGAGAATGGTATCTACCTGGGCTGAACTTCATGCGTTTTATCAGGCATTCTGAGAACACCCATGTTCTTAGTCACATCTAAACTGTATCTGCTGCACACCCCGTATATTCAGCTCACTTTGACTTTATTATTCCCCAGGTTTGCCAGGTCCGTCAGTTAGCTGTAGAAGTCAGCAGTCAACTGTTGGAAGCATCCCAGAATTCCATCCAGTTCTGTTGTTGTTTGTTTAATTGTTTGAGAGGGGAACTCAAGGCCCAGCAGAGATCAAGTCTATTTGCTGTGACAGTTAAGAATTACATCAGCCCCTAATGGACACATATATATTAGAAAAACAGGAGTAGATAGATGCAAAAGAGAGATAGCCTTCTGATCTCTGTGCTGTGAATTTTGGGGAAAAGTCAGACCGGTAGCCACAGACACTGGAAACACTGGATGTGTGACAGAGGGGCAGGACATACTGACATTGACTTACATGAGCCACATGATACAGAGATTTTAGCTAACATTGTTAGAATTTGATTCAGTAGCTCCTACCTACCCCTGGGCATTCTTTTTCACATCTAATCGATCACTTAACCTAGCACATTCAGTGCTCAAAATATGTCGTCTTACTCCCCATTGTTCTTCATTTCATACGTGAAATAGAAACTTTAATATATAATTTTATAAAACTCTATATCCAAAGTATATCCATGTATTGTATCAAAGCATACCTAAGCATATTCTGGAATATAATAAATCATTTGCCAGCCATTCCCCTAGGACTACCTGGCTTACAGATTCAAGAACAGCTGCTGGACAGCAATGATTCCCACCCATTGTCATTTTGTAAGACATTGTCAGGACAGGATCTTGAGACTCTACACGGCCCAATTCAGCTGTGTCCTGAATGCAAAACAGAGAGTCCGATAACTGCCAGGCGCACCCAAGCGGCTCTCAGGAAGTCTTGCTGAAGGCCAAAACCATGTGGTCACATACCAGGGGAATAGGATAAACATCGTCATTCCAGTATTCCATAGGCAGTAGCCCCTTAGGTTACTGAACACAGTAGGAGTGTCTGAACTGTCGTCCTCAGTGCGAACAAACAAAGCAAAGCTTCAAATGCGTGACGTCTTTCCAAGTTCTAGGCACTACTGCAATTTGCAACGTAAGCCGAGCCCAGCTCTTACCCCGCCCCCGATTCTCGCTAATTATTCGAGCTTATTCCCAATCTGACTTCTCATTTTCATAACCTAAATTCCGCTTCACCTTTCTACCTCTCTGCTCTAGTTTTCAAGGTTTTTTTTTCTCTTCTTCGCTCTCTAATGCAAAAGTACATTATGTCCCTAGATAGCCCATTTTATATATTCAGGTTAATATTATTAGACTAAAACATTTCTCCGTTCCCACCATTGATCCCCGAAGCGATCCTGAAACGGCAAGCCATTTAAAGCAAAACGTCAGTCAATTTCAAAGGCACAGACCCTCTGCTATAATAGGTGTGGGGGTTTCACTTTGGTTCTTATTCATATTGTTTCTTTTAGAGGGCAGGAATACTCCTATTAAATTATATTTATGGCATCAAAGAGCTCACCATCAAAAACTAAAGAAATCTCTTGAATTACATTTGTATTGAAGTTGAATATTTAAGGACAATAACATCTCTAGGCAGGCATTTATGTTCTCAGGTACAAGTCTCTCACTTGACATCAGCTGTGGGATTGTGAGAAATTTGTTCAGCTTCCCCCAAGGTCTCTAATCTCGTCATCTGTAAGATAAGAATAAAAAGGGAGCTACACTAGCTTCCTAGGAAACGAGATGAGATCATAGCACGGTCCCTTGACCATAAGGGGGCTCATGAAATTAATCATGTTATCGTTATTAATTGTCATTGGACTTGTTAACAACAATGGGCTGGACAAATGGTTAAGTGCCTAAGAACACATACCACTGGACCTGGGTTTGATTCCCAGCATCCACACTAAGTGACTCATCACCAGTTTTAAACCCAACTCCAGGGAATCCAATGCCTCTGGTCCTCCAGACACCACACACACACACACACACACACACACAATTTAAAAATAATAATATAAATCGTTATTAGTATAAAATAAGCTAAAATTTAAACTAATAATAAACACTATCTTAATGAAGTTCTTGCTAATTGGAAATTGAGTATCTAATGGTCCATTCGATCTCCTAAATACACACTGGAAAAGATGACCAGAAGGTAGGTCCTATAGTCACGAACAGGGAGGGAGGCAGTCTCCTCTTTATTAACTCAAATCAAAAAGGAAATACAAGAAATACACCAGACTCGTTGCCTTTACTTGCTAATTTGAACTCTGGTTTAATTGATGAGTCTCATAAGACCATGTTAAATATTCCATTTTGCCCTCCTGATATTTATTTGTCAGAAAGACTGGGCCACCTGCCTTTCTTTAGAGAATTTCAGGTTTCCCTCCCTTGGATTTTGCTAATTGCACCCAGCGCTGTCATTACAAAGTTCCAAGTTCTCATTTCTCCTGTCAGTTTTCAGATCTCAGAAACTGCCGGATTCACACGTGATTGTTTAATAAAGCTATCTAAAAAGAGATGGACTTCTCCATCAAGGAGCTCCGTCTTTCACTTTTCTGAGCTCTTCTTGGTGCTGGGTGTCACCCATCCTGAGCAGAGAGCAGGTGAAAGGGGATAGCGTATGTCTGTTGCTCCTTCGTGTCCTTCCGCGAGCATGACTGTACAGAGAAACTCCTCCTTGCTTGTTATTTATCTGGTGGCACAAAGATAAGCTGGGTAAAGGTTTCACTTGATCCTAGGGGGAGTTAACAAAACACTATACTCTTGAACTTAAATCAGGAGATAACGGGGATTCTCCGTTTTCTTCTAGAGAACGCAAACTTTGTGCCAACGAAAAGAGCCCACGAGCAATGAGACTTCCATTCTGAAATACAATTTCCAACTCAGACAAAGAAAAGTATAGGAGACAAGTCATATCAAGACGAATGTGGATCATTGCACTGTGTCCTTTAACAGGGAGTTGTTCAGGGCAATGGGGGTCATAGTGAAATGATTCTAAAACCAACGTGAAGATTCCTCTGGCAAGAGATGAAACCATTCCCACTGTATAAACAAATACATGTTTGAGAGGTACTTTGTATACACCGCTACATAAACATTGTTACTCATCATTTTTTAAATTGCTATATATTTGCTTATTTTTTGCCTAATTAAGCTTTCAGTTCCTTGGCATGTACTGTGTATTACAATAAAAGTCAACTCTAGCCAAAAGTTGAGTCATTTGATCAACAATAAGGAAGTAAGCTGAAATGAGTAATTGCCAGTGTGTAGAATAGAACTCCTCCGTGTGCTTATGAAAATACAAATTAAATGGGTGAACAGATTCATCTGATCCAAGTCCAACCTCTGTCTTGAATCACTCATTGAGACACATCAATATAGTCTACTTTCGATAATTCCCTTTCAGCTGAATTCCTCAAAAGAAACCTGAAACCAAACCAAGTTTAAGCGCCTCCCTTTCTCCATTTTCATCACCCTGTTTAGTGTTTGATTTGGTGTTAGTTACCAATATTCATCACCCCAAAAGAAAATTGGCCATTCTTGATCTATCTTTCTTCCTCAACTCCCACCTGAATTCACCAGCAAATCTTGTTCATTCTACTTCACAAAGTAGACTCAACCTGTCCTTTCTCTTTATCCACATCCCCCCTCCAGTTGCTGTGTCCTTCTTGCAGGGTTATAGTGGTCTTCTAACCCTAAGCAAACTTGTACACCTCTAATCCATTCTTGGTGCTGTGGCTAAAAGCAGAACAAAAACTAAGTTCTGCCGCTGTCCACTTACAAGCCACTGGTGGTCTTATATTATCAGAGTAAGACAGGCTCATGCTTCTGTCACAAAGCCAAAATGTCGGTAAATTAAGACAAAATTAATCTCTCACCAGAACCAAAATTCCTAGGCAGCCCGTTACCATCAATTCAGATTGGGCCAGTTTCGTGGTTCTGGGTGTGGTTGGTGTTACTTAAAGGTACATTCCTTAGCCCTGTGCGCCTCTCCTCGCCTTCCGAGACATATATAAGACTATACTCCACAAAAAAGTTTCACCTCACAGACAGCATATCACTGGCTCTGACCAATAGATGGCAAGAAGAAATATGGTCTATGAAGATAGCATACTCTAATCTTCGCAGCTATGTGTTGCTTTACGATGGTAGAATACATTTGTAAATACGAGTAATGATCCTGAGATGGAAGCTACAGTGTATTATCCAGGGGACTAAATGTAAGGATCAAGATCTTTATAAGCAGACATGGCGATGTCAGCAGGGTGAAGACAGAGGAGATGAAGAAGGGGGCACAGAAAGAGGCGGGAGATGGCAAGAGGAGAAAAAATTGAAGAGAAGGAGGAGAGAATATTTCCTCCCTGTCCCCCACCATGCCACATCAATTAGTAACCACATCTGGCTCCTGCTGTCTCTCCCTTTGTGCTTTCATGGTCCCTGCCATAGCAGACACTCTAATATCATACTCTATCGCAATTGCAAACTTCCTCCTCCCCTCCTCCCCTTCTCCCCTCCTCCTTTCCTCCCCTCCTCCCTTTCTTCCCTCACAGCCTGTTGCTATCACAGCCCGTCACTATCTTTCTTCCAATTTTCCCCAAAGTTAAGCAAATTAATTTGTCCACGCCACCATTTGAGGTAATGTCTGTCTCCAGCTACATTCTCCAGATTTGGCAATCGCATAAGCCAGTTTGGCAAGGATCTCTTTTTCTTGGCCCTTCCTTGTATCTACTGCTGCCACCTCATATTTAATACAGAGCAAAACCAGTGCCTGTCATGTATGTGTAATACTAAATTTAATATTACTTAGTAACATGATTTATGCCCAAGCGACTTCTTTTGTAGAAGTCCTACAGTTTTCCTTTCTCTCTATTGCTTCTCCTCTTAAACACTACTCTCTGATTTGGACAACTTAGGTTGCATTTCTTCACACTGCTCTCAGGAAGTGATAAGGCTAAACACTCAATTCACACTGCCTGACATCAAAGGCATGATGTTTCTATGTACATACACACACTTCTATATACTGTGGCCTTGGGCAAGCAACATCTTTATATGCCCATGTTCTCATGTATGAAAGGCAGATAATAATAGGCTTAATTGATAGAGTTTTGTGAGTCTTAAATGAGAAAAATGTCTGCGAAGCATTAGCACATTGAGTGTCACTAAGCAATGCCTAATTTCAGGGGTCAGCATTGAAAAGGATTTCTCTCTTCCTTCCCCACCAGCCTGGTGTGCCCTTGTAAAATATTCCTTATCTTTTAGGCTTCAGTTCAAAATCTACTATTGTTGTATCAAAATGTTCCACAAGATTCATAAATTGGAAACCATCTCCAAATCCACATGTTCATGGTATTTGGAAATGGGGGCTTGGGGAGATAATTTGAATTACATGAGGTCATGCAGGAGGGGCCACCGTGATGGCATTGTGGCCCATTCTTAAAACGTTGGGAGAGATCTGAACTGGTACACTTGCTCTGTAGAATCACGCGCTACCTTCATGCTATGAAGCATCAAGAAGATCCTCAGTAGATGACAACCAGATATGAACACCATGCTGTCAGATTTCCACACTTCCAGATCTTTAATAAAATGTCTTTCCATTCCAAATTGCAGTCTCCAGAATATAGTGATAACAGAAAATAAACTAAGGCTCCAACCATCGTGATGCAAATACATCCCTTAACCAGATATTCTTGTTGTACATACGCATGTGTATACGCTCTATGATGGATGTCATCCAAATAATTAAGAGAGCCAGACAGAGTCTAGGAAAGAGTGAAGTAGTTGCAGGCTCTTAGATGCAGCTAACACCTGAGGAACAAGGGGTGATCTCAAGATTTTTGATAGCCTAGAAATGATCCGGCGGGAATGTAGGACAGTTGAAGTGGGGAGGTGACTGATCCCAGGACGCCCCAGAAAGAACCCGTAGGAATGTAGGGCCTCAACACTGACAAACAAAGAAGGCTCTCCAAGGATTCTTACTAAGGTTCAGATTCTTTTTCACGGGGTCTTAGAAGAAGTACAACTTGCTACATTTGCAATAAGTCCCAGGGTAAAGAAATGCTGCTTGTCTTCTGAGCCCTGTCAAGTATCAGGGCTCTGGGGGAGCAAGGGAAAAGTTGACCTCAAAAAAACCCCCTAAGACCTGTGGACCAGCGAGACAAGGGTAAGTAAGCTGAGTGGTAACGGTGGCAATGAGGACGCATGGACCAGGAAACAAAAATCATAATCAAAGGCAGGCTCATTGTGCGGCTGTTATAGCTGTGACGTGGAGTCAAAGTACAGAAAAGGGAACAGAACCTTGAAAATCGTGCAGAAAAACAAAAACAAACAAACAAACAAAAAAACCTGATGATACCAAAGGCCTACTTGTATATGAAGAGGAGAGTGTGGTAGAATGAACTTCAAGCTTCCAAACAAATTTCAGTAAATTACATCCACAGTAATTTACTGTTTCATTTACTAGCTGGGTAATCTCTTTGAGGCTCCAGTTCGTCCTCCTCTGAGAGGGGAGGAGAGAGGAGAAGGGAATAAAACTGGGAAGGAGGGAGAAAGGCAGAGAGAAGAGAGAATGATGCCTTTTTAAAAACATCACAAAGATTATCCAAGACGATTCTTCCATGGATTGTCAGCTTACCTAGATGATCACAATTTTCTGATTCTGATTATGTATCTGGGATCTGTATATTATGATGACTAGAAATATGATCATATATCTATTTAGAAATAATACCCACTTCCTACTTAGAACAAAACTCAGAAGCCTTGCCTAAATTTCTGGGAAGGAAATGGTCTCTGATACTCGCCGTTAAAGCAGAAGAATGTAAGAGCCTAAGATAAGGAGCTACTAAGATCGGGCAGTTAATGCCTTCAAGAAATGTCGTGAATCTGGCTGGAACTGCATACTCCAAGAGGGTGACTGCCCTTTCAAAAGACGGTCCCCAAGAGAGAAATTTAGGCTAGATTTCGACATTCAAAACTGAGATTTACTTGAAAACCCCTTCATTTCGCAACGCTGGAGATGGTTCAAGTATTTAAACACTTGTTTGGGCCACACAAAACCTATGTGCAGGCTCAGTTCTTGCCCGAACTAACCATTTTCCTCCCTTCCATCTTTGCTTTAATCCTTCGAGGAATTCATGCTTGCTAAAAGAGGATAAAGTTGCCCTCAAAATGCCTCTGAATGGCAGACTTTCATGCAACTTAAGTGTAAAGAATGTGGGATGGACTAGGGAAATGGCTGAGTTGTTAAAGACTAGGCTCACAACCAAAGATGCAAGAATGTCAAAGTTTTGGAGTACCCTGCATGCTCAGCAATTTTACACAATTCTGCCTATTCACATATCAGACTTAGGACAACGGTCAGGAGTAATGCAACCCTCATCCATTGAGAGCTCTTGGCAATGGCTAAGAGAAGGTTCCAGGAGACACTAATTTAGGAACTATTCCAACGTTTTAATGGAAAGAAAATCTTCAACCTTGGCTTTTTTTAGCACAAGTCAACTCTTGTATTTGAATATGGTTTGAATAACAGAATTCATGATTAGGTATTTTTATTAGAGTTCATTATTCATAGAATTCATTCATCGGTCCATATGATTTGCTTGTCTGCTTTATGTATGTAGGAATAGACTATCAGGCACTGTTCTAGGCCCTACAGATAGAACAGAAAGGACGCTGGGCAAGGGTAGAGAAATATGATAAGGAATGTAATAAAATCAATAAATCAGTAAACCATTTCAGAATGTAATGAACAGATTGGAGCGGTGTGGAAAATTACAGCCTTTGAAGGTTAGCAGGTCTGTCATTAACTGGGTGGTCACCAGGTACCTCTGCAGAGGTAACATTTGGGTGGAGGCAGAAGTGTGGAGAACTGGCCTGTGAGGATGGAGGAAGGCCACTCTAGAAACAGAACCCTCTGGGGAAGTAGGGTGGATCATTTGAGGATGATGGAAACTACTGGTGATGATGGAAATTTGTGACCATGTGGCAACACAGAGGAAGAGAGCAAGAACCAAGGAAGGGAAGATTGGCAGGGAAGAAGGCTGGAGCTAACTGAGTGCAGTAGAAAGCCTGTGGAGAGTTATAAGTGAAGGGTGGGTGTGTGTGCGTGTGTTTGTGTGTGTGTGTGTAGTGTAGGAGTGCCTTCTGTTTGTGTGCTGCTTTCATTGATTAATGAATCATTAAGAAACTGCTTTGGCCTAGTTGATAGGGCAGAACTTAGGTAGGCGGAAAAGACAGAACTGAATTCTGGAAGAAAGAAAGCAAAGTCAGAGAGAAGCCATGGATCCTCCGCCTGAGATGGACACAGGTTAGAATCTCCGGTAAGCCACTGGCACATGGCGATATACAGATTAATGGAGATGGGTTAAACTAACATGTAAGAGTTAGCCCATACGAAGTTAGAGCTAATGGCCAAGCAGTGTTTTAATTAATACAGGTTCTGTGTGGTTATTTCAGGTGTAAGCTAGCCGGGCAGCCGGGACAAACAGTCAGCCTCTCCTTGCAACACCTGTGTGTGAAAGCACTGATATTTCTGGGTGGCCATTTTTGCAAGGAACATTATGAGAGCAGCAAGAGATAGAGAAAGACCCTGCTTTCAGTGTGTAGCTGACCATTGGCAGTGGGCAGAAAAGAATCCTGACCCCAAGAGGGTGGTACCAAAAGAGCTGTACGGGAAGAGAAGAAGTCAACATTCATATATGGGGGATAAAATGCCAATGAGATGTCGATCTATGCACCTAAATAACACAACAGGGAGATGATAAACGAATGGAAGCCAGAGAGGAAACAAACGCGGTGAAGGAAGACAGGGGTTGCCAGGTGAAATATGTTAAGAAAGGAAAACACGAAGTGGGTGTCGAGAGGGAACAGAAGGGAAGGAGATGGTGGGGTGGGGGAATACTAGTTAAAGGGGGGTAGTTATGTTACTAGACCATAATTACATTCTCTCAAACCTATTTGAGCTTGAAAATTTTCTCTCTATGAACACACCATAAAACAAACTTGTTTGGTTCTCTAGAAATCCCAAACACAATATCCAGACACAGCAATACCCTCTATGTTCAAGGCATTACACGCTAAGCTTCCCTTATGGATGCCAGAAACATGGATGGTATCGAAACCCTATATACAATGTTTCCCTCTACTCATATATGTGATGCCATGGTCTTTCCATTGCATTAAAGCATGCGACCAAAATTTTCCAAGTTTGATCTATGGGAGCGAAAGCATCATGAATTTCCTTTTCCTTTCTTTACAGCTTCATGAATAGAGTTGTTCTTACTCTAGATCTTAGCAAGCACATCCTAGCCTTTTGCCTGCCTGTTGCTCAGGACTTTCCTTGCAAAGGAACACTTTCATCCTCCTCTTTGCAAATGCAGCATCACTACATTGGTCCCCAGTGGGCATTATTCAGTAAAATTGGGGTCACTTAAAAATAAGCATCGGGATGCCCAAGCACACAATCAATCTGACAGGTGCAATAGCCACTAAGTAACTCGTCAGAGGTAATGGACAGAGTTAGGATCCACTAGACAAAAATCCAGTCACATCACACTGATGAAAGAGGGTGATCGGAGGCTGCATCATTCCGCTCAGAACGGCAAACGATTTTAAGCTGACATGTGATTGGTTTTAGGATTTTTCATTTCATACTTTACTAAGTGGGGGGTGGGGGCTTGGGAAATTGATCTACAGAATGTGACACTCCAGGTAAGAAGGACTGCTGTCTTCATCTTGGTCGCTAAGAAACAGGCAAAGGGCAAACACGATTGAAGGGGAAGAGCAGACATCCAGATGCAATGGCTAGGCTGGATACGAAACTGATTAAGGGTCTCTGCTCTTTGGTAGATCCCACCACATAGCTCAGAGGTCATAAACTTCTGTGCTGACCTATTGTTAAATATTAGTGTTCCATAGCATTTGGTTTGCAAGAAAATTGATGGGGCTTTCTGTTTATTAAATGAATACATAAACTCACAAGACATAGACTTTGAATTGATACTGAAAAGCAAATCTCCCAAAAGATACATTTCTCTAAATATGTCAGCAATCCTCAACTAGTCCTAGCAAGCAAATTTACACAAGAAAACCAAAAGCATTCTGACTTCTATTAGCTGTATTCCTAAGTTGGGTAAGCATTTTCTAAACTGAAACACTTATTATCGTCAAAAATCTCCAAAGATTATTCGTGAATACACAGATGTGCATCTACACACAAAATAAAGGTGGCTTGGTATATCCTGTCCAGTTCAATCACACAGATGTAGCATTAGGTATTAACTTGAGTTATACCTAACCCAACGCTGTATAGAGAGTATTCTGAATCTACTTCTGCCGGAGAAGTGCCCTCCATGTGGAAACTTGCATAAGGAATGTAGGGTTTCACAAAAACTCCGTATTGTTTACTCTCCCATACAGGACCTAATAAAGCTAGTCCAAGAAATTTATCTCCCTGAGTATCTGCAGTTCCTGTCAGGGTAGCAGAATTCCTCTCCTTTCAAAGTCTCTATTGTACTGGTTGTTTTCTCATCACAAATACCCATTTAAAAAAAATCCTAAGGGAGGAAGGACTTACCTTGACAAACGTTTCAGAGAAATGTATTCTGCCATATCAGGGAAGGCATGGAGGGAGAGGCTGCTTGGTTTGTGGCACTGAGCCAGAAGCAGAGAAGTAGAAACGCTAGTGTCCTTCTCCATCTCGCTTTGTCACCTTTTTATTCAACTTGCAATTCCAGCCCTGGAAATGCTCTCATAAACACTCCCGAAGGTGTACCCTAGGTGTTCCTAAATCCAGTCAAGTTGACAGTGGAGACATCACAGGTATAATCTGTTAGTACTCTTGACACAGGTAAAGCCAACCTTCTCTTTTATTTTGGTAACTACCTCCCATGAAGTAGTTATAATAACTGTTCCAGGTTAAAAAAAAACTTACTATTGATAGATCTAGTTAAGAAATATTGAACAGTGGGGTGGGACAGTGGTTTGTACTCTGTCAATTGTATTTTAATGAAACGCTGATTGGCCAGTAGCCAGGCAGGAAGTAGAGGCAGGACAACCAGGCAGGAAGTAGAGGAAGGGCGACAAGAACAGAAGAATTCTGGGAAGAGGAGAGCTTGGTCCGCAGTCATGGCCCAGCCACAGAAGAAGTAAGATATGACTGCCATGCTGAATAAGGTACCGAGCCACGTGGCTAGCATAGACAAGAATAATGGGCTTATATAAGTTATAAGAGTTAATATGAAGCCTGAGCTAATGGACCAATCAATTTATAACTAGCGTAGACCTCTGTGTGACTTCTTTGGGACTTAATGATTGTGGGAACCAGGTAGGACAGAAACCCCAACAACAGAACAGTGGTCCAGAGAGATAGTTCTGTGGTTAAGAGCACTTGCTGTTCTTTCACAGAATACCCGGGTTCAACTCCCAGCACCTACAA
This sequence comes from Myodes glareolus, assembly GCF_982192425.1. Classification (NCBI taxonomy): domain Eukaryota; kingdom Metazoa; phylum Chordata; class Mammalia; order Rodentia; family Cricetidae; genus Myodes; species Myodes glareolus. The sequence continues at coordinate 30,685,821 of NC_142051.1, forward strand.
TGGTAGCTCACAGTCATCTGTGACCTCAGGTCCATCTGGCATGCACACGGTATATATACATACATAGAGACAAAACACTCATACACATAGAGTAAAATAATAAACCTAAAATTTTTAAATGAAATATTGACCATAGTAAACAAAGTCCAATTTAATCTTAGCATTTTCATTAAGTTTTGTGTTTGTTCTTGAGTCCTTAGGAAATCTTACAATAATTTAAACACGAAACATTAGAATTGGAGACAGACATGGTGGTGCATGATTTTAATCCCAGCACTTGGGAGGCAGAGACAGGAGGATCTCTATGAGTTCACTGTTCTATATAGTGAGTTCCAGGACAAACAGGGCTGTGTAGAGAGATTTTGTCTCAAAATAACAACAATAATAATAATAATAATAATTTGGGCTGGAGAAATGGTTCAGTGATCAAAAGCACTGGCAGTTCTTATAGGGGACCAATATTTGATTTTCAGGACATACATGGTATTTCACAGCAGTCTATAACTCCAGTTCCAGGATATCCAGCACCTTTTTCTGGCCTCTGTGGGCTCTGCAAGCTCAGAGTACAAAGACATACTTGCAAGCAAAACAGCCAAAAACGTAAAGTCATAATAAAATATTTTTAGATATATTATTTTCCTCCCTGAACCTAAGCTTTGCTCTTGGGGGCTTACAAAAATATTTTGACACTTAAGATAGAATTATAAAAATTTAAAATATATCATCCAGCATTGGCTACTAATTCTCCAAATGTATTTCAAATATGCAGTTGTAGAACCTCAGCCAAGGTATTTGCAAAAAGGTTTATTTCAGGACGGAAGACCCAAGGGCTAGGATTGTAGCCTGAAAATGGTTAAATGATGAGTGATGATAAAGTATAAAATATCCTCCCAGTATATTGTATATAATTATATAAGTGTATATAAGTATATAAGGAGCAGAAAGAACTAAGGCACACTGGTGTGGGAGAATTGTCTGTATTCTGTCAATCATGTATTTTAATAAAACGCTGATTGGCCAGGCAGGAAGTATAGGCGGGTCAACCAGACAGGAAGTAGAGGTGGGGCAATGAGAATAGGATAAGGCTAGGGAAGAGGAAACTCCCTCCGCCAGTTCTGCCCAGACCACCGGAGAGGAAAGTTGTAAGCTGCCCCGCTGGAAAAGGTACTGAGCCATGTGCTAACGTAGATAAGGATAATGGGGTAACATAAGTTATAAGAGCTAATATGTAGCCTGACCTAATGGGCCAATCAGTTTATAATCTTATGGAGTCCTGTGTGTGATTTTCTTTGTTGCTTGCCAGCTGTTGGGGTACTGGGAGGGACAGAAACCCAACAAGCCAGCCTTCATGCTACAGCACACTTCCCACTTTAAAAGAGTAGAACCCTCCTGAGTAAATTAGGAGCATGGGGACCTTGGGGGAGCATTGAAGGGGGAGTAGAAAAAAATGTAGAGCTCAATAAAAATCAATAAAAAAATAAACAAAATAAAGGAGTAGAACCAGATTACAAAGTGGCACAATTTAATAGTGGAATGTGAAATTTTTCTCTGCTTAACTTTTTAAAAACTAGCCTCCCCAAGAACAGTAGTATTTTAATTAATTAATTTGGTGTTGGTGTTTTGCCTGCATGTGTCTGTGTGAGCATCTTGGGTCTCCTGGAACTAGACTTACAGACAGGCGTGAGCTGCCATGTGGGTGATGTGAATTGAACCGCAGTCCTCTGGAAGAACAGCCCGTGCTCTTAACCACTGAACCATCTCTCTAGCCCAGGTTCAATAATACTTTAATTAAATATCCATTACGTTCCCTGCGTCATTACTTTCAGATATGATAAACCAAGGAATGGGGTGTACACTCCCTCTATAAGCATTCTATCCTTTTTATATCCATACAGAATATTTTCCTGTTCATATTCTAGACAACTGACACTTCACTTGGTCAAAACTTCAATATTTTACCCTTAATAATCACGAGCATAATCCAGCCCCCGGTGGCACATGCCTTTAAATCCAGCACCTAGGAGGGACAAGCAGGCAGATTTCTTATGAGTTCCAGGTCAGCCTGGTGTACAGCAGTTCAAGGACAGCCAGGGCTACAGAGAAATCTGTTTGGAAAAACAAAAAAAAGAAGAAAAGAAAAAATATGTCCATTACTTCAATATAGGGTCTAATTTTTTGTTACTATTGTTTCTAACATAGTCTCAATTGCCGCAATTATTTAATTTCAGTTAACTCTGAAATCGTCAATTAATTAGAATGACGATTTCTTCATAAAGATAGCTATGGGATAAGCAATCAGTAATTATCTATCATATACATGCATTTTAGTATAGCAACAAAGTTTATGAACCGAGGTGAATAAAAATTGCTTTCAAGATTTATCATACTCCATACAGCCACACAAATTCCTTTTATAATTTCTCAAAAAAATGAATACATTCATTAGTTTGATTCAAAGGTATGCCAACTGTATAATATATACAAACAAGAGGTTGGTTAGGATCCTGGAACCCTGCACAGGGGTGCGGAGGGAAGGAAGTATGGACAGAAAACATGGACATGAATGCAAGGAAGCCAGAATCAGTTGCAGTTCTCTAATAACTACCACTGCCACCTGAAGACCCAGTGTGTTTATCAGGTGCAACTTGGGGAGGGGAGTCAGTCTTAGTAGGAGGTCTCTGTAGGGAGCATGTGCTCTCTCTCTCTCTCTCTCTCTCTCTCTCTCTCTCTCTCTCTCTCTCTCTCAAAACACATGGGAGGCTAGTCTCTGCATACCCTGATAAATCACTCACAAGCACTCCTGCTCCAACCCAGAGGAAACTGGTACCATTTCTCTTGAGCCTGGTCCACAAAGGTAACAGTTGTGACAATTCTACCATGGACCAATGGGTCTCAGAGTCCCTGACAGGCTGTGGTGACGTTAAAAGACACCCTGACTCAGGACTTCTTTCACTCTGGGCTTCCTCTATTCCATACACAGTCCTGAAATAAAGAAAAGAAAAGGAAGATGCCCTTGACTTGAGGTTCTACTGAGGATGCAGCAGGGAGATGTGGCTAAGTGCTTGTTGTGCAAGTGTGAAGACATGAGTTCGGATCCCTAGAACCCACCCATAGGAAAGTCAGGCAAGCTTTAGCCAGATGAAGACAGAAGGATCCTGAAGGCTCATTGACCAGCTGGTCTAGACAATCAGTATGTTCCAATCCAGTGAGAGATTTTTTTCTCAAAAACACGATGGCCAACAAGAGAGGAAATCACCTGAAAGCAACCGTTGTCATCCCCAAGCCATCTCCCAACTCCGTCTTCTCACTTTGAAGGGAACCGAAATCTTTTCTTAAGTAATTTGCGTGAATGAGAAATAAGCCCCGCAAACCAGATTTTCTTGTCCACATCCCTGAACGTCTAACAATAATCATCATGTGTAGAAGTTGCCCCAAGTACGTCCCCAGGAAAATAGAATGCTTGCCTTTTCCAATCCAGCCAGTTTGCACAAATGATATTTTCTAACAAAATCTCATCCCAGCAAATAAGTTTGTGAAGTGACAACCACTAGCCAATGCATGATCAATATGTAGCTGATCGGAACTGAAGAACTGTCAGGTGTAGTAACACGCACCCGTGACCCAACTCTTGGGAGATTGATGCAGAAGGCAGAAGGACCGTGAGCTCATATAATGCCAGGCAGAGTTCTAAAGGGTGAACTAGAACCATTGATTTGTTTTAAAATTATTCCTCCATCTTTATGGCCATTGAATAGCAGTGTATGATCATTGTAGTTTGGGCACAGGTTTTGACCCTGGCTCTACTTTATACAGCTTTGGGCCCTTGGGCTTCTTTCCAGTCCTTGGTCTTTCCATGGGCCACATAAGAATAATCACAACTTATAGTGACTCATAGGCTCACTGGGGAATTCAACAAGTCAGTTTAGTAAAACACTAAATATGGTGCCCAATACAGAGTAAGCCCAAGAAATGTAAGGAGCTATTATTACTGGAGCAATTACTGTATTACAACAAAATAGCACACGACATGGTTATACATAGTAACAGAAGTGTATAACATATGCTGTAGAAGTATAGTAGTCATGCATACGATATATACCAGGACAAAATACATATCACATATTCATATATTTAAATTCATGCACACACATTTGTCCCTCGGCACCTGCAAGGACATGATTCTAGTTCCTTTCCCCTTAGGCTACCAAAATTTGCAACTCTTTAAATCCCTTATTTAAAATAATGTACTGTTTGTATACAGCCTACCCACATACTTCAATATACTTCAATTCACCCTCCATTATTTCTAATGCCTAATACAACATAAATGCTACAGCAAAGCTATCACTACCTAGAAGTAATGATAAAGCATGTTTGCACATGTTTGGTAAACACACCACTATTTTCCAACTACTTTTCATCTTTAGTTGGCTGAATCAAAGGATATAAAATTCACAGATTAAATAGGGTAGATAAGTACTAAGTACTATATGTATATCATGGGATATATAGACTTTACTATATATAATATAATATAGTATATGCCATATATGTAAATAATTTTTTAATTTGAATATAACACATGTTGATGTTGCATATGCAATTACACTAACGTGACTATTATTACCACTGTAATCACCTTCTTTTTGTCCTCACACATGTAAAAACAAGGCATCACTTTAAATTTATTTTCACTCATGTGGTCCCCAAGTTCAAGTGATAATAATTAATCTTCAGATGTTGTCACTCTTTCAACCATTAACTCTAGAGAACGCACACGATCATCCGATAGCTTCCTTAGAATCCAAACACACACGTGGATATATTTCAGGTTTGCTTTCTGACAAATTCAATTCCCTTTTATTGGAAACTGCATCCCAGATGACCAAGCCACTTCCCCCACCCCAGGAGTTGAGAGTTTCTTACTACCTGGAAAACGGGTGCCCAGCACGATCTCTCACTGAGGATGCCTCCCATCCAATTATTTCAGAAGTCAGTTTGAGAGGCTGATATCTGCAAGTACTTAAATAAAACACCCCGTCCCTTTGCTTACAGGCAGCTGCACATACAAGGAAGTTGCTAGCTGTTTGTCTTTAGGTCCCTCTTGTTCTTGTGCCCCGAAGGACGAGTCCCTGTGTTTCCAAGCAAGTACAGCGTGTTTCAAATAGCTCACTTAAAATACACACACACAACAAATAAACAAATCCCCTGGATTCACTTCTATCCAATCACTACCCGGAACTTATTTTACCCTTTCTCTTGGATCTATCTATACGCATGGAGCTCTCAGGGAAAATATGTGAAAATATGAAGATAATAAACAATGAAGGACAGCAAGGCGAAGGTGCGAGTCGTGTCTTCTGCGTTACCAGCCTGCCGAAAGCACTCCAGTGGATTTGCTTTGTGGCGCCGGAAGAAACCTCCTCATCTTCTACACAAGAAGGACGACTAGTGGTCAAAGGGTGCGCACTCTGCGTCTGACGTTACGAGCCTGGAACCCCGCCGGACAGAGCAGTCGTATTTTCTGATCCTTAGTTTTCCTGTGTTGCTGAGGTTAACTAAGCCCAGAAGAGAAGGAAGCGAATCACTCAAGGTTCTCTGGATATTTTGGAATCACTCAAGGTTCTCTGGATATTTTGCTTCAGATACAGGACGTTTTCTAGTGCCTGCTCTCTTAGGTTTAATTTCCTTTGATTGGGACTATTTGGTGGAAGACAATTGGATAAAATTCCTTTGGTGGAACTTAGAATTTAGTTCTTTGGGAAAGGACAAGCTTTAACCATAAGAGAGGAGAGGGAGAACTTCATAATAGCCTTGTTAAAGAATTTTAAAGAAGATACGCCCTAGTTTCTAACTGTCTTTTAACTCTGGCAAGTGGAGGCGACGCTGCCTGGCGCGTGCGCACTCAGATATCGCTAACGGAGTTACTGCTGAGCAGGTAATTAGAACCTTAGCATGCTTCCAAGTTCTCAGCCTGTCTTTCTACACACCCAAACATCTCAAGACCCTGGCTACCGAAGACCTACATACCCAGGCTATCACCGATTAGTGGCATTTATTCCTGATTCTGCGTGTCTGGAAATAAGTGTGTACCAGCAAGTTCATAATTTTTAGTTAAACTTAATGGTCCTCTGAAAGCTGGGAAGAGCTTGGTGATGTGTATATTTAGAAGTAATTGTTTAAAATTCAGAGCTTAAACAAAGATTTCTCCAACTCAGCGAGGCATTTTCTTTCACCCAGTGAAAAAGTAATTCTTAACTCTAATGCAAAAGGATCCCGTGGGCAGACGACTCCCACACAAAAGAGGGAAAAGAAAATCAAAACAAAACAAAACAAAAAAAAACCAAAAACTTTACTTGAGGTGAGGAGACAAAAACAACACAGAGAGATTGTAGGAGAACTGAGAGAAAAAAAAATTCTCTTGAACCGACTGAGCTGAATCATCAGCCAGGAACTGTTCGTGAATGAGGTGATTCTGGTATTTCTGACCTCCCACTCAACTTAGAGATATTCCAGATTTCATTCTTGCTTGTTCACGGCTTCTCGGCACTGTTTCCCCAGCAACCGTATTCTCAAGTCAGAGCAACACGGACGGCATATTTATCACTAGCTTTAATTTGGTTTGTTGTTTGTTTTCGAGACAAGGGTCTTGCTATGTAACCCAAGTTTGCCTCAAACTCAAGCAATCTTTCCGCCTCAGCCTCCTGAGTGCGGCGGTTTTTTATGTTTGTTGACACAGCAAGCTTGAGGAATACCTTTGAACGTTACAAAATTCCACAGGTTTAACTAGGCAGAGGACAAGGGGGCCTCCTGAAGGAGGATGGTTATATAAAGTCGAGGCTCACAGTGGAAGATACTAGAACATCTGCTTGAAAATCCTCTTTTTCTATTAGAGCAATATATGGTGAATATATGAGCAAGCAACCACTACCAAATCCCTGCCATATATGGTGAATATCATGCCCTAAATGGAGTAGTGATGATGGGGAACTGATAACGAATGAACTTGAGCACTCCTCGACATAACGTGCTTTCAGTGTGCCTTAAAATATGCTTAACATTGACGTCATTAAGAAAGCAAAAGTCTGCCAGGCGGTGGTGGCGGACGCCTTTAGCCCAGCACTCAGGAAGCAGAGGCAGGCAGACCTCTGTGAGTTTGCAGCCAGCCTGGTCTACAGATTGAATTCCAGGACAGCCAGAGCTACACAGAAAAACCCTATCTCCAAAAAACAAAACAAGCCCAAAGTGCATATCTGTAGTCCTAGCTACCCCAGAGGCTGAGGCAGGAGAATCCCAAGTTGGGCTTGGGATTCTGGGCTACGTGATGGTGCAAACTGAGCCTGGGAAATTAGCATGTTCTGTCTCAAAATAAATTTTAAAAAAAAGACTGGTTTATAATTTAGTGGTAGAGCACTTATGTAGTACACACAAGGCCATGGTTTAATCCCCAATATTAAGGAAAGAAGAGGGGGCAGGAAGGAACTCATTTTAGTATGTATAGAAGTCCAAACATTTACTAATAGGAGAAATTGAACATTCTCCTTTGCCCAGCTCACACCTATTTTGACAATAAAATGCTTAGCAACATCCTGGTTAGGATGACGAATTATATTATTCATTCCCCTATTTGTCAAGCAATTCCTGCATGCTAGGCACTTGAGATGCAAGACATTCTCTGTCCTTGAAGAGTCAACTACTTTCCAGTGGAGACAGATAAGTAAACACTTGGGGTGGAGGTGCATACACATCGCATGTTGGAGATACACACACCCATACCACACACACACATACAAACATACATACCACACACATACATATGCACACACACACACCACACCACACACCACACCACACACATACACACCACACCATACACATACAAACATACACACCACACACACATACACACATACACACCACACCATACACACACACATACAAACATACACACCACATACACACCACACCACATACACATACACACCACACCACACACACACACACCACACCACACACACATACACACCACACCACACCACACACACATACACACCACACCACACCACACACACTTATACACATATACACCACACCTCACACACACACACATACACACATACACACCACACCTCACACACACACACATACACACCACACCACACACACCACACACACATACACACATACACACCACACCACACCACACATACACACCACACCACACACACACACCACACCACACACACATACACACCACACCACACACACCACACACACATACACACATACACACCACACCACACATACACATACACACCACACCACACACACACACCACACCACACACACATACACACCACACCACACACACTTATACACATATACACCACACCTCACACACACACACCACACCACACACACATACACACCACACCTCACACACACACACACACCACACACACACACCACACCCCACACACACACACACATAATGTTTTCCAAGTTATTCACAGCTTCATAGCTCCAGACTGAGAGTCCAAATGCTTGTCAGAGTCCATGGGGCCTTGTAACGAGTGTTCTTACAGGAAAAAAATAGGTGCTGGCTAAGTGAATGTTCCAACCCAAATGATGTGTAGTTGCCAGGGAAGAGGGACAAAAGAGATCCTAGCAATGCAGAGAAAAGGAAAGCATTTGTTTTGCGGAGCTTTGCCATGAGCAGGCAGGGAGGGAGCTGGAAGTCTGGACTGTAACTGCTGGATCCTGAAGCCCTCACGCTGATTTAAAGTCTGAACTGAATCCCCAGACTTGGAGCATTAGCAATGCTTAAAACACCACATTGCCTTGGCTACAACAGGAGCAAAAATGACAAAGGACGGGGATACAAGGAAATATAAGCAGAAGTTTTAGGGTAGAAATTCAGATTAAATCTCCTAACTCAATTTAACATAAGCCTCTCTGCCTCTCTTTTTGTTCACCAGCTCTCCCGCCCCACCCCCACCCCGGCTTTTTAAATTAAATAAGAAATGTGCTCCTGGGCCAGGCCCATTCAGTTCTCACTTCCACCTGCTCCTGGGTGGGCTCAAGGTGCCCTGTTCCCTCACACAGCTGCTCCTTCCACCTCACGGACCATCAATGGCACAGGCCTCGAAGCGTCCGGCCAAGTTGTGCGCCAGGAAGCCTGCCACATTGGGAGCTGGCACGTAGCCCCAGGACTGCACAGCACGAGGCTGGCTTTCGCGAGCACCGCTGACAGCCGTTATTGTAGCCGGTGCAGGATAAATAGCTATATATTCAATGGGTCTTGTATGGCCCATTCTTTCAAACGACTAGGTCCACCTATTTTTGAGAATGTCTGACTGTGGCCTTTCTCATCACGTGTTTCCTCTCACTGTGTACTTTTCGGGGTGGGAATACATGAGGCACAGCTATATGACCTTGGCATTGATCAGTAGAGGTACAGAGAGTCATAAAAGACAGGGAGGATTGAACCCATGTGACCGTAGGCAGATAAAGCTGGACACAGTGTTGAAATGCATTTATCTCATACATAAAGCCATTGGAATGCTGTAAGAATGACCTCACCATTGTTACTATACTGACTGGGCTGCTAGGTAGGTAAAAGGAACAGGAATTTGGGAAACTATTCATTTACTTATTTTATTCTTTTCTCATATAATACATCCTGACTACAGCTTCCCCTCTATCCACTCTACCCAGTTTCTGTCACCTCCCCACTTCCCCCCATCCACCTCCCAGCCCATCTTCCTCCCCCCTCCCCGGCCCTCCTCCCAAGAAAAGAGCTGGTATCCCAGAGACATTCACTGAACAGGGCAAAGAAGATACAATAAGATCAGGCACAGACCCTCACATCAAAGCTGGCGAGGGAACCCGGTAGGAGGAAAAGGGTCTCAAGAGCAGGTGAAAGAGTCAGAGACACCCCCACTCCCACCGTCAGGAGTCCCACAAAAGCACCAAGCTAACAGCCATAACATATATGCCAAGGGCCTAGCACAGACCCATACACGCACCAGGATTGTGCTTCATTCAATCTCAGTGTGCAAATCCCTCTGTCTCTCCCAGGGTCCTCCATCCCTCTGACTCCCACAATTCCTCCTCTCTCTCTTCCATTGGTACTCCTCCTCAAGCTCCATGTAGAGGGACTGGGTGGAGACCTCCAACAGGAGTCTCTCTCTCTCTCTCTGTCTCTGTCTCTCTCTCTCTGATGTTTGGTGGTAGGGCGCTGCATCCATTGAATTTGTCAAATTCTTCCGTAAATATCCAGCAGATCCTAGTAAGCTCAGTGGTTTCAATTTCAACCATTACATAAATTACATAGAGGTTCCATAAGAGTTACTATGGTGACCCACAAAGGGCACTGAACGCAATATTAGATGGGGTTCTCTACGTCAGAACTCTGCGTGTGTATGTGTGTGTGTCTGTCTGTCTGTCTGTGTGTTATAAAAGGGGATTTATTAGATTCATTTATGCTGTCAATCTAGTAGCTGCTCAGTCCACACAACTGAATGATTTGGCAATTCCAACCCGGACTGAAACCTCAGAAGCTCCCTGGCCAGTCCCTGGTATGAAGTTATTGCTGGAAAGTTTGATGTCAGTTGAAGTGACAGACAGGCTTTCTCGAGAGCTGGGGGGTGGGGGGCGGGAAACAGAGACAACGAAAAGGGGACACTGCTTTTCCCTAGGGCCTGTCTGAGAGCAGGTCTCCCCTCCCCCGACCCAACAACTCCGGAAACATTCTCACAGACACACTCCCGGGTTTGTGTCTTCATTCATTCTAAATCACACTGAGTTGAAAGAACAAATATATCCCGATACAATGAACATGAGTATTACGAAATACTTAGAGCTCGTATCTTTAGCTCTATCCGAAGAAATACCATAATCCTGTAAGTGGAGGGACCCCCATTAAAAATTATCACTGTCTCTAGGAGAATGCCAGGTTATGAACCTTTTCTTTTTGAAGCTTGCCCAGTAAAGAGAGTGCAGAAACTGGCGAGGCAGCTGGGCAAAGTGCTCGGGTAGAGCACCCGGGGCCCAGGCATCTTCTCAGCGATGACACCTACCCATGCGCACACTGTGTCCAGGTATTCATTCTAGCCTTCACCAAGAAACTCTTTCTCATTTGAGGTATTCTGAAACGACAAACACACAGAGTTCTCTTTTCTTTTACATTTGGAATAGCCCTCCTGAATTTCAGCTCACTTTCGGCAACAGAGGGAAGTCTGGCATCTAAAACATTTTTGTTTTGAAAGGTGATGGCCAGAAGATGTGTCCTAAGGGGGTAAAACACTTGTCTGGCTCCTCTGAGGTTGTGGCATCATCTCAGTGGCTCTTGCTGCACGAAGGCAGGGCCAGGTAGCATTTTCACAGCCCTGACTTTATAGATCAGCTCACACACACAGGCAGGCTTTAAGAGTCACAGTACTTTAAGTTGAAAGAACTCACTAAGGTAAAACGCCCATCAGTGTAAAGCATAGTATTCCCTAGGCATAGATCTAGGGATACCCACTTTTACCTACACTACCAGCATCTTCTATTCCCAATGGTCTGTTTCTTGCTTGTTTTCCAGTGTTAAAAGTTAAGGAATTCTATCAATAACATCCAGGTTCATTTAAGAGAGAAAGGAAGATGTGACAGAGATTGAACTCTTCCATTTTCTACTGGTAAAAATTGAACTGCACAATATATCTCATATCCATGGGCAAAGGCACTAACTAATGCTGTACCCTAGACCTTCCCAAAACTGAGGTCACTTTTGGCCGTTCTCCCCAGACCCAGGGTAATGCTAGCTCCAATAAGGCTGCAGGGATGGTCACAGCATTGTTTGCCCTCTTCTGCGGTGGCACACCTCCAAGAGAAAGAAAGGAACTCAGCACACTGCTTCATTTTCTTAGGTCACACTTCGGAGTAATTTACTCATTCTCCTGTCCAGGGGAGAACCAGAGACGCGGAACTAATTAATGTCCCTCTGTTGGGCGAAAGCATCATTATGTGGTCTTTAACTTAGCAACAAACAAGATACAGCTTCCCAGTTTTTGCATAATTAACAGCGGGACCACAGTGTGAATCCTTAGACCCATCTCTTTATGCAAAGGGCAGGAGAGGATCTTTTCAATGCGCCTAGGAGAGGAGTTTTGTGCAGTGTATACTGTCAAAGTGGTTTCCATGGTGATTGTGCCAAACTATGTCCAGACCATTAGAATACAAGCCCCTACTGATCTCTGTTCTTAGAAGGACCTAATATTTCAAAAGGCAAACAAATGCACTCGTAGACGTCTGTGCACACATGTAAGCCATCTGCTGGGTATAAAATAGTATCTCAGTACAAAATTTAGTTTACATCTGCACATCTGCAGGGCGTTGAATTTATTTCATAGTTGCTAATCATCCATATGTCCTCCAGTGGGATTTTCTCATTCTTATTTCTGGTCATTCTTCCATTTCTATTTAATGTCTTACTGATATGTAAAGGATTTTCTCCCAGTTTTTCAAAACTAAGACCCATTATAGATATCATGAGTCTCTCTCTCTCTCTCTCTCTCTCTCTCTCTCTCTCTCTCTCTCTCTCTTTCTCTCTCATGTTTATTTTTCCTTCATTGAATTTCAAAGTTCTTTTTTGGGGCTTTGGGACCAGAGATCTACTTTACTGGTAAATTTATTACTCTCTTTTTCTACACCAAAATTTTCTGTTTTAATACTTCGATTGAAATTTTGACTATCAGCCGAAGGGCATTATAGCAAGAAGAGAAGCGGAACCTCACATTGAACACACGGCCTAGCAACTATTTTCGTAAACTCTCTTCAGCAGTAATTCCTCTTGGCTACAAGCCCCTGACTCTTCTCCTCTCTCTAAATTCCCCGTGCGCGCGCGCGCACACACACACACACACACACACACACACTTAGCCTCTACTAACCTCCAATTCCCTAAGGAACTCGCATCTGTCCCTAATTTACAGCTGACATTCTGAGAAGCTGTCTGGAAGTTAAGCTCTTAGAAGGCAATTCCACACCCATCTTTGTATTTCCAAGCAACGTATCAGAGCATTTACACAGCAAAAGGAGAGACGTATTGTGGTGGCGCCAACAGGACGGTTGTTGAGGACTTAACACTGAGGAAACAGCAGTGCTAAATGGGGGAGTCTTCAGCATCTTGCCTGACTATCTTGCCTGAAACATTATGCATGGTTTCTCCGTAATGAGCTTGTACTTCTCATAGGACAAATGTGTAGATATAAGATTACTAGAAGAGGAATTTGGTATGTATTCACTCATAAATGGATTCTAGCCATAATTAAAGGTCTTTGAGCCTATTATTCGTGATCCTAGAGAAGCTGGATAGGAGGGTGAACCTGAAGAAAATTCAGGTAGTTTTCCTCCTGGAGATTGGAAATAGACAAGAGTCCCAGGTAACCTCGGGTGCAAGGCGGGGTGGGAGGGTTGTTGGAAGGGGAGAGGGTTAGAGAGAAGGGAGCAGGGGAGGAATGGGGAATGCTCGGGGGGACTGGGAGAGGGGGAGGGAGGAAGGATAGATATGGGATCAGGGAAGAATATATCTCAAATAAGGGAGTCAGTTTAGGGTTTACTAGAGACTTGATTATAAATGGGATCCCAGGTCCAAGGAGAGATCCCCAGATTGTTCTCTGGACAGAGGAGAGGATGCCTGAACTGGCCTTGGCCCATAACCATACTGATGAATATTTTGCTTATCACCATAGATCCTTCATCTGGCGATGAATGGAGATGGAGACGGAGACCCACAGTGGAACACTGGACTTAACTCCCTAGGTCCAAACGAGAAGCAGAAAGAAAGAGAAAGTGAACAAGGAAGGCAAGATCAGAGGGAACCTTCATCCGACGATGAATGGCGATACAGGAGACCCACATTGGAGCACCGGACGGAGTCCCCCAAGGTCCAAATGAGGAGCAGAAGGAGGAAGAACATGAAAAAGGAAATCAGGACCGCGAGGGGTGCGATCACCCACTGATACAAGGGGACTGATCTAATGAGAGTTCACCAAGGCCAGTGACTGGGATTGAGCGAGCACGTGATCCAACCAGATTCTCTGAATGAGGCCGGATTCTCTGAATGTGGCTGGCCCGGAGTCTTTCTGAAAAGCCATTGACAATGACACTGGGACTTGTTTCCTCTGCATATACTGGATTTCTGGGATCCAGTCTGTTTGGATGCTCACCTTCCTGGACCTGGAGGGAGGGGGGAGGAGCTTGAACTACCCACAGGGTGGGAGACCCTGACTGCTCTTGGGGATGGAGAGGGAGGAGGGGAGGGAGTGGGGGGAATGGGAGGGGGTTGGGAGGAGGGGCGGAAATGGAGACTTTTATATTTTAATAAACTTTGAGAAAAAAATTGAAAAAAAACTTGAAAAAAAAGATTACTAGATTCAATAGTCACTTGAGGGTTTTCACAAAGCTAGACTAGGGGAAGTAGCCATGAACAAATTTTAGCTTGCATATGGTCCCAATGACTTCTAGAGGCTTTTTGTTTTGTTTTGTTTACTGAGCTATATATTTTTCTTCACTCCCCTCCATTTCTCTCGCCACCCCTTCTTCCCTCTGCCATGGTCCCCATATTCCCAGTTTACTCAGGAGATCTTGTCTTTTTCTACTTCCCATGTAGATTAGATCTATGTATGTTTCTCTTAGGGTCCTCATTGTTGTCTAGGTTCTCTGGGATTGTGATTTGTATCCTGGTTTTCTTTGCTTTATGTCTAAAAACCACTTATGAGTGAGTACATATGATAATTGTCTTTCTGGGTCTGGATTACCCAACTCAATATGATGTTTTCTAGATTCATACATTTGCCTGCAAATTTCAAGATGTCATTATTTTTTTCTGCTGTGTAGTACTCCATTGTGTAAATGTACCACATTTTCCTTATCCATTCTTCAGTAAAGGGGCATTTAGGTTGTTTCCACATTCTGGCTATGGCAAGCAATGCTGCTATGAACATAAGTGAGCACATGTTCTTGTGGCACGATTGAGCATCCTTTGGGTATATACCCAAAAGTAGCTTTGCTGGGTCTTGAGGATGGTTGTTTCCTAATTTTCTGAGAAATCACCATACTGATATCCAAAGGGGCTGTACCAACTTGCACTCCCACCAGCAATGCAGGAGTGTTCCCTTTACCCCACAACCTCTCCAGCATATGTTGTCATCAGTGTTTTTGATCTTGGCCATTCTTACAGGTATAAGATGGAATCTCAGAGTTGTTTTGATTTGCATTTCTCTAATGGTTAAGGATGTTGAGCATTTCCTTAAGTGTCTTTCAGCCATTTTTTACAAAGAAGCAAAAAATATAAAATGGAATAAAGAAAGCATATTTAACAAATACTGCTGGCATAACTGAATATCAACATGTAGAAAAATTAAAACAGATCCATATCTATCACCATGCAGAAAACTCAAGTCCAAATAGGATCAAAGAAAGACTTCAACATAAAGCCTGCCACACTGAAGCTCATAGAAGAGAAAGTGGGAAGAACACTTGAATGCATTGGCACAGGAAACCACTTCCTAAATACAACCCCAGCAGCACAGATACTGAGTGAAACAACTAATAAATGGGACCTCCTGAAACTGAAGAGCTTCTGTAAAGCAAAGGACATAGTCAATAAGACAAAACAGCAGGCTTCAGAATGGGAATAGATACTCACTAACCCCACATCAAGCAGAGAACTCATCTCCAAAATATACAAAGAACTCAAGAAATTGGTCATCAAAAGAACAAATAATCCAATTTAAAAAATGGAGTATAGACCTAAACAGAGAACTCTCAACGGAGGAATCTAAAATGGCGGAAAGACCTCTAGAATTTTTTTAATGGGCCCAAGTAGAATTTTCAGCATCTGATGGCTTCTTAGGGACTACAGTTATCCTCAGGATCCTTGAGGATCCCATGAAGAGCAAATGTGCAAATACTTGATGTACAATGACATGATCATTGCACATAACCTATATATGCCCTCCATCACCTCTAGATATTAAATTATCTCTAGGTGATCTTCATAGGCAAACACTGAATTGTGTGTAAATAGTTGTTAAGTAGTATTGCTTAAGACAAGGTGACAAAAGGGGAAAAAACTACACAGGTCTAACACTGTTGTGATTTTTTTAATCTAGTGTTTTTGAACCAATGATTGAATACACTGACTTGAATATAGTAGACTGCTTATTCACCTAAACCTAAATGAGAAACCTGAGTAGGCTTTTTCCACATTGGTGAGGGCATTTAAGATATCTAGTTCATATACAGACCTCCAGACCTCCCCTACCTTCCTCTCTCTCTCTCTCTCTCTCTCTCTCTCTCTCTCTCTCTCTCTCACACACACACACACACACACACACACACACACACACACACACACACACTTCCCCACCTCAGGGTCTGGGAATTTAAACAGTACTTCCTCCATGAGAACACCACATCCGGTAGACCACATGTAACATTCCAAAGCCATCTACTGGTCAGTGATTATGGACCAAATGCTGTGTGTTTGAAACAATGTATTTTGAGTGGTTTAGCAGAAGAAATTATGTTTAAAACACTTATTGGGAGTCAAGAGTAGCCTTGCAATCCCTGCACTCAGCATGCTGTAGCAAGAGAGTGGCTATAGGTAAAAAGCAAGCATGGGATATATAATAAGTTTCAGGACAGTCTGGGTGTGTGAGACTTTGTCTCAAAAAATAAACTGATTAAATTAAATTAGCAGGGATTTTGTGGATAACTTGGATGTTAAAGTAGTTGCTTTGCAAGCAGGAGGACCTAAGTTCAATCCCAGTACCTGCCTAAAAAGGCGAGTGTGGTGGCTCCCCTGGTAACCCCGGTGCTACAGAGTCAGAAACAGATCTATCAGACTTGCTTGCCAGTCAGCCTGGTCTACATGGTGAGTTCCATGCCAAGGAGAGGCGTTTTCTCAAGAAACCAAGGTAGACAGCCTTTGAAAAAAGACATCCAAGGTTGTTTGTCTCTGTCCTGTCCACACAAGCACATACGTGTGCATCTGTACACATCTGCACACATCCCAAAATACTGTACCTATTGGGAAGAAGCAAAGATATAAGTAATGCTGTTAATTAGCTATAATCTGAACTTTAGCCTCTCCAAAGCATCATACACTTCTAGCCAAATGGGGTAAAGAGCAGAAAATCATCTTAAATAGTTACAATAGGAATGTTACATATTTCTGTTCAAATTCTGACTCAAGTTTCTTAATTTTCTCAAAAAATGCACTGTTCATTACTGGCAATTATTAGACTAATAATATTCCCTTTATGGATCTGTTATCCAGTGAACCCAAATTTGATTAAAAAAAAACAGAATTTAAGACATTAACATTTTAGTATTTTACTGTAAACTGTCGCTATGGTATTGTGGACAGAGTTCACAGGACTATGGACTATGTTTAAGTAGGCAACTGTCCTAGTTACAAAGATTTCCAATAAACCAGAGGGCCTTGGCGGTCTGAAATTTCATCCCGCTTTTAATACCGACCAGAGAATTCTCTGTAGAGCTCACAAATTTACGGAGAAATTGTGAGGGTTACAAAGGAAACTCATGATGGATTGGAGAACTGCGCACACATGAAACAATTTAACACGGCTTCAGCACTGGCCTTTGTTTCATGGCGTCTCTTTGAGCCTGGAACCTTCCAGAAGAGAGGTTTTTTTTTCCAGCTGCCCCGTGGCACCTAAGCCCCTGAAATCTGGGACCACGGTCCAGGTAGAAGTCAGTTGGATATTCTCACTAGCAGTACCTGATTTTTTTTTCTTGTAGTTGGCAGCAATTACCAGCATGCCACTCCCTCCTAGGTGAGGAAACTTGACCTTTCTCAACACAATTGAACCTTTCTTTGATGAGTCCAAGACTTGGAGCCTGAGGACATCCACAGAAACCGCAATTTCCTTTGCCCCAAACCTTAGCTATAGAAGGTATGGAACCTCCTGGAGCTTAATCCTTTTTGTGGGCTTCTTTCTTAAGCATACTTCTTTCTCCTAAAAGCAGAGCACACATAGGGAGAAATTCTGCTACAGGCAGTAAAGTACAGCCAACTTAAAACTAAACATTTCATAGAACCCCACCTTATAAAGGCTGGTGATTGGCTTTTTCCTGGCTCAGTTAATTATTTATTTATTGTTTCTGCTTCTTTTAGGGTATTAGAGTCTCAGGCATCACCTTTGTTAAAGGATTTGCCTGTCTATTCTCAGCCACCAACTTCTCTCCTAATATGGCCAGTTGCTTTGCAAAAGCCTAGCCCATCGCCAGCTATGGGTGGACTCATGGACATCCACCCTTGCTGCAAAAACTAACAGCTCCGACGAGCCTATATTTCTTAGGCTTTTTAACATAAGGAAAGTTCTCATAAATATTTTGCCATCTCCCTGGCCCTAAGCCATTAAGTAACCAATTGAATTCAACCGACATTTATCAAACGCTAACTTTCCCAGCAAACACCTACCATGTATTGGCCATGTGTCTGAAGAAAGTGAGAAGGCAGATAGCAAACCAGCTTTACAGCACTCCCCCACCCCAAAAAAAAGAGCTGTGTGCCCCAGGCAGAAGTAAGGACATGGGCCCTCAGCAGTGTTCACGCAGTTGATTCAACAGAATAGATAAAGAGAATATAGTATATCTGCAAAAGAGAGTAATTTTCAGTGCTGGAAAGGATGGAATCTTACCATTTGTGTCAATGGGCCTGGAAGTGGAAGAAATTGTGTTATATAAAATAAAGCAGGCTTAAGCAAACAAACATCCCATGCTCTCATTTGTGGAGGTTGCCGAATTGACCTAGAATGATATTTTATTTGTGTTTTCATAAATAAAGCGTGCCTAAAGATCAGAAGGGCAAAGCTAAGCTGCCAGAGGCCAGGCCATGGTGACACACACCTCTAATCCCAGGATCCGGGAGACAGATGGGTTTCTGTGAGTTCAAGGCCACCCTGAGCTAGGGTAATCAATGCAGAAACAAATCCAGGTGGTGGTTGCCTCACACCTTTAATTTCAGTCCTTGGGAGTCTTACACTTTTAATCTTAGCACTAGAGGGGATACAAAATGGAAGGGGAGAGAGGCTCTGGATACTCAGTCTGTTTAGTGTGTAGTTGCCCAGCCTTCGGAGAGGTAAGACTTTTCTAGCGGCTTAGATGCTTTGCTTTTCTGATTTTCAGATTGAACCCCAATATCTGGCTCTGCGTTTTTATTATTTGTGCTGCCTTGATCTAATAGAAGCAGCTCAAACAGAGATTGTCAAGGCAAGGGAGGTTGGGAAATAGGAGGCCAGTTAGAAGGGGGCAAATAAAGAGGGAGGAGCTACTGCGACAGCCTAGCGGAGGAAATCCACCTGACAGCAATTCACTATCTATTAAATGTGATCAAAAGACTCTGCTTCTTGGGAGGCAGAGGCAGGTGGATCTCTGTGAGTTCAAGGCCAGCCTGGTCTACAGCGGTGAGTTCCAGGACAGTCTCCAAAGCTACACAGAGAAATCCTGTCTCGAAATAAAAGAAAAGAAAAGACTCAGCTTCTCAGCTTCCAGGATGGAGATGTAAGTGTCTGAGGAGTCAGAATGCTGCCATCCTGATTTGATTATGATTACTGTATGAAGTTACGGAACTATCATAGGATGCCTCATAAATGTGTGTCATTATGTGCAAATACCATATGTCATTGTGTGTAAATACCGTGTATTGTTGACATTAAAAACTCGGGTTATGTTCCTTCAATATATGTAATTTACACTGATTAATTTCATTCTTATAAAACTGAAAAAAGTTAAGGAAATAAAAACCCAAGATGAAAGCTGCCTCTCCGCGTCTACTTTTCTCACAGGTGGGGACGTTAACATGGCTTACTTTCTTAACTATTGCTAAGTTTTAGGCTAAAATGACCACACTCTTGACCTGGAGCATTATAGGTCATGGGTGCTCAATCGAAGATGTGCTTATGTCAATGGACTCTCAGCTTATAATGGTCTAGAATTCTTGAAATTTTTGGTTGGAATCAAGAAAGCAAAAGGGTTCTGTTGTAATTTAGAAAAACAAAAAGCGGTGTGTGAGAGACAGATGCCATGTACTTCTGAGTTCTGATCTTTTTATTGGGGGAAAGTGAATGGGAAAGGGGGAGAGGGGAGACCAGTCTCTGGGGACAGGCGTAGCAGGAAAGGAGAGGGAGAGAGAGAGAAAGAGAGATAGATAGAGAGAGAGAGAGAGAGAGACAGAGACAGAGAGAGAGAGAGACAGAGAGAGAGATGCACAGACAGACAGATGGAGAAAGAGAGAGAGAGAGAAATGCACAGACAGACATAGAAATGCACAAACAGACAGAGAAATGCACAGACAGATGGAGAAAGAGAAAGAGATGGGACATGGACAGGGCCCTTTTGAAAGGGAACTAAGATGCTCTTAGTGGCTGCAGCTGAGGACGTATACCCCAAGGTCAGGCCAGTATGGATGCCTGAATACTAACAGATCCAGGAACCAAGAATACATGCCGCTTTTGCAGAGGACCCAGGTTCAATTCCTGGCATCCACATGAGTGCTTGAGAGCTATTGTCTATGACTTCAGTTCCAAGGAATCTGATGCCCTCTTGAATCCTCTGGGGCCACCAGAAACATGTATGCTGCCCATAGGCATATATGCATAAAACACTCATACACAGAAAATAAAATTTAAAAAATCTCAAAACAAATTAAGAAGAAGATTAAAAAAAAAAAAAAGAAAGAAAGTCCTCAGTTTACATTCCAGGTCAGAAGAGGAGACGTTCACCCCTTCTCTCTACAAAGAGAATTTTTTCACATTCAGGGGCGAAGTCTTTCTTTCACCCTCTCTCCATGGGACAAGATGAGAAGATGCCCCATTATCTCATACATGAACTTCATTTCCTTATATCATGACTTCTCGCCTGTAAGTCAACTGCACACCACATAGAAGTGACTTAAGGCTCTCACTGGCTGGCTTGTGGGAAAGTACGTATCATGTTTTTTGTGCTTCATGGTGCATACACATCACACACACACACACACACACACACACACACGTCTGTGGACAACCACACACAGTCGTTGTAGAAGGAAACTCACCACTCCAAAGAAGAGAATTATCTCCAACCTATTACAGGCTGGTCTTAATATTTGCTGTATATTAAACTATGAGGGAAAAGGCTGGGAGGGTATGTCATGTGGATTTGTGGGGTTACATTTTTGTCTATGGGTACTTAAGGTCAGAGGTCAAGGTACTGAAGGTCAGAGGTCACAAAGATTAAGTTGTCCGGATGAGACATCTGTAGAGTGATGTCCTCCCAGGACTGTGGATCTGTTGGTACCTTTATGCCCAAGCAGCAAGATATTATTCTTTACAAAAGTTAGACCACTCTGGTTCCTTAAAGGAGAAAAAAATGGAATATAAAATTTGAAAGAGTCATTTCCATTAAGTTTCCTGGACTATAAATGCAAAGATATAGGAACCATGTCTGAACAGGCAGCCTTGGGGAGACAGGGGAAGCGCAGGTGACCTGGCAGAGTGTAAGGGGAAACCAAAATTAAAGCTAATTGAGATGTCCTAGAGTCACTGTAATTTAAGACGTGCATTCTTGAAATCTTTAAAATGGGAGTGGCCACAAGAGGATTTGAGTTTTAAATGGGGGAGGGGGAAGAAGCAGGGACGAGAGCGATAACCCTGCCAGTAAAGTGATTTCCCTGTAAACTTGAGGACCCGAGTTTGGTTCCCAGCCCCCAATCAATCAATCATCATTCATTCAATCAGCCGAGGGTGGTGGCATGTATCTGCAATCCTAGGTCGGGGGGGGGGGGGGGGGACAATGGTATCTCTAGGGATTGCTGGCCAGTCTAGCCTAATTGATGAGCACCAGGTTCAGTGAGGGATGATCCCCCAAAAAATAGACGGAGTACAATTAAGGGAGACACTCAATATTGATCAGTGTATGTGCACACCTGTGCAAAAAAACTTTCACATGCATATGCACACATTCGTGAACACATGTACACCATGATAAACAAACATGCAAACAAATAAGTACGTAATAAAGTGAATCTCTATAAGGTTAAGCTAATGAGATGATGGTAAGATAAAATTTCTAGCGTTTTCTGTTTTACTCCTACTTCTCTTTAGTCTAAGTCTGCTCAGCTTGCAACATGGCTAGAAATGGTTTTCTCTTCATGGAGATATCTTCACGAGCTTGAGTTGTTGTTGTTTTGAATATAGTCTATAAGTTGAAAAACAATAAATGAAAACATGTAGGCCTATTCACTTCTTAACACTGCAAGCCATTACCCCAACTCCAGAACTTAATTGCTGGGAGCCCTGTTTGTTCTATTACCAGGTCCAATCCTTGGGCTTCCTGATTCCCCTCCGTTTTGCTGCAGGGGTAAATGATGACGGGTTTGCCAAAGTAAATACAATGTCTATTTCTTTCAGATATGATTGAACCGAGTTATACCCTGAACTATTAAGCTGTTGCTGACATTTGGAAGAGAGAGAATTCAAGACACTGAAGCAGAATAAACAGCAGCAGTGAGGGTAAGTGTACCCCCAAACAAGCATTAATATTCCACATTGTAGTTTGAACTGGCCATTCCTTCACATTCACCTGGAGACCAAATAAATCCACTTCGTTCTGCGGCGGATTCCCTCCACCCGAGCCCCAACTTGCCTTGAGACATGAATCGACTCCGCAGCAGCCAGGAAAACAAAGCCCGAGGAAGATTTTGCAAAGCTCAACCCGAAAAGCTGTGCCAAGCAAACATTAGATATTTGCAAAGGCATTCCGCGCTCCTTAGGGTGTTTTCGTGTGTGCACGCTGCCAGAACAATGCCCTGTGTGCCTTCCCTTACACCTCCACCTGGTTGCACTGTTCCTATAGAAGGGCCCTAGCCATCCATCACAGACCCTAGAAGTTTGCTCTGTTGAACATTAGCATCTACAGACAAAGGGTAACAGACATTTCAAAGGAAGGGAAAGGTGCATTCTGAGGCCCAAGGTGCCCAGAAGCACTAGAGTCTTGGGGATCACAATGCTCCTTTGTCTTGTACAGGACCGGAAAAGCTGTTCAGGGAAAGTCTTGTCTGTGTAACGTCCCTGATGTTATTCGATCCAAAGAACTCATCGTTTTGACGGGAACTTCACTTCAGAAATGTTACCGCAAGAGATTAGCATGGCTTCCTTGGGACGCTGTAACAGATTGCCACAAATGATGCTTTTATTTGTCCTAACCCTGGAGGCTAGAAGTTCAGAAGGTCTCCTGAGGGCCCAAGTCCCTTCCTGAGCCCTAGAATTGACTCCATGCTTCTTCCAACTTCTGAGGTATCTAGATGTCCCTTGGTTTGCAGTTCTATCGCTTCAATTTCCTATCCTCTGTGCTTCTCTCCACCTCTGTGCTTCTCCTCACCTTTGTGCTTCTCCTCACCTCTGTGCTTCTCTCCACCTCTGTGCTTCTCCTCACCTTTGTGCTTCTCTCCACCTCTGTGCTCCTCTCCAACTTTGTCCTTCTCTCCACCTCTGTGCTTCTCTCCACCTCTGTGCTTCTCTCCATCTTTGTGCTTCTCTCCACCTCTGTGCTTCTCTCCACCTCTGTGCTTCTCTCCACCTCTGTGCTTCTCTCCACCTCTGTGCTTCTCTCCACTTCTATGCTTCTCTCCACCTCTGTGTTTCTCTTCACCTCTGTGCTTCTCTCCACCTCTGTGCTTCTCTCCACCTCTGTGCTTCTCTGCATCTTTGTCCTTCTTTCCACCTTTCTGCTTCTCTCCACCTTTGTGCTTCTCTACACTTCTCCAAGTTCTCTTCTCGGACGATCCACAGTAGGCTTCGTCTCCCCACCTGAAGTGATGTTTGCCCCTGTCTCACAGGGCAATGTTCACAGGTCCCAGGAACAGGCTATGGCATGTTATTTTTGTGACCAACATTCATCACTCTATATATTCTAACTGAAACCAATATTGTACCTTCATCTCGAACTCATTCTGTAATAAACCTTTGTCGGAATAAGCCTTGTGTTCTAGGCTTTGTTCTGGGCTGATCATAAAATAGGCCAAGGCCTTGTCTGAGGAAGAGAAGGACATACAAGTAAATTTACTCAGCACATGGCAGTAAGTCCATGAGATCTATAATTTGAGTAAAATTGAGAAGGCGGAGCTTGTCCTGGAGACACAGGTGGGTTTTCCTAGAGGAAGTTGCTCTTTTCAGATTTAAGGCTGAGCTGGTGTAATGGTGTGTGTCAGACGCTGAAGTGAGAAGCCGGCTGTCAAGTCAGTTTGGACTGCACAGTGATACCACCACAAAAAAAAAAAAAAACAGAAAAACATATAAGAATGAACAGAATAAAACCCAGAGACAGATATTGGGGTTCAACCTGAAAGTCAGGAAAGCAAAACAGACAGCCACTGGCTTTTAGCTCTACCTCAGTCTGAAATGGTGATCTTGCTTCTAGGAAATCTCAAAAAGATACTGAGTCTGAGAGCTGTCTCCTCCTATCTTGTATCCCTCTCTAGTGCTGGGATGAGACTTGTGCACTGCTACCACCTCGTTTCTATGGCAAACTAGTGTGGCTACTGGGATTAAAGGTGGTGTCACCACTGCCTGGTCTATAATGCTGAGCAGGTCAGCTGTTTTTCTTTTCTGACTTTCAGGCAAGCTTTCTTTATTAAAACACAAATGAAATATTATTGCAAGAAGTTCCCAAGCAGAGCAAGAAAAGATTTCTCATTGGAAGAGACAAACAGGGTGCACATGGAGGTCAGAGGACAAGGTTTTAGAGTTAGTTCTCTTTGGTCGAGGGGTTGTTTCCAGGTTGTGGCTATGACAAACAATGCTGTTATGAACATATTGAGCACATGTCCTTGTGGTACAATTGAGCATCCTTTAGATATATACCCAAAAGTGGTATTACTGGCTAAAAATGTGGTACATTTATACAATGGAGTACTACACAGCAGAAAAAATAATGACATCTTGAATTTTTTAGGAAAATGGGTGGAGCTAGAAAACATTATTTTGAGTGAGGGAACCCAGACACAGAAAGACAATTATCACATGTATTCACTCATAAGTGGTTTTTAAACATAAAACAAAGAAAACCAGCCCACAATTCACAATCCCAGAGAACTTAGACAACAATGAGGACACTAAGAGAGACATACATAGATCTAATCTACATGGGAAGTAGAAAAAGACAAGATCTCCTGAGTAAATTGGGAGCATGGGGATCTTGGGGGAAGGTTGAAGGGGAGGGGAGAGTCAGGGAAGGGAGCAGAGAAAAATGTAGAACTCAATAAAAATCAATTTTTAAAAAAATTTAGTTCTCTCCTTCTGCCTTTATGAAGGTTCCAGGGATCAAATTCAGGTCATCAACATTCATGGCAAGAACCTTTCCCCACCGAGCCATCTTGCCAGCCCTTGATTCAGTGTATGAATAAATATATAGAACAGACACAGAAGGCATACTGGCCAACTTATCCAGAGACTAGAAAACTAGAGAACTCTCTTGGATGATAATCAGATTTCACAGAGTTAACGGAAGGTCAGCACTGAATACTTTAATGTTCCATCCCAGGCAAAGAGTTAACTACAGTGTTAAAAAGAAAATAGAAAACACTATTCAGATGATGCAATTGTTATTCAAAGCTGCGATTTCAAAGATGAATAAGATCAAGCCTAATATTTAATATTTTGGAGTGAACGAAGAAACAACTTAATGCGTGAAATAAGTAGGAAACAATTTACAAAGTTTTACCAGGTAAAAATGACCATTGAAGGACTTGCAAGGCATCTCTTCACAAGTGCACTGGCAAACGTTTGATAGATGTTTTATAAAGTAATGGACTCCTTTAGTCTGGGTCTCATGGTGAATGGTACCGTATTTACATTGTCCTTGAACTGTGTAAGAGAAATGAGCCAGATGTCCCCCAGTGACCTCTCCATCTATAGGAGCCCCTTAAAGAATTTTCCATGGAGCTCTGAAGATCACAAGCCTTAAAGGAAGCCATATCTGGGTGTGGTGGCCTACTCCCACAACCCCAGCATTCAGCAGGATGAGGTGGGGGGATTGTCATAAGTGTGAGACTAGCCTGGGTTACAGGGTGGCTTCCAGATTAACCAGAATGACACGGCGAGCCTCCATCTCAAAAACAGAGTAGTCAGGGGATGGGGAAATTGCACTTCCAAGACCAGAAAGGACACCGTTCCTCAATTCCTCTTATCCTAGACTCAGTAAGATCTTAGCTGTTGTGCCTTATAATTGGCCACGCCGGTTTTTCTGATTCTGTCTTCTTGTCTGTATGGTGGGGTACTGTGTAATAGTCACTTCGTCAGTCAGTGCCCTAAGGAAGATAAAGAATTCAGTGCCTGGCATTCACTATCTGCACAGTGGGTCCTTCAAGGTGCAACGTGAGAGGTCAAGGACATACAGGACAAGCTGTGTTCCTAGGATGCTCTCGCTTGTCTGTCTCTTAGTTCACTCTTCTTGCTCGTTCATTCTACACCAAAATGCTCTATGTTCTTTACAGCTTCTTGTTCATGCTGTTTTCCTTTCCTCTGATGCTAGCTTAACCATCATTTAAGCTAGCATTTCTCATCTAGCTCATCACTCATTTCTCATCACTTAGAGATCTTTAAGGCACGCACACACAGAAAAAGAGAGAATAATATGCCTCTACACAGATAGGATGAGCATTTCTTTCTTGTGATTCTGGAGATCCAAAAGTCACATCCTCAAGTCCACATGCATATATATCATGATATTATATTATATTATATTTATTATATTATATTATATTATATTATATTATATCATAAAGCTAGCTTTATTTTTGGAAATAAGAGTACTTATGCCATTTATAGGTATTTCCTTCAACGATTAGAAACCAAAATTTTCTCAAGCTAGAACTCAGACCACATTGGCAAGCTTCCCTTGGACACAGACCTCGCCACAAACCAGAAGTGCACAAAAGCCGCCAAAAGTTCAAACACCTTTGACGTCAGCTTACATGTCTTTCACGCGAACATTAAAATCAGTTTTCTCCATATTTACAAACAATGATGATGTTAGTTACCTTTAATCATTTCTATCCAGCACCTTCAGCATCCTACAGAAAGAAAGAAAGAAAGAAAGAGAGAGAGAGAGAGAGAGAGAGAGAGAGAGAGAGAGAGAGAGAAGGAAGGAAGGAAGGAAGGAAGGAAGAAAAAAGAAAGAAAGAAAGAAAGAAAGAAAGAAAGAAAGAAAGAAAGAAAGAAAGAAAGAAGGAAAGAGAGAGGGAAAGAGAGAGAGAAAGGAAGGAAGGAAGAAAGGAAGGAAGAGAGAGAGAGAGAGAGAGAGAGAGAGAGAGAGAGAGAGAGTGCTTCTAATGGCATCTTCCAGATGGAAGTCCTTTACTTCGGTAAGTCCTTTTAAGATGGGAAAAGCAGCTGAATGCCTTCTAGAGGAGAAAACGAAATCCCTATAATACACTGGTGCAGAGTGCACAGGAAACACTCGGCATCGCTGTCACATGAAGCAGCTGGCTAAATCCGCATTCCTCTGGCGGTTCAGAGACGCTGCTGGGCTGTGAACACGCACAGAGTTCTTCTGAAATACCTGATGACAAGGATGGAGGAATGGAGGAGGCCCAAGGTCGCCGAGCTCTCCACGTTCGTTGCACTATTTCCTGACTTAATCTCATGACACACCTGAGCTCAGTCAGATTCCCCACCTCACAGGGATAAGTTACCTGCGTCCCGCTGAGGTAGTGTGACTTGCTGAAGTCATGCATGCCCTTCGCATCCATTAATCCCCGTGGGAGACAAGGCCTCTGCAAAGGACCTAAAAAAATGCTGATTCTTAAGTCCATTGCAGACTTTTTTTTTTCTTGTTAATGAAATAATTATCTGTGGATCTGTTGTTAGATATTTCTTATCTACATCTTCATTTTAAGATCATAGACAATAAAATTCAACTCATAAATGTTTTTCAAAGTATTAAAAGGTAATCATACAGATACATGTAAACCTATGTTCTTGGCAGCAAGAGTCACAATTGACCAAAGAGTCTCACGTCTATCAGTGGATGAGTGAATAGACTAATTGCTATGTGTGTTCTTGTGTGCAATTGTATATCTGCATATACATACACAAGGGGACATTATTCAGTCATGGAAATAGTTTTTCAACCATAAAAGTAAATGAACTACCGAGGCATGCTATGAAACAATTGAATCTACAAAACAAGCTATGCATGTAGTGGAAGGCATTAAACAGAAGCCCCCACACTCTGTGATTCCACTAATATGTAATAGCCAGAATAGATGAAGTCATAGAGGCTGGACAACGCAGACTGTCTTCCTGGCTGTGGAGAAGCAGGGGACAACACTGACTTTGACGTGATGGAGATAACCAGGAGATCATGGATGTAGGTCATGACTGCCCGGAATGGTCCACTATGAAATAGTTCTCTTTACATTACAGAATTTCATCTCCAGGAGAGCAAGCAGAGTGGGCACCAGTCAACCTAAGTTGAGGACATATAAAAAGCTCTTGTGGAACTCAGCTACTTTGTAAAGTAATTAAAAATTAAAACACATAATTTTTAAAAATGACCTTGAACACAGGTACCCTACATGGGTAGACAATGCTTTCGCTGGACGACACAGATAACTAAAAGAGAACCCAGTGTCAGGCATGAGACACCTCCATGTGAGTTATCAGTCAAGGGGGTTCCAGAAGCTCTTAGAACAACACAGTCTACTGTCATTGCCTTTGGCCAGCCACCTGAACCAATTTACATGAGATACAACACACTTTGGTTGCAAGACAGAGAGAAATAAAGCTGAAACAAGACTTGAAAATCTCCTTTTCAAGTCTGATTGGGGCGAAAAGCCAGCAGTGGTAGATTACCCAGCAGAGAATGCGCATGCTGTACTACTGACCTAGCAGGCTAGACTTACTGGCTGCTGCAGAACGTAGGACAACAGGTATGGAGGCTTCTTTCTGAATGAATCGGAGGCCTGCTGAACAGGAGGGAAGGTGTGCCTGGTACTGTAAACCTGGCCAAAAGCTCATGACTCGGGAGATTCTATAAGTCAATAATTCTCCCCTAGGGGAGAATTACTCTCCTTTTGGTAAATGGATATGCTGCCAAGCTGCCTTCTAAGGGTTTATGTTCATACACAGCGGTCAGTACTGTCCTGAGCCTCGACCCAAAGAGGGAGTGGTCCCTAGTTAATGTGAAAACTCATAGCTGGTCAAAGACTGGGAATAAGTGGTTATCGAGTAGTTGGCCCCAAGGGATCTCTATGGCATCTTCCCTCCAAGGCTCGGGGAACGTTACAGAAGTGGGAGGGGATTTTAAGAGGCACAGGATGACGTTGTGAAACGCTGTCGTCTGGACGTGACATGGTCGCTGTACGCATGCACTTGCTCAGTTGTGGGTTACAGAACAAAACGGAGGGTACGCGAAGGGGTGGTGATGTGTGCTGGGGGTGCCTGGGATGTGGGAGGGGGAAAGTTGGGTGCGTATGAAAAAAAACACAGATTACATGCATAAAACATTCCTCTAAAATTTCATCTCAAACTAATTTTTAAAGTCTAACCTAATCCTTCTTTATTCGTTCCTACGGTGGGCTTCGTTTTGGCCTAAGTTTGCTAGAGTTGGGAATAATTCTTTCTGGTTGGATGGAATTTGTAGTGGTTGCAATTGTCAGGCAGTAAATGTCATAGCGCTCTGCAGCCGACAGGTGGCGCTCTAGCCTCAGTGGTCACCGACCGCCAGGCTCTTCCCTCCCAAGAAGCTCGGTTTCTTTCATTTGAAAGGAGAGTCAACACAGACACGGGTCACTGGACTCTTGTAGGCAGCCAGAACAATTGAAGAATGCTTTTAATTTCCCATGAAAATTACTCCCTTTGCAACCATGCGCTGACTATAAACTCAGTAGCCATAGAACGGAAATCACATGTGACGACCCAATTTTGACTGAGGGCCAAGGACGCGATTTTAAAGGGGGCAACTTAAAAGAGAAGAAAAATTGGTCATTCTGAACAATGAATGTGGAACGAGGGCATCAGTTGCAGGTCCTGCTCCGCAGTCTCCTGGGATCTCTGCAGGCTCGTGTCAATGATACTAGGTAATGACACTTGCCTAGGAAGGTGGTTGTGATGGGAATTACATCTTTATCACACGCCTTGCAAACCATTTAATGCGCAGCAGGTGCTTAGTATAAGAATAGCTCTTAATTAGTAAGTGAGAAAATACAAACACACACTCCAGAGTCTCTGCCTTGGGTTCATTTGTAATCGCAATCAAACTGAATGAAAAAGACCTTTGTCAGTTTCAGAGTCAACGGAAAGTTGTAAATATTCAGGGGTTCTGTAGGCCTGACTTTGAAGATATGTAGTATTGATATGACAGAAATGTATATGTTTTTAAGTACAGGGAAAAACAGGTTGCGAGTTACTAGCATAGCAAAGCCCCAACTTTGTTTAAGAAGTAGTCTATTACTGGAAAGATACAAGCCAAAAAGCTATGGCTGGTTACTTCTGAGTCATGAAAACTTAGCTGGTTGTAATCTGTTGAATACGTTTTTAATATTTTTACTAAAATGTTTATTCAGTTCTACTCACATAAAAACCTTTGTTGTGCAACGCTAGCAAGAATACACCGCACGTTACCAATGAACAGCCAGCCTGCTTCTGAATTCATGGAGGAGCCCCTCCCAGGAGTCAAGCATGGGGCTCTACCACCCTCCCTCCTGTTTAGAATTCTTTTTTTTTTCTGATGATGATGATAATGATGATGGTTTCCTTCTTTATTCTCTTTTCTTCTATGGTTTTTTTCTACTGTGTACTTTTTCTACAGCTTATAAACCCCAACAGAGTTTTCCAAGTGAATGATTATCATGAATACAGGGAAAAGCATCTTTTCATCTCCCTTACATGATTAAACATTTTACATATTACATGTGAAAACAAATTATCCCATTAACCCACGTATATTCATGCCCAAGCAACTTGTTATTGATAAACCGTGTGGGTAAGCAAGTTATTCTTCTTAGTCAGGTCTTTTACTGACAGGCTGTATTTTGCAGTTACAAAGAAAAGGCCAATTACTTTATTACCTATCTTGAAAAGTAGAATTCTTAAGGGGAAGGGGGAAAAGCCCAGTTGCTCCACCCTGCTGGTTTTCAAGACCAGCACTTGCAGACAATGTCAGCATAATGTTCAAGCAACGGATTAAAATGGAGCAAATTGACCCTGTCTCATGGAATGGGACACCAGACACAATCTCACACGTCTCACTAAGTGTACTTAGTGGGGAAAGAGTTTGTATCAATTCATAGTAAGCATAGGCTAATGTGACCAAAAATCTAAATACACATACACACATACACTTTAATCCATTTTTTTTTTTTTTTGGACCGTGACCTCGAGAAAGAAGCATGTGCACTGTGGATAACAATCAGGAGTTGAATGAGGCAGAGTTGTTTGTAAGGACAAAACCTTCCAAAAAGTGAAATGATTTTCGCACTGTGAGGCATGTGTACTGGCAGAAGCTTTGGGGGTGTTAAACGGAGCTCTGTAGGTCTCGACGTGTGCAATGAAATGGCCTCTCTCACACATTAAGTAAAAGGAAAAATTAACTCAAGAAGTCCCATCGATACCATGCCATAGCTGTTAAAGTCATACACACATTTTAACATATTCAGATCTATCTATACTTGAACATGATATGTTTATGAGCTTTTTATGTAAAATAGTAAAATATCTAAATATATTGAGAAAAGTAAAAGGTCAGTGGCTTGTAATCTTGAGCAGCAAAGTATCCTTGCGTTTTAGCTTTATGTTTTTGAAATGCTTGCCCCACCTCGTGTGTCCTTCATTCACATTTTCATTATAAACTTGAAGTTAGTCACACTCTAGTCTCAAGTCAGAAACGTAGTCCTTACCTGGTATCCTTAACATTATATCATAATTCATCTTAGTGGTAGTTAATTTTTCTTCATTCAGCAAATATTTATTGGCTATAGGGAGCCCTGAATATCCCTGATGTCCATATCTATAGACCCACCCAGCTGAGGATTGCTGTTTTGTTTTATTTGTTTTTTGTTTTTTTTTTTTAGACGGTGTCTCATTCTAGGACTAGATGGCCTGGAGCTCCCTATATAGCCTAAGATGGCCTCATATTTTAAGTGATCCCCTGCTTCTGCCTCCTGATTGCTGAGATTACAGGCGTGCGTCACCATACCCAGCCTTCAGATATTTCTCATTGTACCTATACTGAATATACCAGACTTCTTCTTCGACACACTGGAACAATCTTTTACCTACTATTTGTACATATGAGGTATTATAAACTATCTTAGGTGGATTTAAGCATGTTGAAGAATTGCACAGGTTACATGCACATATTGCGGCATTTTATAGAAAAGAATTACAGTTTCAGATTTCCATATCTCAGGGAACCCTGGAACAAATGCCCTGGGATACAGGAGAGTGACTATATTGACATGACATTGGGCCTGGGTGACAAACGGGATGCAAAAGTGAAAGCACAAGACCTCAAAAAGTTCCCAGAAAAGCATACAGAGCTCAATAAATAAAGAGGAGGAAAACTTGTTTTAACTTA